>NC_082691.1:64483955-64807618 GCF_949987515.2 Delphinus delphis | reverse complement strand
TATCACCTGCTGCTTCCAGGTCATTCTGAGAGAGAAAGGATCTGAGAAAGGAAAACAGGTGGAAATGTCAGCAACTCTATTAGCTTCCTAGGGCTTGTAACAAATTACCACAAACTATGTGGCTTAAAACAACGGACATTTATTTTCTTATAGTTTTGAGTGCTAGAAGTTCACATCAAGGTATGGGCAGGCTCTTGCTTCTTCTGAAGGCTCTACAGGAGAATTCATGCTTTTCTCTTCCAGCTGCTGGTGACTCCAGGCCCTCCTTGGCTTGTAGCAGCCTGACTGACATTTGCTTCCATCATCACATGGCCTTCTCCGTGTGGTCTCCCCTTCTTTTCTGAGGACACTTGTCATTGAATTTAGGGCCCACCCTAACTCAGGATGATCTTATCCTGAGATTCTCAACTTGATCACATCTGCAAAGACCCTTTTTTCCAAACAAGGTGATGTTCACAGGTTCTGGAAGACATTCAACACACTATGGCAAACTTAGAGGAAATATCCTCTAAAATAGCCCTGAAAATAGAAACGGAGACCAGCCTCTTAAGACGGCTCAGGTCACAAGCTGACTCTGAGTTATACTGCTCATCTCGGTTGTCTTCAGCCATTCATCTGGGGGTCACTGGTCCCCTTCTTCACAGCCGTCCAGGCACACTGGCTCTGCATCAGGTCCTTGAATTCACCAAACCCCTTCCCATCTTGGAGTCCTCACACTTCCTGCAAGGAAAGCCCTCTACTGCACCTTTTTTGTATGTCTCAGTCCTTCTCACTCTATAATTCTCATCTCTAATGAATACCTCTTCCCAGACAGGCCTTCTCTGACCATCCTGTTATTTTTTTTTTTTTAAAATCACAACTGCTGTTTGTTTCTTTTAAAGCACTGACCACAATTTTCAATTACTCACTTGATTATTTTCTCTTTTCCCCACTAAACTGAAGTGACAAGTAGGCAAGAGGCAGGTCTACCCTGTTTACCCTACATACCCAGCACCAGGTACAGTGTCAGAAAAGCTAATAGTTGATAAATAAGGATGGAACACATTGAACAAATAGGCATATGTTTGTGACATATGCATTTCTTTTCTTATTTTTTGGACTTTCTTGCGTGATTATCTCAAATTTATTCTTGTTGTTATCTAAACCCTGTTGGGATAATAACTGATGGAGGGATTTTTGCTTCTGCTCTTCTAAAGAGTTTATTGTATCTCTCTGAATTCTATGGGAATTGAGAGCAAAACAACTAAGCAGTTGTTTCTGTTGCACCAAGCACATTGGGTTAGTGTTTTGTGGTCATGACAATTTCCTCCAAGGAAAGGCATTCAGATCAAGGGGGAGAGAGGCCATAGCTACAAGGGCAATTGCCAAGCTTGAGGTAGTATAGTAGTAAAGATGGATGAGCAGCCTGTCAGCTCCCATGCTTGTGAAGACTGGCTTTTGAATTTTCCCTGCTAAAATGACAGCACCCTATGTAGCCTTAAGCTATAATACATTTCTCACACTTTGGTGAAGATTCCTTTATTAAAGCTTTCTTCTTCCTTGTCTTTATGGAAATGATACATTCTTATTGTAAAAATTCAATCATTATAAAAATGTGTAAGAATGAGAGTTAAAAAAAAGTTACCCAAACTCCACCACTGAGAAATATAATGAACATCAGATAGGCATGATTCCAGGCAGCTCTTTGTGCATATATACATATGGAAGGATGTATGGTTAGATAAATAGTCTGAGAAGTAATTTTCATAACAATGGGATGATACTTTACATAATATAATATCTTTGGCAAGAAGGTATGAAATTTATTTTTATATGAATTAAACAGAAGGAAAAGAAGTTGATTTGAAACTGAAGTATTTGCAGAATTTGTTATTTTTTTAAACAGAAGAACTATTAGATTCTAGAGGATCCTTCTAAAATTAAGGGAAAAATTACTTTAAATACTTCAAGAATTGCCACAGTTGTTTACTGTTCAATCTGCATTTAAAGGAATCCATGCTTCCTACCAGACTGTCTTCGTTTTGAGTTTCTTTATTTGAGCATATAGGGGCTATATTCCTTAAAGTTTAAGATTGATGACCTTTTTTTTTCATACACAATTAACATTTATCTCCTCCTTAAGTTGTTCTAAATCGTACGTCTCAAGAATCCACCTCTTTTCCAGACACCTCCCTGTTGGAATTCTCTCTCCTCATCCTCCAGTCTGTACAGATCAGTCTACATCTCCATAAAACTGTTAATTTGGGAGCTTTCTTCTATTATGCTCCTACTTTGGATTCACTGTTTTTTAAGATATCATGTCTTTCTTAATTACATTCTCATTTTGCTAGAGAATATTTTAATCAACTCCCCAATATATGTTGAGAAGAAAAACACTTCTGAGTCACTTCATATCTCAAAGAGCCTTTATTTGTTTGAATGATAGTTTGGCTGGGCTTAGAATCAATTGTTATGGGTTCTCAGGGGTCATTTCATCTAAAACACAATCTGAAGACTCATTTCCACTGGGAGTATTCCTTTGTCTTATTGTTATCTGGAGATTAACTCACTGGTTTTTCTTCTTTATTTCAACTGAGGTCTAATTTACATACAGTTTAGTGAGTTTTAACAATTGTATACATTCATGCAACACTACCTCAAACAAGATATAGAATATGTATGTCCATCATCCCCCAAATGTCTGGGGTCAACTCCTGCCCCACACTTAACAGAAGTAGCCACTTTTTAATTTCTAGTACCATAAATGAGTTTTGCCTTTTCTAGCACCTCATTTATATGAAACCTAACAGTATATCCTTTTATGTATAGCTTCTTTTGCTCAGCGTGTTGTTGTTGTTGTTGTTGTTGTTGTTGTTGTTTTGTGGTACACGGGCCTCTCACTGTTGCGGCCTCTCCGGTTGCAGAGCACAGGCTCCGGGCGTGCAGGCTCAGTGGCCATGGCTCACGGGCCCAGCCGCTCCGCAGCATGTGGGATCTTCCCAGACCGGGACACGAACCCGTGTCCCCTGCATCGGCAGGACTCTCAACCAGTGCGCCACCAGGGAAGCCCCTGCTCAGTGTGTTTTTGAGATTCATTCATGTTATTGCATATTTCAGTAGTATATTCCTGTTTATTGTTGAGTTATATTTCATTGTATGAATATATCGCAATTTGTTTATTCGATCTCCTGAAGATAGACATTTGGGCTGTTTCTAGTTCTAGAGTATGGTGAATAAAACTGCTATGAATGGAATATTATTCATCCATAAAGGAGAAAATTTAGCCATTTGCAGCAACATGGATGGACTTTGAAGGCATTATGCTAAGTGAAATAAGTCAGACAGAGAAAGACAGATACTGTATCATCTCACATATATGTGGAATCTAAAAAACAAAACAAAACAAATTCATACATATGAAGAACAGACTTGTGGTTGCCAGAATTAGGGGTGAGGTGGTTGGGGAGTGGGAGTGGGTGAGATGGGTGAAGGTGGTCAAAAGGCACAAACTTCCAGTTATGAAATAAATGTCATGGGGATATAATGTAGAGCATTGTAACTGTAGCTAATAATATTGTATAGTATATTTGAAAGTTGCTAAGAGAATAAGTCTTTAAAGTTCTTATCACAAGAGAATGGTGATGGATACTAACTAGACTTACTGCGGTGATTGTTTTGCTCTATATACAAATATCAAATCATTATATTGTACACCTGAAACTAATGTTAAATGTCAGTTCTATTTCAATTACAAAAAAGAAAAAATGAAGAAGGAAAATTTCAGAATTTTCTCAAATATATCAGCCATGCATATGTTCATATTAATATCAGTTAATTTTTAATATAAAACACCAAAAAAATCCCTGCTATGACCATTCTTGTAAAAAAAGACTTTCTGTGCACAAATGTTTTTATCTCTTTTAAGCAAATTCCTATGGGTGAATATCCCAGGCATAAAGATGACATGGCAAAAGGAGCTGGTGTGCGTGCATGTGCGCGTCCGCACGCAGGCATTATGGAGCGAGGTTAGAGGGAGTCTGCTCCCCTACCCACGTACAGGGAAGAGGTCTTCTCAGCCCACATGCTTGTCACAGATTCCCATCCTAGAGTCTAGATTCACATATGAAGGTTATCAGAACACTGCAAAATGGCTTTCGTCTTACACCAAACATGGACCTCAAGTGGCAGTGATCTGTGGTTCTGGGTTAGGAGGTCTGACTGACAGATTAACTCAGGCCCAGATCTTTGACTACAACCAAATACCAAACTCTCAAAAGTACAGTGCCAGGTCATGCTGGTTGACTGGTGTTTGGGATTTTGAATGGCAGAGCCTGTGTGATGATGCAGGGCAGGTTCCACATGTATGAAGTCTACCTGCTCTGGAAGGTGACATTCCCAGTGAGGGTTTTCCGGCTTCTGGGTGTGGACACCCTAGTGGTCATCAGTGCATCTGGAGAGCTCAACTCCAAGTCTGAGGTTGGAGATATCAGGCTGATCCTTGATCACATCAACCTATCTTGTTTCTGCAGTGAGAACCCTCTCAGAGGGCCCAGTGGTGAGAGGTTTGGAGTTAGTTTCCCTGCCATGTCTGACACTTATGACCAGGATATGAAGCAGAAGGCTCATAGTACCTGGAAACAAATGGGGGAACAGAGAGTTACAGGAAGGCACCTACGTGATGGTAGCGGGCCCCAGTTTTGAGACTGTGGCAGAGTGTCATCTGTTGCAGAAGCTGGGCGTGGATGCTGTTGGCATGAGCACAGTACCAGATGTTATAGTTTCAAGGCACTGTGGACTTTGAGTCTTTGGCCTCTCCCTCATCAATAACAAGGTCATCTTGGATTATGAAAGCTAGGAGGAGGCCAATCATGAGAAAGTACTAGAGGCTGGGAAGCAAGCTCCTCAGAAATTGGAACAGTTTGTCTTCATTCTTCTGGCTAGCATTCCACTGCCTTATGATGCCAGTTAACCAGCCCTGGAGTGGTCTGGCCTCTCCCTTATGGGATCCGAGGAGCTGCTACCTACTTTGGCCTCTTGCTGGAATCACTTGCCTCTGCCCTTAGGTAGTGGCAGAAAGGAGTGTTGCCTTCCCTACTTGTCCCACCAGACCCTCTGGTGCTGAGTCCTCTTCTGCTCAGTTGTCATCTCAAAATGATTTCCACCCCCATTCCTCTTCAAGAACCAGAGCCCAAGCCCTACCATACATCCAAGGATATGCCCAGGGTTTGACTTGGGGCCGTCGAATTCAGCACAGTAGCTACTGCTAGCTTCCTGAGATGATCCTCTCACATTTCTGGGGGCTCAGTTCTGCCTCCTCAAAGCACTGGAGACCACACAAGGAACAGCCTATTCATTTTGGACTTTTATAATATCATATTTTGAGAATAAAGAGAAAGATGAAAATAAAAAGAAGTAAAGTTAACTTCATTAGAAATTTCCAATCACTTCCGAAAAATTATTTCCATTTTACACTTCCACCAGCAATGTGTGAGATTTCTAGTAGCTCCATATTTTTGCTAACATTGGACTGCCCGTGTTTTTACTGTAGTCATTGTACTGGGTATGTAGTCATACGTATTGTGGTTTTAATTGGCATTTCCAGGATGATGGAAAATTTCAGCATCTTTTCATACACTTAGCATTGGCCATTTATATATCTTCTTTTGTGAAATATCTGTTTAAAATTTTGCCCATTTAAAGGATGTTTTTAATTTTTTTTTTTTTAGATATAGAAGATTTTTAAACTAAGTATATTCTGGTTACAATTCCTTTGTCAGATATACACATTTGAAATGTTTTCTACCTGTGTTTCATTGCCTATTCAGTTCTTAACAGTGTTTTTAGCAAATTGATTGCAATATAATTGTGACACAATAAACTACACATGTTTAAAGTGTACACTTTGATAAGTTTTGACATATATATTCACCCATAAAACGATCACTACAGTACAAATAATATACTTATTACTCCAAAAGTTTCTTTGTCTTCCCTTGGAATCCATCCATCCTGGCCATACCGAGACAACCCCATTCTTCAGGAAAACAATGACCTAGTTTCTGTCATTGTAGATTAGTTTGATTTTCCTAGAATATTATATAAGTAGAATCATAAAGTCTGAAAGTTTTTTGTCTGTTTTATTTCACTCAGGTTAATTATTTTAGGATTCATCTACATTGTTGTGTGTATCAGTAGTGCATTCTATTTTATTTCTAAGTAGTATTCCATTATATGGATATACCATATTTTGTGTACTGTTCACTTGTAATGAACACTTGGGTTGTTTTCAGTTTGAGCTATTACAAATGAAACTGCTGTGTACATTCAGAATAGTCGGACTTCCCTGGTGGCGCAGTGGTTGAGAGTCCGCCTGCCGATGCAGGGGACACGGGTTTGTGCCCCGGTCCGGGAAGATCCCACATGCCGCGGAGCGGCTGGGCCCGTGAGCCATGGCTGCTGGGCCTGCGCGTCCGGAGCCTGTGCTCCACAACGGGAGAGGCTGCAACAGTGAGAGGCCTGCGTACCGCAAAAAAAAAAAAATAATAATAATAATAAAAAAATAATAATAAGAGAAGTTAAAAGTACTATGAAAGCATAATTCATAAAAGGTAGATAAATTAACACAAATAAAGGCACTTTTATTTAAGAAGCAATTTTGATATATTAATGGCTATATCAAATTGCAAATGGGGCTTAATGACATTCTAGATGATGGAATGATCATGTGACTTTGGAGTCTCCCTGTGCTATGCAGCTGCTTCCCACTAGCTAGCTATTTTACATTTGGTACTGTATATATGTCAATGCCACTCTCTCACTTCATTCCAGCTTACCCTTCCCCCTCCCCGTGTCCTCAAGTCCATTCTCTACGTCTGTGTCTTTATTCCTTTCTTGCCCCTAGGTTTTTCAGAACATTTTTTTTTTCAGATTCCATATTTATGTGTTAGCATACAGTATGTGTTTTACTCTTTCTGACTTACTTCACTCTGTATGACAGACTCTAGGGCCACCCCCCTCACTACAAATAACTCAATTTCGTTTCTTCTTATGGCTGAGTAATATTCCATTGTATATATGTGCCACATCTTCTTTATCCATTCATCTGATGATGGACACTTAGGTTGTTTCCATGTCCTGGCTATTGTAAATAGAGCTGTAATGAACATTGTGGTACATGACTCTTTTAGAATTATGGTTTTCTCAGGGTATATGCCCAGTAGTAGGATTGCTGGGATGGTAGTTCTATTTCTATTTTTTAAGGAACCTCCATACTGTTCTCCATAGTGGCTGTATCAATTTATATTCCCAGCAACAGTGCAAGAGGGTTCCCTTTTCTCCACACCCTCTCCAGCATTTATTGTTTGTAGATTTTTTGATGATGGCCATTCTGACTGGTGTGAGATGATACCTCATTATAGTTTTCATATGCCTTTCTCTAATGATTAGTGATGTGTTTCCATACAAATTGTGAAATTTTTGTTCTAGTTCTGTGAAAAATGCCATTGGTAGTTTGATAGGGAGTGCATTGAAACTGTGGATTGCTTTGGGTAGTATAGTAATTTTCACAATGTTGATTCTTCCAATCCAAGAACATGGTATATCTCTCCATCTGTTTGTACCATTTTTAATTTCTTCCATCAGTGTCTTATAGTTTTCTGCATACAGGTCTTTTGTCTCCATAGGTAGGTTTATTCCTAGCTACTTTATTCTTTTTGTTGCAGTGGTAAATGGGAGTGTCTCCTTAATTTCTCTTTCAGATTTTTCATCATTAGTGTATAGGAATGCAAGAGATTTCTGTGCATTAATTTTGTATCCTGCTACTTTACCAGATTCATTGATCAGCTCTAGTAGTTTTCTGGTAGCATCTTTAGGATCCTCTATGAATAGTATCATGTCATCTGCAAACAGTGACAGCTTTACTTCTTCTTTTGCAATTTGGATTCCTTTTATTTCTTTTTCTTCTCTGATTGCTGTGGCTAAAACTTCCAAAACTATGTTGAATAATAGTGGTGAGAGTGGGCAGCCTTGTGTTGTTCCTGATCTTAGTGGAAATGGTTTCAGTTTTTCACCATTGAGAATGATGTTGGCAGTGGGTTTGTCATATATGGCCTTTATTATGTTGAGGTAAGTTCCCTCTAAGCCTACTTTCTGGAGAGTTTTTATCACAAATTGGTGTTGAATTTTGTCAAAAGCTTTTTCTGCATCTATTGAGGTTATCATATGGTCTTTCTCCTTCAATTTGTTAATATGCTCTATCACATTGATTGACTTGCATATATTGAAGAATCCTTGCATTCCTGGGATAAACCCCACTTGATCATGGTGTATGGTCCTTTTAATGTGCTGTTGGATTCTGTTTGCTAGTATTTTGTTGAGGATTTTGCATCTATGTTCATCAGTGATATTGGTCTGTAGGTTTCTTTTTTTGTGACATCTTTGTCTGGTTTTGGTATCAGGGTGTTGGTGGCCTCATAAAATGAGTTTGTGAGTGTTCCTCCCTCTGCTATATTTTGGAAGAGTTTGAGAAGGATAGTTGTTAGCTCTTCTCTAAATTTTTGATAGAATTTGCCTGTGAAACCATCTGGTCCTGGGCTTTTGTTTGTTGGAAGATTTTTAATCACAGTTTCAATTTCAGTGCTTGTGATTTGTCTTTTTATATTTTCTATTTCTTCCTGGTTCAGTCTTGGAAGGTTGTGCTTTTCTAAGAATTTGTCTGTTTCTTCCAGGTTGTCCATTTTATTGGCATAGAGTTGCTTGTAGTAATCTCTTATGATCCTTTGTATTTCTGCAGTGTCAGTTGTTACTTCTCCATTTTCATTTCTAATTCTATTGATTTGAGTCTTCTCCCTTTTTTTCTTGATGAGTCTGGCTAATGGTTTATCAATTTTGTTTATTTTCTCAAAGAAGCAGCTTTTAGTTTTATTGATCTTTGCTATTGTTTCCTTCATTTCTTTATCACTTATTTCTGATCTGATATTTATGATTTCTTTCCTTCTGTTAATTTCTGGATTTTTTTTGTTCTTCTTTTCTAATTGCTTTAGGTGGAAGGTTAGGTTGTTTAATTGAGATGTTTCTTATTTCTTGAGGTAGGATTGTATTGCTATAAACTTCCCTCTTAAAACTGCTTTTGCTGCATCCCATAGGTTTTGGGCCACTGTGATTTCATTGTCATTTGCTTCTAGGTATTTTTTGACTGCCTTTTTGATTCCTTCAGTGATCTCTTGGTTATTTAGTAGCATATTGTTTAGCCTCCATGTGTTTGTATTTTTTACAGTTTTTTCCTGTAATTGATATATTGTCTCATAGCGTTGTGGTCAAAAAAGACCCCTGATAGGATTTCAGTTTTCTTAAAATTACCAAGGCTTGATTTGTGACCCAAGATATGATCTATCCTGGATAATGTTCCATGAGCACTTGAGAAGAAAGTGTATTCTGTTGTTTTTGGATGGAATGTCTTATAAATATCAATTAAGTCCATCTTGTTTAATGTATCATTTAAAGCTTGTGTTTCCTTATTTATTTTCATTTTGGATGATCTGTCCATTGGCGAAAGTGGGGTGTTAAAATCCCCTACTATGATTGTGTTACTGTTGTTTTCCCCTTTTATGGCTTTTATTTGCCTTATGCATTGGGGTGCTTCTATGTTGGGCACATAAATATTTATAATTGTTATATCTTCTTCTGGGCTTGATCCCTTGATCATTATGTAGTGTCCTTCCTTGTCTCTTGTATCATTCCTTATTTTAAAGTCTATTTAATCTGGTATGAGTATTGCTACTCAAGCTTTCTTTTGATTTCCATTTGTATGGAATATCTTTTTCCATCCCCTCACTTTCAGTCTGTATGTGTCCCTAGGTCTGAAGTGGGTCTCTTGTAGCCAGCATATATACGGGTCTTGTATTTGTATCCATTCAAATCCATTCTTGTATTTTAATCCATTCCTATTACTATTTTCTTAAATGTTTTGGGTTTGTTATTGCATGTCTTTTCCTTCTCTTGTGTTTCCTGCCTAGAGAAATTCCTTTAGCATTTGTTGTAAAGCTAGTTTGCTGGTGCTGAATTCTCTTAGCTTTTACTTGTCTGTTGGTTTTAATTTCCCCATTGAATCTGAATGAGATCCTTGCTGGACAGAGTTATGTTTGGTGTACGTTTTCCCCTTTCATCACTTTAAATGTGTCCTGCCACTCCCTACTGGCTTGCAAAGTTTCTGCTGAAAGATCAGCTGTTAACCTTATGGGGATTCCCTTGTATGTTATTTGTTGCTTTTCCCTTGCTGCTTTTAATATTTTTTCTTTGCATTTAATTTTCGATACTTTGATTAATATGTGTCTTGTGTGTTTCTCCTTGGATTTATCCTGTATGGGACTCTCTGTGATTCCTGGACTTGATTGACTATGTCCTTTCCCATATTAGGGAAGTTTTCAACTATAATCTCTTCAAATAATTTCTCAGTCCCTTTCTCTTTCTCTTTTTCTTCTAACCCCTATAATTCGAATGTTGGTGCATTTAATGTTGTCCCAAAGGTCTCTGATACTGTCCTCATCTTTTCATTCTTTTTTCTTTATTCTGCTCTGTGGTTGTTATCTCCACTATTTTATCGTCCAGGTCACTTATCCGTTCTTCTGCCTCAGTTATTCTGCTATTGATTCCTTCTAGAGAATTTTTAATTTCATTTATTGGGTTGCTCATCATTGTTAGTTTGCTCTTTAGTTCTTCTGTGTCCTTGTTAAACGTTTCTTGTATTTTCTCCATCCTATTTCCAAGATTTTAGAACATCTTTACTATCATTATTCTGAATTCTTTTCCAGGTAGACTGCCTATTTCCTCTTCATTAGTTTGGTTTTTACCTTGCTCCCTAATCTGCTGTGTATTTCTCTGTCTTCTCATTTTGCTTAACTTACTGTGTTTGGGGTCTCCTTTTTGCAGACTGCAGGTTTGTAGTTCCCATTGTCTTTGGTGCCTGTCCTCAGTGGTTAAGGTTCGTTCAGTGGATTGTGCAGGCTTCTTGGTGGTGGTGACTGGTAACTGTGTTCTGGTGGATGAGGCTGGATCTTGTCTTTCTAGTGGGCAGGACCACGTCTGGTGGTGTATTTTGGGGTGTCTGTGAACTTATTATGATTTTAGGCAGCCTCTCTGCTAATGGGTGGGGTTGTATTCCTGTCTTGCTAGTTGTTTGGCATGGAGTGTCCAGCACTGTAGCTTGCTGGTAATTGAGTGGAGCTGGGTCTTAGCATTGAGACCGAGATACCTGGGAGAGCTCTCGCCTATTGATATTATGTGGGGCTGGGAAGTCTCTTTTGGCCCAGAGTCCTGAACTTGGCTCTCCCACCTCAGAGGCTCAGGCCTGACACCCAGCCAGAGCACCAAGACCTGGTCAGCCCCACGGCTCAGAAGAAAAAAGAAAAGAAGGGAAAAAAAAAGAAAGAAGGAAAAAAATAAATAATTAAAATAAAAAAATTAAAAAATATAATAATAATAATAAAGAAGAGAGAAACCAAACCAATAGACAAATCCACCAATGATAACAAGCACTAAAAACTAAACTAAGATAAACTTATAAATCAGAAACTAATCAGTCACATACAACAAACCCCAAGTCTACGGTGGCTCCCAAATTCCACCACCTCAGTTTTGGGATGATTCGTTGTCTATTCAGGTATTCCACAGATGCAGGGTACATCAGGTTGATTGTGGAGATTTAATCCACTGCTCCTGAGGCTGTTGGGAAAGATTTCCCTTTCTCTTCTTTGTTCGCACAGCTCCTGGGGTTCAGCTTGGGATTTGGCCCTGCCTCTGCATGGAGGTCTCCCTCTGGTATCTGTTTTTTACCCAGACAGGACGGGGTTAAAGCAGCAGCTGATTAGGGGGCTCTGGCTCACTCAGGCTGGCGGGGAGGGTGGGGTATGGAATGCAGGGCGAGCCTGAGGCAGCAGAGGCCGGTGTGAGGTTGCAACAGCCTGAGGAAAGTTGTCCCCGGGAAGTTGTCCCTGGATCCCAGGACCCTGGCAGTGGTGGGCTGCACAGGTTCCTGGGAGGGGAGGTGTGGATCGTGACCTGTTCTTACACACAGGCTTCTTGGTGGCTGCAGCAGCAACTTTAGCGTTTCATGCCCATCTCTGGTGTCTGTGTTGATAGCCACAGCTCATGCCTGTCTCTGGAGCTCCTTTAGGTGGTGCTCTGAATCCCTTCTCCTTGCACACCCTGAAACAATGGTCTCTTCACTCTTAGGCAGGTCCAGACTTTTTCCCAGACTCTCTCCCAGCTAGCTGTGGCGCACTAGCCCCCTTCAGGCTGTGTTCACGCAGCCAACCCCAGTTCTTTCCATGGGATCTGACCTCTGAAGCCCGAGCCTCAGCTCCCAGCCCCCTCCTGCCCCGGTGGGTGAGCAGACAAGCCTTTCAGGCTGGTGAGTGCTGGTCGGCACCGATCCTCTGTGCGGGAATCTCTCCACTTTGCCCTCTGAACCCCTGTTGCTGTACTCTCCTCCGTGGCTCTGAAGCTTCCCCCCGCCACCCCCTGTCTCTGCCAGTGAAGGGGCTTCCTAGTGTTTGGAAACTTCTCCTCCTTCACAGCTCCCTCCCAGAGGTGCAGGTCCCATCCCTTTTCTTTTGTCTCTGTTTTTTCTTTTGCCCTACCCAGGTACCTGGGGGAGTTTCTTACCTTTTGGGAAGTCTGAGGTCTTCTGCCAGCGTTCAGTAGGTGTTCTGTAGGAGTTGTTCCACATGTAGATGTATTTTTGATGTATTTGTGGGGAGGAAGGTGATTTCCACGTCTTATTCCTCCGCCACCTTGAAGATCCTCCTTAAAATCCAGGTTTTAAAAAATATTAAAAATAAATTCTGGAGCAAGATAATTAGTAAATATTTTTAAAGTTTTAAAAAATTCCAAAACCTCAACACAAAAGGTTTCCATAGTAGCAAAAGGTTTAATGAGGAGAAAAACCATCCCTTTTTGTAAGTAACAACGTTTTATACCTGCACATCATTTTTCCCTTCCCATACAAACCACACTTTTATTATTTATGAACAAATTTCATAACACGTTTTTTCCTTCCTTACATTTTTTCTATTTTCTCATTTATTTATTTTCTTTCTTTACGTAAACTGATGAATAGATTAACATCTCAGGAAAATAGAACTAAAGTGCTTGGGCTTTCACTCTGAACCATTAACTGTTCCATCAGATTTGATATATGATGACTTTTTTTGTGGGAAGGTATTGCCATAAATGCACTGGACTTTTAATGAGCCAGCTATAGGAAAGGGGTGTGTGCATGTATATATGTGTGTGATAGGTACAAAAAAATCATTGACTCTTCCCTTCTCTTTCAAACTTCCCTACTACTAACCATAAAATTCTTTTGGGATGTATTAAGTAATGACAAAAATCACAATCATTACTCTTTATTGAACTTGTCTGTCAGGATATCATTACCTCTTTTATCATTACAACAATCCTATGAAGGAGAGAAGAAACAAGTTTAAAATGATGTGCTCAAGGTTATATATCTGATGTTAATAAACTGATAAACTAAAATAACTCATGTTGACCCCATAGCCATGGTGTCTGTACTCTTGAGTTGAGAAGTGTTAGCAAGGTAGCTGCCAGTGACATAAATGCAGAGGCTCTTGGAAATATGTCCTGCTCTTCAAAACACTTCTGATCACTTGCTGATGCTTGATATTTTTAAAAATAGACTTAATTTTTTGTAGCCGTTTTAGAGTCACATTAAAACTGAGTGGAAAATGCAGAGAGTTCCCATACACCTCTTATCCTCACATGCTCAGCCTCTCCCACTATCAACATTCCCCCACCAGCATGGTACATTTGTTACAATTGATGAACACACACTGACACATTATAGTTACCGAAAGTCCATAGTTTAATTCAGATTCACTCTTGGTGTTGTATATTCTATGGGCTTGGACAAAGGTGTAATGGCACACGTATCCACCATTATAGTATCATACAGAGTAGTTTCACGGCCCTAAAAGTCCTCCGTGTTCTGTCTATTCATCCCTCTCTTCCCCCTAACCCCTGACAACCACTGTTGTGTTTTCTTTTTACTGCTGAATAATATTCCTTTGTCCAGGTGTACCATAGCTTAATCATCCATTAACCTACTAAAGGACATCTTGGTTGCTTCCAAGTTTCTGTAGTTATGAAAAAATCTGCTATAAACCCAAATGTGAAGAATCTTGTGTGGACATAAGTTTTCAAATCAGGAAATATCTCCTGCTCTTCAAAATACTTTTGTTATTTTGTTATAAATTCTAAGCATCACTTTGCTGATGCTTAGAATTTTTCTCAGGAGTTCCAAGAGCTTCAGTTTTGCGGTAACCAATGAGACTTAACAGTGCAAAGGTCTCTGGCAGAGATGATGTTCTGGACTCACGATAGTGTATACAAAACTACATCTGAAACTTTCTTGAAAATAAGCACTGGGGACAGCTCTGCATCTAAAACAAGGTTACAAAAGAAGTTTCCAGAAATTGCAAAAATGTGCATCAACTTGAATTGCAAAGTTTTGCTCCTATTTGTTATTTGATTTGTTGCTGTGACCAGTTATGTTTTTTATCCCTCTCTTGGTCTCTAGAAGTCTTCCTTAGCAACTAGGCAATTCGTAAACTTAGCTTCTGGCTTCCAAGCTCTCCCTGATCAAGTGATGCATCAGAGTTCTGTCTTGTGTTGATACAAAGAGAGAGAATGCTCACATCCACATTCCCCCATCTCAGGAAACACGAATTCCTCTTTACACTTAAAGGAAGAAATGTCAAGATGACTTTAAACACTTTTATTTTTAAAAGATTAGTGTGATTTATGTATTTAAAAAGACAATACAGGAACATTGATGCAAATCAGTGGTGCCCACCAAATATTACTTGCACACCTGTATTTCCCTGTTGGGTGTCCAGTTTGTTTTCTTTTTTAAACAGGAAAATTTCTTTGTAATGATGAATTTGTTAATACACAGTTCTAGAATAGGGCCTCTCACTGGGCCACAAGGAGGCAGTAAGGGAGCAGGTCTGAGAAGGATCAACACATTCCAGAGCCCACATTGCACTGACACTCATGTTGGGAGTGACCGTCACGTAACTCATTGAAGTTTGGCCCACCCACCAGTTCAGTCAAGATCAATGTCACTTTCAGTTCTTCAGCTTTGGCCATTGAAGATAAAATCTACCTTGAGGACAGGATATCAGGCTTGAACTTTTCTAAGCAAACAGTTTTTGTCACATCACATATGTGTTTCTTTCTAGCATCTTTTTATATGTATTTGCTATTCTGTAATTAGCATTTAATGTTTCTATTTCAATAAGAAATCAAGTTCTCTTAGCCTATTTTCCATATTATGATTGGAAATAGTATCCATTGATGTCAACTAGGCAAGCTGCAAACTGTAGGATGTGTCTATAGTGTATCTTTTCCCTTTTCCTGCTAGTAGTTTTAATTAGGATAATCTGAGAACTTACATTCAGATTACCATTATGAACAATCGTATTAATTAATTTATTATTTTTCAAAAATTGTTTTTACACTTTTACGAGGTTGCAAAACCATGTTAAAACTGTTAAAAATAAAAACATTTTTACCACTGGATCTTAGTTCACATTATGGTAGTAGAAACAAGGAATGAATGTTAACTTCATTTATTTGGTCAGTGTGTATGTTTTAAAACAACCTGCTAGGTCTTTGATTAAAAAAAAAAATTTGTTTTTAAAGAGAAAAATAAAATAAGCCATGCTTCCTATGGGGAGAAAACATATTTACAATAATTATTTGGACAGTAAGTCGAGTTTTAAGTAGTTTCATTATTTTATATCTATGCGTTTATACCACATCTTCATTTTTCCTGAGTTATTATTATTTTTTAAATGGCACAGTTATTTCCTGAGGAACATTTTCTGGAAGGGTATGAGTCCTTGCGCATCTGAGAGTATCTTAATGATTTTACTAATTAAGTAAATAGTGGCGAGTATAGAATTTTTCCCTTCAAAAGCTATGCAAACTTTCCCTTGAGAATCTCACTGAAATGTTCCACTTTCATTTAGTATTCAATGCTGTAAACAAGAAATTTGGTTTTATCCTGAGATTTTTTTTTCTTCTATAAGAGACTTCTTTTCTGTTGTAAAGCAAGATTTCTTTTCTTTTTATTATTAATCTCATCTGATATTTGACAATCTATTTCCTGGTGAAGATTCAAATTTTTCTTCAGCTTAGGACATTTATTCAATTATTTCTTTGATTTTGCTTCTCTTTTTGCTCTTTTTGCTCTTTTGCATATCATGTGTGTTGGATCTCCTGGATCATTTTTCCTAGTCTCTTGCCATTTTCCTTATTATTATATTCTTACTTTTATTTTTTACTCTGAGTTTGAGACAATGTTTTGTGCTCAGCTTTTATCAGCTTCTCAGTTTCCTTCATCATTCAACTGGCTAGTGACTGCCTCCACAGTGTTTTTTAAAATGTATGAATTGAGCTTATTATCTGAAACAGTGCTTTACTGATATTGAATATTTCTTTTCTAACATATTTTTCCTACAGTGTCATCTGGAATCTCATTCATTTTTATCCCAGTTCCTTACCTCTATTCCCCTTCTGTTGAACAGCTAAATCTTTTCATTTGGTGGTTTTTATTTGTTTATTCTTACATACAAGAGCAGAAGAAGATATGGCATAGACATGCTAAAGAATTTTCTCTGTGTTATGTGCAAACTAAAAGTAGCTGATTCAGACCCCTTTTCCCACACCTCTCCTCTATCCTCAGAAAAGCATCCAAGTATAACTTTGGGGTGAGAATCATAGTCTCAATCCTGGTACACTCCTTGAATCATGGTCAATTTCTTTCTCTCTTATAGCCCACTCTTGCTCCCACCCATATCCCTTCTAGCTTAGAATTCTGCTAAGTATTTACGTCCACTTATTTCCCAGGTGTATTTTCCCCTTGTACATGGTAATATGTAAGAGCTTGCCAATACCTTAACCCCATTTGCCTACTCTCTAGAATTTCCAAAATTCTGAATTCTGAATAGTACCCTTGCCAAGATCCAGGGATCTCTATTATGTTTCTCAGTCACTTGGATGCACATGAGTTAGAGAGAAGTGCACAATAAGGGTGATCAAATTATCATCCTAGATGGAAATCCCCAGGGATTCTAGTCCTAGAGTGGCCCTATAATAAATTAGATGTCTCACAATTAAGCTTTCTGTAACCAAATAGCATCATGCATGGGCCATCTTTCTGGGATTCTCTACACTAAACTGAATAATTTATCTGAGGTGGGGCCTGAGGTTCTGATGTTGACATTGCTGCTCGTGGACCACACTTTGAGTAGAAAGGATGTAGTCATTAACAGAACAACCTGAAGTTAGCAGAACAGAACAATATAAGCCTAACTGTCTGATTTTCTCAGATTTCTTGGGCTAGGAGCAGAAAAATACCTCCTCTGGTCTCCTCCCAGGTGAAATAGGTGTCAACTAGCTGACTTCTGCCTCATTCAGAGAAGAACTATGGTTAACAGGGAAGAAGGCCTGGTTTGTTATACATGACCCTACCACTTCTTAGCTGTATGATCTTGAGAAAACCAGTACAGCTCCAGGCTTCCCCTTTGATTAAAGGTGGACACTATCTCCTAGGTGTACACCTGTGGTTTTCAACCCTCTCTGCACATAAAGATACCCTGGAGAGCTTTGAAAATATTCCAGTGCCCACCATCAGAAAATCTGACTTAATTCGTCCAGAGCAGTGATTCTCAGACTTGGCTTGACATGGAGAGTTTTTAAAAATCCTAATCCCCTGGCAAAACTCAAACTAAATATGTCAGAATCTTTAAATGTTAGAATCAGACATTACAGCATCTTAAAATTTTTACAGGTGATTCCAATTCACAGGTAAGTTTGAGAATCACTGATCCAGGGTGAAGGCTGGACATTCAAACTTCTTGTTGTTGATTCTAATGTATGAACAAAGATTGAGTGCCACCGATCCAGACACTCACATAGTATTATAAGGATCTGAAGAAATTACATAGCAATCAAAGTTAACTTCCCAGTAATAAGACAAACTGAGATCCCCTGCTTCCTGTTGTGATGGACTGAGGAGGACATGATATCACTTCTTTGATATTCCTGCCCAAAAGGCATAACCTTAATGTAATCATGAGGAAACACACTAAAACGAAACAGAAATATTTTAAAAAATGCACAATGTACTGTACTCTCTGAAAATGTCAATCTTATTCATGAAAGACAAAGATGAATAGTTCCATGTTAAAAGAGACTAAGGAGATATGGCCACTAAAAGTAACAGATAATTCTTGGGAAAAAGATGTTATAGAGGATATGATTAGGAAAATTGGCAAAATTTGAATACAGACTGTGGATTAGATAATAATATTGTGTCTATGCTAAATTTCTTGATATTTAAAACTGTACTGTAGTTATATAAGAGAATGTTCTGTTGTTAGGAAATATACACTGTACAGGTTAGGAGTAAAGGGGCATGATTTTTGCCACTTACTTTCTAATGGTTCAGGGGAAAATTACATATATATATATATATATGAGATTACATAAGAGATAGGGAATAGTGTAGCATATGTGGCAAATTGTTAACAAGTGGTGAACTGGGGTGAAGGATATATGAGAATTCTTTACATATTCTTGCTTCTTGAAACTAAATCTGGATGAAGTGTGTATGAGAGTACATTGCATTATTTTTGTAGTTTTTTGTAAGTTTGGAATTATTTCAAAAATAAAAATTGAAAGAGTACAAAGTAAAGCAAAAATTAAAAAAAAAAAGAACTTGTATTTAGACTTGGCCTAGGTGAATGGTTGTTCACTGTGCAAGTGTAAAGTCCAGCCTAGGGAGGAGAGTGATCCGTGACTATGCACAGATGCTGCTGAAGCCCCTTTTGGGCTTATCCATCTGATTTGCCATTGTTGGGTCTATGTGGAGGACTCTGGACATCCTCGCCCATACCCCCTAGGCCTGGGAGTATACCTGCCTAGGACAAAGTGACAAGGACATGGAAGGAGACTAAGTGATGCTCTCTCACCCAGCACAGACAGAGGAAGCAGGGCAGGAGGCAGAGTGCCACTTCCCATGGGAGGAAGGATGGGTCTTGCACCTTCCAATTCTGCCACTTTCAGAAGAACACCACTCACAAAGCCTCCCTCATTCTTCCTGGGTTCAGGCATGATGGGTGCCTGGATGGATGCCACATGCAGAATGGTGTGAGTGTCATAGTTGAGATATGTGACATTAAAGCAAAGCGAAGAACAAACAGAAGAACTGAAGGGCTTTGCATGATTTCTTCCACCTTTGCAGCCCCACGAAATGCACCAGTAAACAGTGTTATTAATAAAGCAACTCACACCTGAGCTAATTCCTACAGTCCTTTTATCATTCTACCTTTGGAAGCATTTGTTGTTGCTTCTCAGTTTGAAGATTTCTTGCCTCCTCTTCTTCTCCTTTGTCTTGGTGATTTGGTCACAACGTGGACAGTCACAGCGCTAGGCTTGCCAACACTTCTGCAGTTGACTGGTAATTGGGCCCTCCGCTGCGGCCAGTCCCTCCACACGTGGAGATGGGTTCTGGACACCAAAGCTCCTGACACCATCCATGTTCTGGACTTGAAACTTCATCCTGCTCTGAATCTTATTCCCCAACTTTTTCCCAGCATTCTCATTTTTGACTCCTTGTTTTATCTTTTGCTTTCAGCTCTATATTTACTTCTAGGAAACTGACAGCCATTAGAATTTCCCTAGCCATTTTCAGAGGAGGAAAAGAAGTATAGAGTGATTAGGTAATTTATTAAGGTCACACAACTGGTAAATGAAGGATTCAGAACTGGACCCAACCCTGGCTGACTCCAGGTCTTTGTACTACATTATTCCTCTCAAAGCAGAAATTCCCTCTTCCCCTTGTATTCAGAGGGATAATATTAACGAAATGCGTCTAATGGTGTCTCTTCTAAGTCATGAATTAGGGAACTAGAGCTGGGCTTGTGTTTGATAGAGCTACTAAGCCTGAATGAAAAGGTGCCGGGGTAAGGGAAAGTATGGATATGTTTCCTTCTCTTGACTGCAGCTGACTATTCCTTTAGAGTGTACAGAAATAGAAGGAAGTGATGTGATTCCAATGAACATATTCTATCAACACATTAAGAGATAATTTGTAAAGAAAAAAAACCAAAACATAGTATTAATTAATTTAAGCAAGGTCTACTTTTCCAGAAGATTCTACTCCTCTCACGTCTGGACACTAGGTTCAGTTGAAAGTAACTCACCTGCAAAGAAATATAGAGACAGCTGAATGTTGCCTGCTGCTTTCAATCTAACCCTTGCCTCGGCTGCCAGAAAATTCTTTTCTAGCTTATTTTATTTCAGTGTCTGACTTTTGTTTCCAGTTGTGAATGCTGAATGAACCACTTTCAAAATCTGTGCTACCTGAGCTCATCCTTCCTTTCAAAGGGTTGAACCTAGTCTTCTACACGTGGTCACCCTGGTGCCTTCCTGCTGTAAATACTCATGGTCACAGTGAGTCTGAAACTCTCACCCTCCTACTCCTCCTTGGGATGCTTTTCTGATCCTTTTCTCAGCTGAGGATGTCCATTGTCTCAAGAAGTAGTCACTCCCTATGATCCTGTCTCTTGGAGATAAAGATAAAAGCCCAAGGACAGTACTGACTTGCTTGAGGTCAGACAGCTATAGGTGACTGTGCTGGAGCTTAAGCTCAGGTCTCGACTCCCTGATCAAGCCTCTCTGCACTACATTATGCCTTTGAACCAGATGGTTTCAGAGGAGAGGTAGCCTGATGAGGTCCTGTCTCTGGAGTCCAGCAGATGCGGATTAAAGCCCCAGCTCCACCACTTGCTGGTGGTGGGACAGTGAGGAAGTGGATTAAACATTTTCTTTCCTCAGCTCTAAAATGAGAATTATCATCCCTAACATACAAGGTTGTAAAGATGAAAGGTTGTAAAGATAATATGTTAAAGTACCATAAATGCAAAGTTGTGCAGTAAGTGTAAATATCCACCTCCACCCTTTTTCAAAAATGCCTTGGAGTGGTCAACCTGCCCTTCCCTTCATTTGATTGAAATTCTGCAAAGACAAGTAGGGAGCCAGGGTCTGACACATGCAGGTAGCCCATGAGCCTGAATAGCTGATTCATTTCCTAGAACTTAAAAAAAATCACAACTGTGCAAACGGAGAAAGACATTTTTTAAAGCCATAAAGAAGTTTTAGAAGTTATTGTTTATCTCACTTATTCAAGGTGAGTAATAGAATCCCACATCCTTTCATTGCATAGAAAAGGAAATAGTCCATGTGAGGTTGAAAGTCTTACTCAACACTCAGTGCTATTTAGCATCAGACTGGGACTAGAACTCAAATTTCTTGATCTCCAGGCTACAACCTTTTAGGCACCACATATGCTGGGGTGAATGGTTAGAGAAAAGTATTTGTATTTTAAGAGAATTATTTTACTTACGAGATAACCAAATGTGAGGTTTTTGACAACCATAATGAGCTTTTGTCTAATGGAATTTTATTATTAAACTCTCAGGGTGGGATTGTACATCTTTGCAAAAGCTTCCATCATCCCTTTATTCATTCATTTCCTGTGAGTCTTCGTGAATTTATTGCTTTACTTATTCAATATAGCACTTTTTTTTCTACAGACTTTGCAAGCAACAAGCATATTTCACAGCTGATAGAAGCTAAGACTTCTACCAACTCTGCCAGCTTAGTTGCTATGGCGATAAATGGTTTAAGAAAGTCTCATTTATTTGAAAATATATTTAGAAATAATTGAGCCCCTTGAGAGCAAAATGTCCAAAATTCTCTCTATCATAGTACTTGATACTTTTCCTTCAGGGGACCAACAGCTTTTGAAGGCAAATTCTCTTAATTGTGGTGGGTCAGTTGCTTGTATTTGAGTTTCCATGTCTCCTTGATTACATCTTGGGCTAGTAGGACTTGTCCTAGGCTCAGCAAATACCCTCCTTGATTACACACCACCAGGGATTAAAAGAAGCGTCGTCGCCATGGGGGATGTTTTTCCCTGTAGTGATTATAGATTAGAGTTTGATGTTAATTAGACAAAATGTGATTAGAACAGGAATGAATGCTGGAAGCCTGACAAAGCAGACACTGGGGAGAAATGCAGGATATGAACTTGTTACTTGGGCAAACGAGCAGGAAACCCAGGCAATTTGCGTGAACAGAACCCTCTCAACATCCTCCCATTCCACACATTATCCTCACTCTTTCAAGTTTCTTGAACTAGTACCTGCTATAAAGTCCCATTAACTCTTATGTAAAAAGGAGTATTAGGCCCACTTGACATGATGGATAATAATTTTTTGGGAACGTTCTATGTTCCAGGACTCCACTTACATGCATTATCACTTCTAATCTTACAATAAACCCATGTGTGGAAAATACCATTTTTATGCTTATTTTACAGATGAAGAACCTAAGATTCACACCAGTTTTGGGCTGGGATCCAAGTGTATGCCCTCCGGGTGCCAAGGACTTGCACTGCCATAACATGGCCTTGGGGGGTTTGAGCCAGTTCTTCCCAAGCAGACCCTTGAACTCACGGTCTTAGGAACTAGCTTGTCCATCCCTGTAATGAACAGAGGTCGTAGAAACCTTGGAACCTTGAGGCTCTTAGTGCTATTCCACACAGGACAATTTGCCACTTAGCTTAGCATGTGGCTCTCCCATCTGACCTAGCAATTACACAAATCCTACTGTCTTTAGCTCCCTTTTTTCATATGTTGGGAATAGTAAAGGGTGACTCTCCTCATCAGGCATCAGCAGTGGCAGCATAGTGTGGTGGGTGAAATCATGTGCTCTGGAGTCAGACTGCAAAGGATCAAATCCCAGTTCTACCACTGACTTGTTGTGTAAGACTTTTCTATACTTCCATCTCCCCATTGATAAAATGGGGGTGATAATACTGCCTACTTGTGAGGATCCTCCTGAGGATTAAAAAATATGCATAAAACTACTAGAATGTAAATCCACAAAGCCAGACCCTTTGATATATTCTCTACCATATCTCCAGATCCAACACACTATTGTCACTCAATAAATGTATATTGAATAAATACACTACTTAGTTGATCACAGAAATATATTTTAAGACGGAGGCTCCATCAGCTGGAGTCCTTGAGTTAAGCCACACTGCCTACCTGTTTGGCCATATAACAGGAAGAAGAAATACAAATTTTGTTCTTATAAAGCCAGTGAGAATTGAAGGTTGTTTGTCACTGCAGTACAGGCAAGCCTATTTGGACAAATAGCATCTGGGGATGCTGCCCACTTCAGCCCTGGGCCATTTCAGCGGGCTTCACTACCTTACTCTGTACAGGAGTAAGCTGCACATCCTTTCTTTTTCCCCTCACAGAGACTGATCCTAAATCTTTGCCACAGAGTTCTTCCTCCTCTCGTGTCTAGCCTGACTCTTCCCCAAAGAATCCTTTGGGGATCTAATAACTGGTTGCATGGAAGCCTTATGTTTCCAGGGAAAGTTTTCATTGATCCACCCTTGATGGTCTCTGCATTTACATATGATTAAGAATAACAACTTCATTTTTCTTTTCCTGAACATAATTTAGGTCATGGAAAGACAAAAACTGAAAGGTTCACTGGGAATTATAATCCCAATGTTCTTTGAACATTTCCAATTTGTCTTGAAACATGGCCAAACCTGTTATTATTTGGCTTGAAAGAAGTGATAACTCTTGAAAGAAGTGATAACTCTACATGATAACCGAAAGAAATTGTGGTACCTAATTGCCAGTACTAAAAGTTGCCCATGTTTTCAAGAAGATGCCAGTTATTTTTCCTGGCCAGAACTCTGTAGAAGAATTTTTCAGACATGGATCAGTTTATGGTAACATCTGGTCTCCTATTTAGTTGAACACGGAGCTTTCTGTAAACATTTCCCTATGGCTTTTTTGTTGCTTGCTTCCTCTGGATCACATCTCCTAAACATTTCCCATGCAAACCATGTTCCTTCGGTCTCTAACGAAGTACAGACATACCTCAGAGATATTGCAAGTTCAGTTCCAGACCACTGCAGTAAAGCGAATAACACAGTCAAGTGAGTCACACAAATTTTTAAATTTGTCAGTGCACATAAAAGTTATTTTTACACTACACTGTAGTCTGTTAAGAGTCTGTGCAATAGTTTTATGTCTAAAAAAACAATGTACGTATCTTAATTTTTAAATATTTATTGCTAAAAAATGCTACCCGCTCTCTGGGCCTTCAGTGAGCAGTTATGTTTTTGCTGGACTTGGTGCTGATGGCTTCTGACTGATCTTGCCTTGGTGCTGATGGCTTCTGACTGATCAGAGTGGTGGCCGCTGAAGGTGTGGCAATTTCTTAAAATAAGATAACACGGAAGTCTGCCACGTCGATTGACCCTTCCTTTCACCACCCATTTCTCTGTAGCACGAAATGCTGTGTGAGAATATTTTACCCACAAATGGACTTCTTTCAAAATTGAAGGTAATCCTCTCAAACCCTGCCACTGCTTTAGTAAATAGGATTATGTAATATTCTAGGTCCTTTGTTATCATTTTAACAATTTTCACAGCGTCTTCACTAGGAGTTCATTCCATCTCAAGAAACCACTTTCTTTGCTCATCCATAAGAAGTAACTCCTCATCTGTTAGTTTTATCATGAGATTGCAGCAATTCAGTTGCATCTTCAGGCTCCACTTCTAATTCTAGTCGTCTTGCTATTTACTTCCTGAACTGAAGTTTTAAACCCCTCAAAGTCACCCATGAGGGTTGGAATCCACTTCTTCCAAACTCCTGTTAATTTTGAGATTTTGACCTCTTCCCACGAATCACGAATGTTCTTAATAACATCTAAAGCGGTGAATCCTTTCCGAAAGGTTTTCAATTGACTTTGTTGAGATCCATCAGAGAAATCACTAGCAATGGCAGCTATAGCCTTACGAAATGTGTTTTTTGAATGATAAGACTTGGAAGTTGAAATTACTCCTTGATAAAATTACGCACTCCATGTGGTTCTAATGGACGAGGTGGTTCTGGTCCATGGACAGTGAGTTGTTGGAAATAGCACCAGACTTGAAAGTAAACTGGTTTCAAATTCTGGTTTTATTGCATAGGAGCTAAGTATCTTTGGGAAAGTTATTCACATATTCTGAATAGCTTCTCATGAGATAACACTGTTCATTTCATTAAGTTGTGAGAATAAAAATTTTAAAATAAAGCATATGTGATGGCAAATAGCATGATCAGGCACATTGTAGTTGCACAATAATATAAATCTGAATCTTTACTCATTCATTCAACAATTTTATTGAATGCTACTAATTACTGATATTATTATCATCAGTAGTAGTAATAGTACTAGGAGGAGTAGTAGTAATTACTCTGTACTAAATGTTGTTCTAAATGCTATAGGTATATTATCTTCCTTAATCCTCATTCTACCCCAATAAGTTTACATATGATTATTCTAGTTTTCTAGATGTAGAAACTAAGGCATGGAGATGTTAGAAATCTTGCTGAATTTCCACGGATAGTAAGTACTGAAGCTAAGATTTAGCTCTTAAAGTGTGAGACCCTACTGACTCAGCACTGAGTGTACTGTGCAGTGATGTGTACCAGCCTAGAAGATGAGAAAGAATAAACAAATAAGTAATAGCAAAGAATAAAAAGCTAAGAAGGAAGTGAACAGAAAATTAGAATAGAGAATAACAAGGTGGGAATGTTACTGATTTAGAGATATAGGTGGACTCATCTCCAAAGTAGCGATATTTACACTGGGACCTGAAGAATGAGATGAGGGGCCACCTGGCAAAGTGTTGGAAGGAGCATATCAGGCTAAGGGGATAACAGTGTACACTGAGGCCCTCAGGCTGGACAAAACTCGGTATGTCTGGGGATCAGTGTGGCTTCACCTTAGTGCCCAAGGGGTAGAATGGCACAAACTGACATTGGAAAGGTGGGCAGAGGCCAGGATATGTAGAGGCCTTGCAGGCCGAAAAAGGGAACACTAATTTTATTTGAAACGCAATGAGGGGTTGAATGGTTTCTAAGCCATTTATATTTTTAAAAGATTACCTTCAGTGCTGTTTGAAGAATGAATTGGGTTAAAATGGGGCAAAAGAAGAAGCAGAGAAGACAATTATGATATTACAGCTGCGGTCAGAGGAAAGGTGATGGTGATTTACTCTAAGCGAGACAAAATTAAAAGTCTAATTTTTTAAAATAAATGTATTTATTTTATTTTATTTTTGGCTGCGTTGGGTCTGCATTGCTGCACACGGGCTTTCATAAGGAGTTGCGGCAAGCAGGGGCTACTCTTCGTTGCAGGGCGCGGGCTTCTAATTGCGGTGGCTTCTCATGTTGCAGAGCATGGGCTCTAGGCGTGCGGGCTTCAGTAGTTGTGGTTCACGGGCTCAATAGTTGTGGCTCACGGGCTCTAAAGCACAGGCTCAGTAGTTGTGGTGCACGGGGTTAGTTGCTCCACAACATGAGAGATATTCCCGGACCAGGGATCGAACACCTGTCCCCTGCATTGGTAGGTGGATTCTTAACCACTGTGCTACCAGGGAAGTCCCTAAAAGTCTAATTTTGAACATATTAAATATATGATTATTATATTAAATGAAAGAAGGGATATCAAGTGGACAAGTGGATATCTAAGAATAAAGCTCCAAAAGAGAATAAATATAGAAGTCAAGAACTTCTTTACTTCTGGTATTTAAGCAGGAACTTCTTAATATACTTCCAGTCTTTAAAGGAGCAAGGGAAATAAATGTAACCTCCTAGAGTTTGGGTTAAGAGGGAGACTGAAAAAGATGAAAAGGTACGCTAGAACTGATATCTGAAGAAACTTGAGTTTCTCTAACATTTGAAGCTTAGGCAAAGTTAAAGGATGCAGTAAAAAAAGACAGTAGAATCAGTCATAGAGATCTGAGGAAAATAGGCACTATGCCCAGGAAATCAGGAGAGAAAGTACTGAAGCCATAAGGAGTTGTCATTGGTGTGGAATCTTGCTGGGAGGTGAAGGATGATGGGGACAGGGAAATGTGCTTTTAATTTAGAGAATCCCGTTGACCTTTAATAGCAATTTTAATATAGTCATGAGCAAAATTCAGAATAGAGCTGTTGTAAGAATGAACGGAAGGAGGTAGAAAAATGAGTTCTAAGAATTTTGACTATAATGGGGATCAGAGAAATGGGGCAATAGCTGAAGGGTATTGTGGAACCACAAGATTGTTTCTGTTTTCTTTTCTTCCTTCCTTCCTTCCTTCCTTCCTTCCTTCCTTCCTTCCTTCCTTCCTTCCTTCCTTCCTTCCCTCCCTCCCTCCCTCCCTTCCTCCCTCCCTCCCTCCCTCCCTCTTTCTTTCTTTCTTTCTGTTTTGTTTGTTTGTTTTTGTTTCTAAGATGGTAAATACTGAAGCCTATTTGGATTCTCTAGGGCATGGTCCAGTAGGGAGATTGGTGATATAAGGAAAAAGGGGGGAAGTAATGGAACAAGGGATGTAACAGGGCAGGCGCTCCAGACCTCAAGTGTAAGAGGAGAAAGAGCTCTTCCTCACTAGAAACTATGAAGGGGAAAATATGGAGGGATAGGATGGATCTCTAGACCTGCTCATTTTACAGTGAAGAAATTCTCTTTTAAAGAGTTCGAGTGTTTTCAGTAAAACAAGAGATAAATTTTGCAACCTGAAAATACAATAGGGAAAGGAAAGCTGGAAGGCTTGAAGATAAAGAGATGTAAAATCAAATGTCACTGATGAGTGAGCGAGAGGCAGATCACCAAGTACTGAGTAGGACACTTAGGGCAGAATGTCCATCTGGAGCTAGTCATCATCAATATGGAGAGACGCCAGCCCTCCCAGGTATGTGATTTTTCTCCAGTAATACTGGCCTCTTGGGTACATACCCAACAGTGGCAGTTTTTAATGTTCATCCAGATTTTTAGATTTGTGAGGATAAGTATGATGGGGGAGAGTGAGCAGGGAGCTCTGAGTAGTGTAATCTAAACTAGGTATGGAGGAAAATGAAGACAGAAAAAAAATGTATGGCTGAAGAATGATGTTAAGAAAGGAGAAGAGGAATTGCCTTCATACTTTGTAAATCGGTCCTCTTTGTAAGTTAAAACATTTCGGCACATAGCCTTCATACATGCATGGATGTTTGCCTAACGCTTACATGTACTCACTGTGTTCCAGTACAGAGCTAGGTGCTTTACAAATATTAACTTGCTCAAGGTTCGTAACCTTCCTAATAACTTCATAAAGTAGAAACTACTACTATACAATTTTACTAATGAGAAAGCTAGGCATAGAGTAGTTAGGTGACTTTCTCAAGTCCCCACCTTAAGTAAATGGCGCAGGATTTGAATTCATGGAGTTTTGCGGCCGAGTTCATGCTCTTATTTATGTGTATAAAACTATTCTCATGAGTTATTCTACTAGTACATCATGTATATACACGATAAGGTGTATGCAAAATGATGGGTTAAACGTAACTTGAGGTTCTAATATTTTCTTCCCACAGTCTAATAAATTTTTTATGCAGCTCCTGAGCTACATGCACGTTGGAGCCTAATGTTAAGGTGGTGGTGAACACTGTAATCTGTGCAATTTAAACAACCGAGCCACGAAACTACAAGGTTGTGGTTAAAGGGTTAGTTTAGGCATTTGTGACTTCAGGGGTGGCTTAGTTTATACTGATGACAGGTCCAAGAGGTGTCCTTGAAATTGTGAGGCTAAAATGAAGTGATGGAAAGTTCTTTGTGATAAGGAGGTAAAGGAATTAAGAAGATAAAGGATTAACTGGGTCATCCGCACAGACCCTGATGTCTCTGAGAATGAAAGCACGAGTTGGGATGGAAGATGAGACTGCCCTCCATCTTTCAACATCTTTGTAGAAGGAGGAAGGATAATTAGGAAATCAACTTATGACAGTGATGAGGACGAGAGGCAGTGGAAGACTTGTCCATAATGGATGCATACCCAATTGTGGAAATACAAATGATGGTTCATCCTGCAGGGAATTTTAGGATGTTAGATGGTGGAAGATTGCAATGCTGACTATAAAGGAAAGGTGACCTTAGTGAGAAGAAACTTGGGAATACTCAAGATTGTAATAAAACGATGCATGGGCAGGAGGAGACCCCACACTTGTGGGCAGCATCAAGGAAGGATTCGCAGAGAAGCCAATGCTTGACTTGATTTTGACTTTTGGAAGAAAGAGAATATGTCAGCCAGATGGACCATGGGGAAAGAAAGCATTAAAAATGGAAGACACAGGGGCTTCCCTGGTGGCTCAGTGGTCAGGAGTCTGCCTGCCAATGCAGGGGACACGGGTTTGAGCCCTGGTCTGGGAAGATCCCACATGCCGCAGAGCAACTAAGCCCATGCACTACAACTACTGAAGCCTGCGCGCCTAGAGCCTGTGCTCCGTGACAAGAGAAGCCACCGCAACGAGAAGCCCGCGAACTGCGATGAAGAGTAGCCCCTGCTTGCTGCAACTAGAGAAAGCGCACACACAGCAACAAAGACCCAATACAGCCAAAAATAAATAAATAAACAAACAAATAAATTAAAAAATCTTAAAAAAAAAGGAAGACACAGCATATCACAGAATATGATGCTGATTCAGTATTGCTTGAGTATAAATTATTAGGGAGCAGGGGGGGTAGGGTGGGGAGTGATGAGACTGAGGAAGTAAGAAGAGGCCAGATCAAGAAGAGAATCGCCTGCCATTTTAAGAAAGCTGAGATTTGTCCTGGATTTGATGGGGACCCATAGAAATATTCCGAGCTTCTGTGGATCACAGTCAGATCTGAACCTGGAGGCAATGTTGAGGGCTGATTGAATGGAGTTAGACTGGAAGAAAGGAGATCAGTTATGAAGCTCTGAAATAGTCCAAGAGAGACATGATGAAGCCCCAAAGTAGGGAAAGAGAAGTGTAGATTAAAAGAATAAAGTGAGAAATTATAGGAGTATTCAGGAGGAAAAAAGTGACAGGACTCTGTTTGACGAGTTATGGGGTCATAAAGAGGGAGGAACCCATGATGACTTGCAGGTTCCAGAACGCCTGGGTGATCTGGGCACTGTTCACAAACACAGGGAAGGCAGGAGGAGGAGCAAGGTGAGAGAGTGGTGGCTTCTGCTTGGCTGGTATTGAGTTTGAAGTGTCTGGAGGTTACCTAAGAGGGTTGGGAGTCCAGAGGATAAGAACCTATCTTTTCCTTGGGCTCTCCCAGAAGAGCAAGGAAGTTTCTATCCCTTCTAGGAACCTCTAGCTAATATCATATATTTTGTTGACCTGAATTGATCCTTCAAGGATAAACCCACTGATCCTTCAAGGATAAACCATGTTGCCTGGATATCGGATACACTGATTATTTTCTTAAAAGACAATCTGGTCATCCCTGGAGCTGAGGGTGGATAAGTTTTCCCCAGACCATATAGCTGACCCTGGGGAAATCTCCATCAAATATCCACTACACGGAAACTCCACCACTGTCAGGCACAGGGCAAATTATAAATAAACTTTTGTCCCAGATCCCAGGGATCACACAGACCATGGTAGCACAGAGAAGGGACGTTTACCTATATATCCAGCGGTATTGAGAAAGGTTTGATAGAGGACTTGACTTTTGAGTTGGGTTCTTCAGGACTACACAGAAGTTTGCCCAACGGTGAAAGTGGATGGACAAAGATAAGGGTATTTTGATAGAGAAATAATGTTCAGAAGCCAGAGGCCCAGACAGCAAGGCCTGATTGGGTTTGTCTGGAGAATTTCCCTTGCTTGTGATTTAGAGACCATGCTCTTTAGGCATCATAGTATCTTGTTTCAATGTAGAGAATTATACATCGATAGCATTGTCTTAATCAATTGCACATAATTTTAATTATAGCTTTTAATTTTCATTCCACCTGATTTTGACAGTGGAAAAAGGGAAGCGGTGTGTATATTGCACAGTATTATTGGAAATAACTGCTGCTGTCATAGGTTTTGCCCAACATGACTCATTTTTGGACGCAAAGGAGTTTGTATGACAGCTGTTTAGTACTAGCTTTGGGAACTTGAGAAACTTATCTAACTTCTGTGCACCTCAATTTTCTCATCTAGAAAATGAGAGAGAATAATACCATGGCTGTAGCCTCATTGTTAGATATAAACACTATAGCACATGTAAAGTAGCCTGTAGATTGTATCTCTCTACCCAAATCAGAATTATGATTATCATTTTAATTATTATTATTGAGAATCATGGGGAAATAAACCAAGAGGAGCAGTTTAAGACCTTTTTTGGGAAGAAAAGTTGTAGTGACCAGATTGCAAGTAGATGGAATAGCAGGCGCCAGCCTTCCAAGCTGGCTGAGTGCACTGCCTCTTAGTCTTTTGATTATAAAGGAGATAATCCATCAACTGATTTCATCAGGGCCCAAAGTACGATAGCCATGAAAGACAGAAGTCAGAATATTGCCTTTGTCAGTAGCATGAACTACATTGGTCTGCGGAAATAACAACAAGCGAGTTCCTACTATGTGCAGGACCCTCACTCTAGACATCTTCATATGCTATCTCATTTAAGCCTCCAATCAATCGTGTAAGGATTAATACATCTAAGCGTACTATTGTTTCAAAATAAAAAAGGAAAAAGATAAATAATGTTGATAGATTTAATAATCAGCCCTGGAATTTGCCTTTATTGTTGCCGGTGATAGATATTGTTGTAAAGATTTTTTGGAACATAAACCTAATACAGTTAATTGTTAAGTCAAAGAGATCACAGGACAGAAACAAATTCCTAGGTTTTAAAAATGAGTTCTGTGGCTTAGGAAAATTTTTTACAGTGGAACCATCATACTCAAACTAAAACTCAAAATGGGCCATATCTCAAATTACTTACATGGAAATGAAGATAATGTGTTCTGGAAAACCATGTTAGAGGACTCAAAAACTAGTTCTAATGTGGATATAGCCCTGGTGTTAAAGATGCATGTGAAAAATTTGAACAAAATCAGTCCATGAAGTGCAAGAGTAAAAAAATATATATTTCTAAATTAATCCATGATTTTCTATGGTAACTTAGATATATAAGCATATGTATGCATAAGTGAGTTGACAGATTGAAAATGATGAGGCAATTAACTATTTAATCTATAATCCAAAATTTTAAGTATATAAAAAAGCTAAAAACTGAAAACCTCTTTGAGGGAATTTTTCTGAAAAATTTGGAAGCACCTTATAATTGATACCTTATGTTTGTGAATATATGGTAATTTTAGAATATTGTTTAGAGTATTGTAAGATGAATCTTGTACAAGTTCATTGATTTGAATAAGCACATGGCAATGTAATAATTGTAACCACATCCACAGAACACAAAATAATATAATACTAAGGTATCTTAGTGAAAATATAGGCTCTGCAGTCAGATAGACCTGCATTTTAATCTCAGCTCAGTCTCTGACTAGCTCTTTTATACTGAGAAAATTACCACTCTAATTCTCAGTTTCCTCATCTACAAATTGGACCTAATGATATTACCTGCTTATTATTAATGGTAATACTATTAAATGAGAAAGAATCTGTAAAGCACTAAGTGCAATCTTGGCACATCATAAGCTCTAAGTAAATATTAGTTATTCCTACTATTGTTTTAAAGTTGTGGGGTAACTTATTCTTTTTATGCCCCTTTCTACAGGCTATGGTTTATACCATAATAGAGTAGTCTTTTTTTTAAAATTAATTTATTTTTATTTATTTTATTTTTGGCTGCTTTGGGTCTTCATTGCTGCGCACGGGCTTTCTCTAGCTGCGGGGAGCCAGGGCTACTCTTCGTTGCGGTGCACAGGCTTCTCATTGCAGTGGCTTCTCTTGTTGCAGAGCATGGGCTCTAGGTGCGCGGGCTTCAGTAGTTGTGGATCGCGGGCTCAGTAGTTGTGGCTCGCGGGCTCTAGAGCACAGGCTAAGTAGTTGTGGCACGGGCTTAGTTACCCCACAGCATGTGGGATCTTCCCAGACCAGAGCTCAAACCTGTGTCCCTGCATTGGCAGGCAGATGCTTAACCACTGCGCCACGAGGGAAGCCCTAGAATAGCCTTATGTCTAAACCCAAAAGAGCAGAAAATCAGAGTTTGGGAATCTGATGGAGCTGCCTGTCATCATGCAGCAGACAGCCTTCAAGCTTGAAGCCAAAGAGACTCAGATTCATATCAGAAATGGTCGCTATGTGAATATAAACACAAACGTTATGTTTTTCCCTTTCTTTATTTTTTGACAAAATATATGGTAGTTTAAAGCAAAATTATAGCATTGTGTGGTAGAGTTTATAGCATACTTAGATGTAATCTATATGACAATTGTAGCACAAAGAATGTATGCATAAATGGAACTCTACTGTTTAAAAAGAGAGAGAGAGAGATTCTGATTCAAATCCTAGAGCCACAGCTTCCCAGCTTTGTGACCTTAAAAACATGATTTCACTTTTCTGAGCAACCATTTTCCTTGTCGATACAGAGAGAATAGCTATACCAACCTACAGGACTCTCAGAAACTCTAAAGCCTAGTGATTCTAGAAGAGAGTAAGTGCTCAATGCATTTGAAGTCCTCTTTCCTCTTCTGCTAAATGTGACCTTGATTGTTAGTAGAAAGCACTTTTAGAATCCAAGACAGTCTAATGTAATTCGCCCTATCCCACCAACCCATTCAAATGAATTATAATCTTTTTTTTTTTTTTTTTTTGCGGTACGCGGGCCTCTCACTGTTGTGGCCTCTCCCGTTGCGGAGCACAGGCTCCGGACGCACAGGTTCAGCGGCCATGGCTCACAGGCCCAGCCGCTCCACGGCATGTGGGATCTTCCCGGACCGGGGCACGAACCCGTGTCCCCTGCATCGGCAGGCGGACTCTCAACCACTGTGCCACCAGGGAAGCCCTGAATTATAATTTTTTAATATCAGGAACATAAAAAAGGAGTGAGGCCTATTCATGTGTATAATTAAGATACCAGGGTAAAGTGACAGCAACTGTCAATAATCATAGTCGTGATCATCATAATAGCAAACACTAATTGAGCGCTTCCTATGTGCCATTATTACTTTACTTGTTAACCCAATGAATTCCCACACTAACCTTCTAAAGAGAGTTTGAAGTTTGTATGGAGAACATGTAGCCTAGCTTGAGTTCCAGACTTTCTGTGGGAGGCTGGCTGGCCACACAGAAAGGGCTTTTAAAGTGAAATTACCTTCATAAATTAACCAGTGTTGAGGACCTGGCCCTCAGCTATGTAGGCTCATAAGAACACTCTCATATATATCCCCAAGTTAATTGGATTTGGAAATGCTGATTCAGGCTTAAAGAAAAAATAAAAGGACTTACAAAAGACTGATGAGTAAATCAGAATCACAGTTTATCCTTTTGCAATAATAAGTAGCTGTCAAACAAAATAGGTATTTGTGTCTGCTTGACCAGTACATTCCCTCCCTGTAAGCAACTCTGTAGAAAAAAATAAAGCCAGATGATATTTAGGAGGACTCTTGGTGAGTGAGGGGAGCTTGGCACGATTTGACTACTGATTAGCATCAGGCCATGTTAGTCCAACATATCAAATTCCAGATGGGGCCAGTCCTTCCAGATGCGTTTGGGGTCAGTCAGACATTGAGAGGATTTACTCTGCTAAAATTTGCTTCTTTAACTCTCTGTTTTGCTTCTCATTATTTAGATACAAAGCCTTCAGTCTACCTCTGTGAACTAGAATGTTTTTTATTATGACTTTTCATATTACTGTTTTAATGCAGGAGTTGGCAAACTATGGCCCACAGGCCAACTTCAGCCAGCCATCTGACTTTGTGCTGCCCAAGAACTAAGAATAGTTGTACTTTTTTTTAATGGTTGAAAAATAAATCAAAAGAATAATATTTTATTCCATGTGGAAATTATATGAAATTCGAATTTCAGTGTCCATAAACACAGTTTTGTAGGAACACAGCCATGCTCATTCATTTATGTATTGTCTGTGGCTGCTTCCCTGCTACAAGGGCAGCAGCCTACAAGCTGTGACACTGACTCTGTGGCCTGTAAAGCTTAAAATATTTACTTAGTGGTGTTTATAGAAGAAGTTTGCTGACCCTTGCTCTAATCCATTACTTTTATTAATTAACCTCTGGACAAGAGATCATATTTTCTCTTACATTCTCGAGGGGGCTACATAGTGTAGCCCACTTGCACCTGACATATTTCAGGTTACCTCATTTTATTGTCATAAAATCGTGGTTAAATCTGGAGCTAGCATATAAAATCATTTGATCATAATTGATAAGGTGTCATTTACTGAGCAGTTAGGAGCTTTGTGTAATGCTCTTATTTAATGCTTGGAATCACTCTGTGTGAAAAATTTTATTACACCTATTTTTAGGGGTGAGAAAATTGTGGCCAGAATGTGACTTTCCTCAAGTCTCCCCATGATTATTGGCAAATCTGGAATTTAAACCAAGGCTGCCTGACTCTAACAGCTGTTTCCCTCTTTCCCAGCACACTGTCATCTTACGTTAATAAACTAAAAAGGAATTAGGAAGGTAACAATCCACTTTCCGGCAAAAATATTAAAAAATAAAACCAGGTTTTATTTTCTAAAAGGGTGCTGTTCATGAGCATCTTCAAAATGATCCCAACAAGGGTCATGGCTAAGCATTTTCTATGTCAAGAGTGACAGAATCAATGCAGCAGAGACTAGACGGATGATGCAGACAGGTGACATGGACCACATGTAAGGAAAATTGTGTGATCTTCTTTGTTTAATTTTCAGTGTTTAGTTTCCCATTTTTATATAGACAATGATATAGAGGCTATTACTTTAAAAATAAGTAATCATTCAAGCACTAGGCTTGTGGTGAACTGAGTCTTCATGTCCTGTGTAAAGGGGACAGTTGTTACTCAGAACCAGCTAGCGGCTACTATGAGGGAATTAAGGACCAGAGTTTCCAGTCTGGTTTTTCAAAGGAAGTCATAGAACTGGATTTTTTGTCTCACCACATCATGCGAATCTTAAACACCATACAGGTCAAAAAATACCTGTCTTCAGGTCAAATATGGCCTATGGGCTTCCAGGCTGTAACCTCTGGGTTATAATGGGTAGCCAACATGTCCTCTCCCTCAAACCACATTGCTCTCAGCTAGTGCAGGCCCTGTAACCAGATTCCTGCTCACATCTTCATCTGCAAGGACAGAGGCATATAAGGATGGAGGCAATAAAAGTCACATATGAGGCTTTAATTATCCAAATGGCCCTTTTAGCACTAAATTCCATCATAACTATTGTATCTAACAGGCTTTTGATCTTCCTCAGGGTACTGCCTCCTGATTAAAAGTCTTTTCTGCCTTTTAAAATTCCTCATCCAGTTTTGATGTTCTATGCCAGCTAATTTGGCAGGCTTTCTCGACTTTCTTCTCAAGTCTGTTGGGACTTCTCAAGCCTGAGAAGCAGTGTGCTTGCCTTCATTTGTGTTCTTTCTAGATGTGTGCATTCCCATCGAGGGATTGACTCAACCTGTCTTACAAAACCCACTCGTGTGCCTGCCTTGTTGAAAGCCTCCTAACAAACCCAAGTGTTCATTCCCCCACCTCAGCTACTTAACATTTTTTTAACAAAAATAGTGAACCAGTTTGAGCTGGTACAAATAAATCTATTTCTATATCTATTGAATCAGCATTCAAAATATCTTTTTATCTGAACCTGAACCCAGCCAAAATTTCATTCTGTTTGGGACTCTAATTCAAAGAATTTTCGAGAAGGAACCTTAAAAAGAGCAACTCCAGCATGGCCATTTGAAACTCTCCTTGTCTGATTAAGTCTTTTTTCTGATACTCTCATCCATTTCCCACACAACAGCTCAGTTCCCTGTGGGTTATCACTGAGATGTCCTGGAGGGGTCACAACAAATTGGGTATGCCCACCTCATGAGATGGAATGTTCCTTCTTGACTTTCAAAAACACTGTTTACTCAGATTTATATCTTTGATGCCAGGTACAAAGTAGGTATTCCATGAATGTTTATGGAGTAAATTATGGATAATTCCAAGAAGACTTTCTCTTCCACGTGGTTCCGGTGTTTATTGCACGTACACTCCCCATCTATACCCTAAGGTTAAATCACAAAAGATCTGAATGCCTCTAAAAAGATCATATTTGTATAAGTAACTAGGCTTTTCGAGAGAATGAGGCAAATCTCATGAACTAACTAGTCATTTCTTCTTATAACCTGGGTTTCTAAAACATAAAAACATTTTCTAAACATGTGGAGACCAACCAGAAGGAAAAATTAAGCTCAATTTAAACTCAAAATGTTTCTTAAACTTTTTCTGCCTAAGGAAAAAACACATGAATAATTTTAGGAAAACAGAAAATATTGCCCTTGAATTCTTAGAACTTAGCATTATCACGTAGACCACCAGAGGCCAGTGGCAGTAGCCAGGGCATGGTGAATGTTGCAACATACAAGTGATGGGCTGAGTATAAGAGGGGAAAGAGAGGAAAAAAGTTAAGACCCAAGGTTCTTGTGGGGAGTAGATGTTTCTGGAATTAGACTCATTCACTAGCACTAGTCACCAGGACAAAGTGCTGAGACTACCACATTTTGTAAAACCTGAATGATTTTATTAATCTCATGGTTCCTGCTTTCAAAGTGGGAGTGGGACATACAACTGATCTAATTCAGCCCAAAAGATTTGGATGAACAAATATCTCAAGTCCAGAGCACTTTCCCAGTGCACCTTGCTTACCCTCCACTATTTCACTCACAGCCCCATTTTCACAGGAGCCTAAGTCTGAGGATGAGCAGTGAGAGAGTCATCTGAGGGAGACTTTTCTCCAACCAGTTGTGCAAACTGGGAAGCCTGTCATACTATGACATCTCCTGATCCCAATCACTTATATCCAGCCAAATAGCTCTCAAGTCCATTCACTTCCCCCAATTTCCCTGCCCTCCCTCTGGACCTGTTTTGACTGTGAGTATCTTTCGCTAGGACTGCTGCAGCAGCCCCCAAATTGGTCTCCCACCACTCTGTTTACCCTTCTCTATCATGTTATTTTCTGACTTGAAATTTTCCAGTGACTACCTGTAGTTCAAGATGCAAACTAAACTACATCTCACTCTCACTATTCCCTCTCTGCTCTCTGGTCACAGGCCTTCTCTGGAATAGTTGCCTTCAGGAATATGCCACATACGGCCTTTGTCCATACTTGAAACATCCTTACCCCACTCTTACCTTTGCCTAGTTAATTCCTTCTCACTCTCCAGAATGAAGTTCAAACATTAATTCTTCAAGATTTCTCCAGCCCTTGATCAGGGCCCCAGTTATTACCCTTTGCTTCACCACATCCTTTTCAGCTTTCTGTTCTTCACTGGTAAAATGGAAATAATAATAAAGCTCATCTGTTAAGAGTACATTAAGACAACACTTGTGAAGCACTTAGCATGTACCTGGCACCAAATGAATGAGCTGTTGTTGTTGTTATGCATTATTATTTTTAGTAGTAGTGGTTGTTGTAGTAGTGGGTGGGTCTGTGTAGGAAATAATGACATGAACTAACTAGACCAGATTGCCTAGGTTTGAATCCTAGCTCTGGATTGGACTAGCTTGTGAATCTGCAAAAGTTGCTTAACTCCTCAGTACCTCCGTTTCCTTATCGGTAGAATGGGAATGTTATGTAGTAACTACATCATAGAATTCTGAGGATTAAATGAGTGAATATAGTGCAAGGCCCAGCATACATGGGATTTGTATTCCTCCCCAGAGAGACTTTACTTCTCAGAATAAGACAGGGCTCCTCCAACACTGGTAACACTTGGGGAACTCAGGGGATTCAATTTTTTCAGATTCCTCAGAGATTAAACACTAAGCATTTGTCAAAATATGATAGAGCTGTGATTGCATGTCACTATTAGCCTCCAGGGTCTTGGAGTAGAGCAAAGATTTATTACCAACATTTTATTGAATTGTGTGTCAGGCCACTTCCAAATTAAAACTAAATTGATCCCACTGCACCACAGCATGTCCCTGGTTAAAAAGCCAAATAAAACCCCCTCCAATAGAAGGTGAAGGCTGCCCCAAAGTATCACTCCAAGATGATTTTCCACGACTCCTGTTTCAGGTTTGCTAATGGGATCCCCAGTGGCTTCTTACTTGTAGGCAGCATGTCAGTTGAGTTCCCATTTCCAGGGTATGGTCTTTAAATTTTAGCCCCAAACGTGGTACTTGCTCACCAAGAGACACAGCTTCCTGTGATGGATTTATTTTGACCAGATTCACGGGAAACCAAAGTATAAATTGGATTATGTCAATGTTTTACATTATAATAGAGACCTTTGTGTGGGTGTTTTTTCAGAGCCTTCTTTTCAGCATTAACAATAACAGCAATGCAAATAGCTGTTATTTATTGAGCACTTACTATGTGTAAAGTGTTTCCCATGTATAATCTAACTTAGCCCTCAATAACCCTGTGAGGTGCCTACTTTACCCTCATAGAAAATGAAGATAAAGCTATGATAACTTATCCCCCCGAGGTCAGAATACTATTCAAGATTCTTTCAGTTGCAAGAGACAGGAGCTCAGTATAGGCATGCTTAGGAAAAGGGGGGTTTGGAGGGTAAGGTGGGGTGGTCTCAACCTGATAAAGATCCTAGAGCTGTTCACAAGGAAATCCTACAGGACCCCGGCCCTCAGGGACGGAAACTAAGGACTGTCCATGCCACCAGGGGGCGCTGTCTCATGCCCTCGTTCCCCATTCATCCCTGCTTATCCCTTTTGGTCTCTCTTTTGCAGACAAGCTCTCACGTAATGAGGGATAAGAAAGCTGCCAGTACCCCCATGTGGAAACTTCCAGGGAAGAGCTCTGATGGGCCTGGTGTGGGCCATGTGCCTATTCCTTGGACTTGTCCAGGAAGACATTATATAGCAGGCAGTAAGGAAGAGGCTGACCAAAGAAAGGGGGCAGGTTTTTATCAGGCAAAAGGGGATGGGAAAATGAGTGTTGGTGACAAAACCAGAAACTCAGCTTCTACTAAAGTAGTGTGATAGTATCAGCACAAATCCACCTGTTCTTGTTCAAAAGCCTGCTTCTCTGTCCATCATACCTCTCTGTTTCCACATAAAGGTAAATTATTGGGGGACTTTCCTGGTGGTACAGTGGCTAAGGCTCCGTGCTCCCAATGCAGAGGACCTGCGTTCGATCCCTGGTCATGGAACTAGATCCTACATGCCGCAACTAAAGATCCTGCGTGCCGCAACCAGGATCCCGCGTGCCGCAACTAAGACCCGGCACAGCCAAATAAATAAGTAAATATTTTTAAAAAATTATTTGAAAGCTTACTGGACAGGAGAGGTTGGAGTGGTTTCAGGAAGACATTTCACTTAAACTCTGGGAAAGCAAAACATGATTCAGTTGCTTACCTCCTCAACTCTGACCACGTGTTATATTTTGGGTTGTGTATTTATCACTGACTAAAATAATAGCAGCAGTAATAACAGCCACCTCAACAAAATCCAACTAGCTGTGTGATGTCGGACAAGTCAGTTAATCTCTCTGAGCCTGAATTTCACTATCTGTGATATAGTCTTTTGCTAATAAGGTAGTGAAGGAGAATTGAATCTAACAATGTGTCTGACGCACAAGGTGGTGTCAGTGTAGGCATACCTCATTTTGTTGCGTTTTGCTTTATTGCACTTCATAGATACTGTGTTTTTTACAAATTGAAGGTTTGGGCAACCCTGCATTGAGCAGGTCTATCGGTGCCATTTTTCTAGCAACACGGGCTCCCTTCATGTCTGTGTTGCATTTTTGTAATTGCAATATTTTGAACCCTCCACCAGCAAAAGGATTGCAACTCACTGAAGGCTCAGATGATGGTTGGCATTTTTTAACAATAAAGCATTTTTAAATTAAGGTATATGCATTGTTTTTTTAGACATCTGCTATTGCACACTTAATAGATTACAATATAGTGTAAACATAACTTTTATGTGCACTGGGAAACCAAAACATTCGGTCTGGAACCGAACCTTCAATATCTTCGAGGTATGTCTGTAAAGGAAAGGCCTAGCAAGCGATTAGACCAGTCTGGCTCTAGACTGTGTTCATTTAACTGTTTCAAATTACTGTCTTCATTAGCTCACTTTTTTCCTTGGCTTGGGAGCCTTGTGTGGCCTAATAATTTTAAAAAAGCCTTCATATTCATTACAATTGGGACTCACTTGGTAGCTGCTTTCTTAATCAAATAGTTGGTTAAGTTCAGTACATTTTTTAAAATGGTTAACATTTTGTTTTAAGTAAATGCACATCTGTACATCCTCCAGTCAATCTTTTAAGCCAGAACCAAGGCTTTTGGAGTATAGATACACTACTTGGTTTTCACCTCACCTTTCATGTCAGAGTGCATCCATAACGCCTTACCTACCATGTCCAGCTTTAATGTCTTTAAAGTAGAGTGAGAACCTAAGGATACATTGTGTAGCAGTATAATGCAGCATCCTTCCAGATTTTAATTTTTTCTTGGATTTGTTTTTTTTTTAATAGTTGTTTCCCCCATCCTTACTTTGACAGCATATTTTAAGCTATTCTCTGCTGTCTTTTCAAAGCATTCACCAAGTATTCATAGAAACATGTGTCTTTCTTCAACTCTGCTTCATCAGTTCACATAATATTTAATTATATTTTGGAATAACAATAGCAACGATAACTGTCATTAACAGGTTTGGAGGTGAACACAACTGACTCTTGGTGGGTCAGTGTGCCAGACAGTTGTCCAACTTCCCTGAGCATTCAGGATGCTTGGGACATTAGTCAATGTCCTACAGAAATCAGTTAAGAGAAAAAGTCAATGGTGTATGTGAGAAAAGCCCCAAACTATTTACCTTTCACAAGTCCTCTATTCTACCCATATACATAATTTCCCCTGCTTTGCATCTTATCTTACTCTGTTGTGCTCTGGGGCAAAGTCTTCCCTCCTTCGGATTCCAGCCAGGTTTCAGTATTCATTCATTTTCATGCATTCAGCTGCCCTGCATGGAAGACTCCCCCTTACGCTGATCTTGTGCTTGAGGCTAGGGGTAACTCGGATGTAAATGACACAGGCCGTGGACCAAGAGTTCAGGATCAGGTGTGTTCCACAGCCCCTCCCTTGTACAGCCCTCCTTAACCGCTGGTCTTACGTTCAGTTCCCCAAAACAGACCTTGAGACAATGATTCTGGTGAAAAGGGTTTATTCAAGAAGAGGTTACATGAAGAAGGCCAAACAGGGCAAGGTAACAAGCAAAGTTTCAGAGAGGTCATTACTGGCTCAATCCCACTGGGAAAGTTCGGAGACAGTGTAAGTAACCCTTAGATTTGTCCTGATCAGGACACAGGAGCTGGAGCATTTATCCACCATCATTGTTAAAGATTATCCCCAGCGGGTGTACGTTCCCAGGCATCTCCCGACTCCTCATTCACAGCGTGAGGGTAGTCCACTTGCCCACGAAGATTTAAATATGATTGTCTCAAACTACCACAATCTTACAGTGGGAAATAAAGTACGCTTCAACTGTCTCAGGGAAGGAGAGAGGGGATGGGTCTGACTTTTCTCTAGTTCCCTCTGACTTTAACCTCCTACTTATACTAAAAATCTTCTAATCTGCCTTTCCTTTCCTGTATAACATTTTTCTATACCCCCTGCCCAAACTCCCCCTCTCCCCCAAACTGGATAGCTTCCTCTTATTTCACTTATCAAAGTCCTTTGACTCATGCTTATATTTGGCAAATTTTACTCAAGGTTTGTGGTGATGGAGATGGGCTACGTCCCCAAATAGCAGAGCAAATTTCTTAAAAGTATAGGAGAGATGTCCCTGTGCTTAAGAGCTTTAATCATTTTTCTCACTAGGGAATTTTCTCTGATTCTTTCTCCTACCAGTGTTCAGGCCTCCCACAATTACTCTGGGGCATTCTCTCTCCTAGAATCTTCATTCCCCTTTCTTAGCTCACTTGCCTTCAATCTCACATTCTGGGGCCTCATCTTTATTATTTGGTGTTGGTGTTTCCCCCACAAATGCCAGGTCATCCTGATAGGAATTCTGTGACTGGCTCTTAAAGGAACCATTTTTTCATTTTTTCAAGCACGTGAAACATATTCTTTATTAGATTGGCAGTTGTTGTTATTAACTAGATTTTTTCTTATTTCTTGCCATCAGTTTTTTAAATTAATTAATTTATTTATCTTTAGGGGAATTTTATGTATGTATGTACATATGCATTTATTGTAGTTCTTGCCATCTGTTCCAGTGTTGATTCAACATGGCTTATGTCACAGCTACAGAGTGGATCTTCATCTGTTTTAATTGAGGAGAGATGTTTTTTATCTTTATTCCATTCGGCTTCTATGCAGTCTCACTGGTGATACCATGTACCTCTGTGTTCAGTGAGGAAGTCTTATCCTTTCTGAATTTTCTTTTAGGAAAATGTTCTCCCAGGCTGACTCCTGTAGGAGTTATATTAGGTTCCCGTTCTCCTGAGTTCCTTTCTTTGCTATCTAGCCAAGGTCAAGTCCAATCAGTGCCTTTTCCAGCCTTTTCTGAACAACTTCATCCTTCCTCTTGCTAACTCCCAGTTCTCCCTAACTTACTTTAGTTCTTTTCCCTGATTTCGCTATTTTTTTTCCCACATATCATCCACATTGTCTCATTATTGTCTGTCCCTCTATTGTATGGTTTTTCCTTAGCTTATCCAAACTGATAGCTCTTGTCAGTAAACCAAAGAAATGTAATTATAATATGAAAACAAGGATAGGATTGTGTAATTAATTCACTTAACAAAAAATTATTATGAAGCGTAGTGTGCAAAGCACACTATTATTATGGTAAGCATTATGTAAAATTTATAACATAAACTCTACCTCCAGTAATTTTTTTTTTTTTTTTTTTTTTGCGGTACGCGGTCTCACTGTTGTGGCCTCTCCCGTTGCGGAGCATAGGCTCCGGACGCGCAGGCTCCGGACGCGCAGGCTCAGCGGCCATGGCTCACAGGCCCATACGCTCCGTGGCATGTGGGATCTTCCCGGACCAGGGCACGAACCAGCGTCCCCTGCATAGGCAGGCAAACTCTCAACCACTGCGCCACCAGGGAAGCCCTATCTCCAGTAATTTTATAGTTCAGTAGGAGAAAAAACATACATGGAGAGAAAATTATAACCAAGTTAAATGTTGGTAAAGGCGTTAGGTACAGATAACTACTGCAGAAACAAATTAAAAGTTTGCAAATTTTCTAAATTACCTCCCCTCATTGTGGATGTTTACCCAGAACTTAGTTTTTCTAATCTTTAGCAAGGGTCATGTCTTGCTGGGGTATCTGTGTCTAACAATACTTTCAAGAAAAGGGATACCTCTCATTGACAGTTCTGAAGGCCTTCATTTTTTCTGACTACAAAAGAAATAACATCTTCTTTAGAGATTGCATCGGCATGCAAGATGGGGAAAAAAAAAAAATTTGATTTGGCTTTAAAAAATACCTGAGAGCAAATTCTGGGTTTTACTTAATTTTATTTTTGGTCACTGGATAGAATCATGACTAATACAAGCACTTACTAATTTTCTTACTTTACTCCTCTGAAAGCCATCTGTATGATGAGGATAATAGCAGAGTTGTTGTGATGAAAGAAATCAAGTGAATATATTTCAAAATATATAAAGCACTGGGAATTTGGTGTATTATTATTAATAAAAGTAAATGAAAAATCTGTAAACTGATGAGAAAATAAAATTCCAGCCTTAATCAACAAAGAACTGCAAAAATGTGGGTGGGAGAGTCATCATTCTGCCCCATTTAGAATGGCTTCACTTACATTTCCTGGCATCTATTATCAGGGACAGTTGTGTGTTGCACATATAATATTCTTTTCTTGCCTGACCTACATGCAACATTTACCTTTCTGAGAATACTCAGGATACAGAGTGACATTTTTAAGCTACCCGTGAAGATTCACTTATCTCAATGGAGTTGTTTTTATGAAAGGCACAGGATACAGTGGTTAGAGCACAAAAGAGGTAGTCAGCAGATAATATAAGTGGTGATAATAATAAGGCTTTGCCTACATACAATCTTTTTCTCTTAAAACCCATATTCTGGCTACATAATACTTTCTTTTGTTCCTGAGTAATTAAATAATTCTAATACATAATGTGTTGTATATTAATAAATTGAGAGAGGGTAGGAAATAATTGTAACGAGTATTATCATAGTGGTACTTCGTATACTGTGTATCGATTGTAATTAATTGCTAAGTACTGCTATCCAAAATCTTATCACAATTTATAGCCTAATATAATTTATAGTCATTTGCACCTAGAAATAGTATCAGGTATTTGTCAAGTTTATCTTAATTCGATTACAATCCTTGCCAGAAATTTATTTTTTTCTACTCATAATGTGCTGAAGGAAAAGATAGTTTTATAACTTCTCCCTATGGCCTGTTCAAATACTTAAGAAAGGAAATTTCTCTTTATTCTTAATTTTACTTTTGGTCATTTTCTTTTATATTAGAATCATGACTACCGACAAAGAGTAATAGACCATCATTATCATTAAAATAACATGTAATACATCCACAGATAACTAAATTATTCATCATTTTTATTCTTCATATTCTTCTTGACTCTTCTCCCAAGCTGAAGATAAAACTTATTCTTGCTATGATTTACACTTCTCTACTCTTTCCCCTGACCAGGTATGTATAAGACTTGTGGTCATGCACTGAAAGCGCCTAATTCCATTACTTCCCTAGCCTCAGCCTCACTGCTTTTCAGAACCTACACAGCCTGGCTGAGGCAGATATAATATGGCACTTAGCATCATTTTGGTGTTTGTGTGTGTGTGTATGTGTGTGTGTGTGTGTGTGTGTATACAGCTTTTTTCCTCTTCACAAAAATGGACTAATCATGCTACTTCTGGTAGTGGTAGTAAGAGAGGGGGAGGGCAGGGGGAAAAATTCCCCCCCTCCCCCATGAAGAAAAGAATTAACTGGATAAAATGATTAAAAAAAAATTTCAGGGCACAGGAAATTGACCAAATGCCAACAACTACTTGAGAAGGTTTACTCAGGAATAACTGATGCTTCCTTGGTAAATAATGGTGACCTTATAGCCTTCTTACAATACGGCCATTTCTACCCCTCCCACACTTAAGTAGTTAAACCTATCACTGGGGTGTTCTTAGTGGGCTTAGTGTGAAGTAGGTTACAGAGTAAGAATTTATAGGAGGATTTTGGTAATGGGAGCCAAGAGATCGTAGAAGAACAGATAATAAATGTTCCATGCATGCCTGGCTAACTAATAAACTACACATGTGTACGTGATACCCCAGGGAACCAAGCAAGCTTGGAGAGACATGCAAACATGCTTTGCCTTTGAATGTGTTCCTCACATTTAGGATAGCTAAAACTAAAAAAAACTGATGCTATCAAGTGTTGATGAGTTGTGGAGAAACTGAAACTCTCCTGTCTTGTTAGTTGGAATGTGAAACAGTGCAGCCACTTTGGAAAGCATGTTGGCAGTTTCTTAAAAGCTCAAATATAAGTTTACCATATGACCCAACAATTCCACTACCCAAGAGAAATGAACATTTGTGTCTGCTGATCAACTTTATGCAAATATTTCTAGCAGCATTATTCAGAATAACTTCAAACTGTAAGGAACACACATCCATGAACTGCTGAATGGATAAACAAAATGTAAGATATCCATACAATGAACTATTGCTCAGCAACGAAGAAAGAACAAACTACTAAAACACTAACAATACAGATAAGTCTAAGAAACGCCATGTAAGTGAGAGAAGCCAGTCACAGAAGGTTACATTCTGTATGATTCCATTTATATAATATTCTAGAAAAGGTAAAACTGTAAAACTATAGTGACTGGAAACCAAGCAGTTGTTCTCAGAGGTCAGTGCTGGAGGCCTTAACTGACTGCTAAGGGATATCAGGTACTCTTGAGGGGTGTTGGAAATGTTATTATTAAGTTTGAAAATGCTAGTAGCTGCATAACTATATATATTTACTAAAAGTTTTCAACCTGTGCACTCAAAATGGGTGAATTTTACTGTATAAAAATCACACCTCTATAAAGCTATGAAAACATGGATTAAAGATCCTTTTCTTATTTGGTAGTAATCCCCACAAATGAAGGGAATTGTTTAGAAGCCTCTAATTTTTGGAGTCCCTCTTTACAATTTTCATATTATGATTTAGTATTATTCCTATAGTTCTTTTCAGTTTCTCCTATATATCTCAAAATCTCTGTTTCAATCTCTGTGCAAACCATTAACAATAGGTGGACAGCACTGGATTAATACCTGCATCTCAGATATTTTATTAAAATTATATACTACTGATTTAATTATTAAATAAAAGTGTTGCTGATGTAATCTGCTATGATTTCTTAAGCTTTCTTTTGTGTTTTGCAAGGTTTCTCTACTTTATAAGCTATATATGTAAAGGAAATCCTATATTTCTGCTGAAACACTTTTTTTACCATCATGTTATAACATTTGGCTAGCTTTCTTTAATTCAGTTTTGCCCAGTTCCTAATGGAATACCTATGGGAACTCAGGAAATGATTATAATTTGTAATTACATCTAAAACTAAGGCTGACAGTCAACATATTGCCAGACCATAGGGAGCATTTTCATTAATTAAAAACATATGAAGCAGAAACGAGAATTTGAATATGAAAAAGACATTGGCATATGGTTTTCACCTAAGGGAAGGGAAACATTCTTGCTTGAGTATAAAGAATATAAAATTTCTCACTGACATCTTTGCTTGCAGATCAGAAACTCAGACCTTTATCAGCCCCAAACAGCACATCTATTTCTCTGCTATAGTAAGTTATTATTTTGAAGTAGTGAGACATTGTTCCCCACCCCACTCCAAAGTTCCTCTTAGTCAAGTGGCTTCAGAGATTGCAACCCCCAGAAAACAGTGAGTCAGACAATGACAGGTGGACACACTAGATCTAGATAATTCTCTTCTCATCATTTTGAAGACTTGGAGGAAATCATATCACTAGAAATAATTTTATGAATAAATCATGCTTTAAAACAGCGGGGACATGAAGCCTTTATAAGAGAAGAGATAAAATAAGTACAGAAATTCAAAGGGAAATGGATGCTATAAGGAAACTATACAGATGAATTTAACAGCTAAATTAAAAACCTCAGAAGACAGAAATTCAGAATCTTGAATAAGGGATATAAAGTTCAAATTTAAGAAGATGTAATGTAGGGAAAAATGACATAAACAATGAAAGGAGTTAAATATTATGGTAATGGGAAGATAATAAATGGAAATCCAATTTAAGAATTATGAATTTCTTGAAAAATAAATCACAACAATTGGAATAAAAGCAACAATAAAAAGGTACAACTGAAGAACACTTGGCTTACATTGAAAATATAACTGCGTGTACAGATGTTAAAAAGGAAAGTACTGAATTTCTTACATACCCTAGAAAATTGAACTGTGAAGAAATAAATAGCCTTAATGCATCTTAAAAATATAAATTAAGGAAAAAAATAAGATACAACTATATATCTATTAGAATAAAGTGGGTAAAAACTGACAGCAAGGTTGGTGAGAATACTGAGCAAAAGAACTTTCATTCATTGCTGGTGGAAATGCAAAGTGGTACAGCTACTTTGGAAGACAGTTTGCCAATTTCTTACAAAGTTAAACATAGTCTTAACATATGATACGGCAATTGCACTCCTAAGTACCCAACTGATTCAAAAAGTTATGTCCCCCCAAAACCTGCACATGAATGATTATAGCAGCTTTATTCATAATTGCAAAAAATTGGAGGGAACCCAGATTTCCTTCAGTAGGTAAATGGATAAGCATAGTGTGGTACATCTACATAATGGAATACTTATTTATTAATTAAAAAGAAATGAGTAGTCAAACCACAAAAAGACAGATGGATCTTAAAAATGTATTGCTAAGTAAAAGAAGCCAAACTTATAAGGCTTTTTTAATGTATAATTCCAATTATCTGACATTTTGGAAAGGTAAAACTATAGCAAGAGTAAAAAGATCAGTGGTTGCCAGGGTTATGGGGGAGAGCTGACTAGATGAAGCGAAGGGGATATTTTAGAGTGGTGAAATTCTCTGGTATGATATTGCAAGAGTGATACATGACACTATGCATTTATCAAAGCCTATAGACTTTGCAACACAAAGAATAAACCTTAAAATAATAATTTTAAAAATCAGTTAGAAGTTCAGGGGATCCCAAGATGGAATGTAGAATGTGACAAAATAATGTGACTGTTACAGGTATATAAAGCAAGATGGGAAAAGATTCTGACCTAAGTAATTTTGGAAATGAGTGGCATCTGTAAGATGAAAGCAAAAAAAACTGTATGTAAGCCCTGTACTCTAGTTAGTAAAATTCTTTCTTACAATTTACAGGCTAAGAATTCTGCTACCACTATACATATATACTGGAATTGAAAAATTAAGTAAATTGATGGCAAATAGTAGGAACAAACTTTCTCACTTTTGGAGTGGGAGGTTATACACAAGAAAGAGGAGGAGGCTAGAATAATCCACATGGTAATAGATAAGAGTTAAAGATACTAGTAGGAGCTCATTTTTAGTTTACTTTCAATATAGATGGCTATATAGAAATATTTATAGTTATGTGTACATATATGGTTTAGTATACACACATATATTTCCTTGCTCTATAAACTAAAAGAGCCTAGAAACAAGAACACCCCAGTAGCAATGAGCCCACCTACCACCCAGATCTTGGTTCCTAATACCATTCTCCAATAAAAGAAACCAGAGCTACATAGAGAAATGGCTGATTCTATAAGAACAGGAAATATACAGGATGAGCATGGAGTATCTTTTAGTGCCAGAAAGTAAGAAAGTACGTGTGTGTGTGTGTGTGTGTGTGTGTGTGTGTGTGTGTGTGTGAGAGAGAGAGAGAGAGAGAGAGAGAGAGAGAGAGCGCCTAAATATCCACACTGATGAGGGTGTGTCAAAGGGACACAACATCCAACTGAAAGAACTCCCAGTGGCCAAAGTTGGAACAATTTGAACAACAAAATAAAGTAGTAATGGGTTATTATTTAGTGTAAAAGATAGCAATTAATGAGTCCATATAAATAAATAATTGAAAAATGTGAAGAAAGAGACAAATCTCTCGTGCAGAATTCCAAGTAATTTATGTAGATGCTCCTCCCTCAAGGAGGTGGAGCATAATTCCCCACTCTTTAAGTGTGGGCTACACATAGTGAGTGACTTCCTTCCAAAAAAAGAGGCTCTTGCCCTCACTTACTACCCTTGTTCTAGAGAAGTCTTAAGACCAGTGCCCCAGTGGTAGCAGTGACAACAGTTAGGCAATCCAAACTGTGGACTCAGAAAAATCCACTGTGCTACGAGTCAGGAGCCTCTGATTCTAACCTCCACACAACCATTGAGAGAAGTGTCTGAATCTGAAATATCTCATCTCTAAAGTAAAGATAATACAGTTTACTGTTCTACAGTCAAGAGGTTCAATACCAGATGATTTTTAAGTTTTCTTATAACTCTAGGATTTATGATGGCAGGAAGATGTGGTAATGACCTGGTTCTGTCCCTTTCCCTGGGTTCCCACTCTTACTCCAACTAAAGATTGGCTTGGGTACTTTGACCCAAGGTAGACCTGCCAGAGTCTAAGAAAATTGTCAAGTCGTGACTTCTCGATCCCAAGTAGTAGTCCTGCAGATTCCCTTTTTCCTTTTCTAGTTCTTTTCCTGACATTTTCAGATCCTTGGCCTTGGAATCTGCATTGGATTTCATAAACTGTGATCAAATACCAAGGAAGTAAATAAAACAAAACTGATTCTGTCCCAAGAAAAGCAGAGAAGCTCTCAGATTTAACTCTGGGCGACAACAGGATGTTCATCTTAGCTTACCTGTTTCCAACACCAGCAGGTAGCAAGATTCTTTACACTTCCAAAATAAATGCCAAAGCAACTGCTGAAAGCCAAAGTTAAGAAGGGAAGGCAGATGCACATATATTTGGGTAAAGTGTTTGGTACTGAAAATCAAAAAGAGCTTTACAATTAGCAACCGCTAATGCTGCATAGTTGTTTGAAATGTGCTTTTCTTAGGTTCTGGTGGTGCCATTAATGAGGAGAAGGGATGAGGGGTCACCAGTTAAGTAGGAGAGCTAGACCAAGGGGTGGGCCAGCTGGGCAGCTGCTGAGGTCAGTAGTATATACATGGAGCACTGAAACATCGCTTTTTATATTTACTGCCCTAATCCAGTCCATCGGCAAATCCCTTTTCTCTGTCTCGAAAGCATGCAATACAGTCATTCACTTTCTATGGTCTCAATTCTTACCAGGCTAGTCATTTGTTTCTTTTTAGTATCCATATGGAAGGGCATTTTTGTTTTCTTACTTTGCTATTAAGTTCAAGTTTTGCATAGGAATGCTGTATATATATAAAATGCTGCATATATATATATGTGTGCATATATATACATACACATATATATTTCAGATATTCTTTGGGACTTGTTAAAATTTTCTTTAAGCCTACCAGTTATCTGATCAATTTCATAACTAATTCACATGTAACTGAAAATAAGGTATATTATTCAATATAGAAATTCCATACTAATTATTAAGCTTTTTTAGATCTTTTATATCCTTATGAATTTTTCATCGTTGATTTATCTATTTCTGTGAGAGGACTGTGGAAGTCTTCTATTTTCAGAATGTGTTTGTTCAATTTTTCTTTTCCCTGTAGTTTCTGCTTTATGAAAATTAATGTTGTTACTGAATGCATAGATATTAACAATTATTATATCTTCGTTTACAATTTACAAATTGTAGTTTTTAGTAGTATAATGTGTCTCTCTTTGTCTCACTTAATACTCTTTGATCTGAATTCTACTTCGTCTGATAAGATTAAGTCCTCTATTTTCTTTTTCTTTGAATGTCCCTGGTTAATTTTTGAGCACCCTTTTGTTTTTAACCTTTCTGAATAATTTATTTTGGATGCATTTCAGGAATAAAGCATAACACTGGATTTTGCTTTGTCTGAAAATCTCGTTCTTTAGAAGGGGAGATAATACCATGTATATTTATTGATACATTAAAATCCTTCACTGTGTGTCGGCTTTACTTCCTCTTTGGTGAGCAGTCCTTCCATATTCTTAACTGTGTGAATGTAGCCTTTATAATTTTGCTGATTATAAAATCCTATTTCATATTTCCTTTCCCTGAATACCTTAAAAATGTTGTTCCATTGTTTTCTAACATAAAAAAAGGGACTGTCAGAATATCATCCTAATCAGATTTTCTTTCCCTCATAAGTAATGTGGCTCTTTGCCTGGAATCTCAGATTCCTTTTTAAAAGTCCTTTAGTTTTACTACAATATGTCTCTCTCTTGAATGTTCTGGGTTGTGTTTCCAAGGTACATGATGATGGGCCCTTTGAATATGAAAATTCAAGGCTTCTTTTATTTTAGGAAAGGTTCTTGAATTATGTTTCTTTAATATTTATTCTGTTCCATAGCTTCTTCAGTGTCTTCAATTATATGAATATTTTATTTCCTTTCCTTGACTTTCATATCTATCACTTTCCCTCAAATGTATTTTATTCCTTTTAAAAAAATTCCCTTCGATTTTTTCACTTTTCTTCTTTACATCCCATATCTCCCTTATTATATTTTCCATGGTGTCTATTCCTTCCTGTGTACCTTCTCATTAGGTTTTCATTTCAGAATTTTTCTTTTAAAGTCCTTTCCTATGTTATGGCAGTTCTCATTTCATATCTTCTTGTTGTCTAACCATATCATTTCTAAATTCATCTACTTCTGATTTGTGCCAATTTTAAATCTCCAATCATTTTTTAAAATTTCTTTCAACTTGGTTTGAAATATGGTTACAGTTTTGTCTGCTTTGCAGGCACATTTTTGGTACATTCTCACTGCCTGTCAGAATGTTATTTAGTATATTTTCATCTATTTTCCTTTTTATAACTCTGTATGGGGTTATGTCATATTCCTTCTTTGTTTCCATGTTTAAATGAGGTAGTTTTTCCTGTGATGGGAAAGGGACGGGTCAGGGTGATTTCCCAGCTTCAAGATCCAAGAGCTTCCCTACTGTCCCAAGAAGGACCAGCGCATGGTCTCAGTGTATCAGTGGCTTCCTCTCTCAGAGCTTGCTCTGGTTCAGGGAGATTTTCTGCCTCCATCCTGTGTTTACCAGGGACCCAAAGGTCTCACCTTCTGAGACAGTGCTCTCATTTTAGGATACATTTCCTACCCAATATTTCCTGGGATCTGCTTCCTCTGGGCTCCTTTTTCCCTTAACCCCACATTTGTTGTATTTTGCTCCATTTTTATCCTTTTTCTATCACTAGTCACTCAAAGTGAGGCTTAGTTCTTTGGAGGGAAAATGTTTGCTGAACAATTTTGAGAGTGGGTTTTGACTGATTTGTCTATATCACTGTGCAGCTTGAGCCCTTTCCCCACCTCGGAGCTCATGAAGGCATTCCCAAATATTGCCCATTATTTTACTGAAGATACAGTCTGCGGGAGTTTTTCCTTTGCTATCCTAGGTGCTCCATTTGGGTGCAGATGGTCTGCAATGACGTAAAACTACATCTTTATCATAACTCCACTGCTCCAGTGTCATTTCAAGACATAAAGCATGTCCTATCAACTTCCAGCTTAAAACACTCAAAAGTTTCTCACCAGACTCAAAACAGAACCCAAATTCTTTATTCCAGTCTACAGTTTCTCACAAGATCAGGTTCCTGCTAACCTCTCTGACCTCATTTCAAATCACTCTCCCCTTGCTCCCTACACCCCAGAGCCACTAGCCTTCCTTCTGCTCCTCAGACACACAAGCTCATTCCCTAAGAGGGTCAGTGCCTGGAATAACTCAGAAAGATCTGCCCTGTCCTCCAACCTAAAGCAGTCACTCAACTACTCTCTTATCATGTTGTCTTAATAATCTTCCCACCACTTACCATGGTCTGGTGCCATTCCTGTTTATATATGAATGGTCATGTTCAGTCTCCTCTCCATTAGACTGTAGTCTCTGTGAGAGGAGAACTGCTGTCTACATGTTTATTGCTCTACTCCTAGTGCCGAGAACAGTCCCTGGCACACTGACAGTCACTAAATATTTATTGAGTGAAATACGGAAGAATGGGAGGAAGAGAAGGATACAAAGGCAGAGTTATGAAAAGAGTATTTTGCTTTGGACACAGAAAAATGTGAATTTACATTGTACTTCAATCGCCAATTAGCTTTATGACTTTATGAATCTCTCAAAGACTCAGATCCCTAAAATCTGAAACAAGGAGGAAGTATCATCTTTCTCACACTACTTGGGGGAATATTAAACGCAATAACATATGCAAAAGCATTTAGCAAAGAAGTTGACGTAGAGAGGTTTCCTTTCTTCCCTTTTCCCACTCTCACCCTCACCTTCCTTCTTTCCCCAATTTCTCCTCCTCTAACTTATACTTATGTCAAGTTAACTAAGATGCACCTCTTTATGACCATTCTCAAACATGGATTTTCTTCTTCGAGAAGGTAGCAGACTAAAACTTTGGGTACAAAGAATTCCTTGCGCTTGATCAAGTGCGTATGATTCTCTTAAGACTCTGCAGTTGGGTGATGATCCTTATATCTGTATATGACAGTGTCTCTGCTTTCTGTGGTTTATAGCTACACCGGGATAGCTTTGTTCTGGTTGTCATTTCAATTCTGGATAATTCCGCTAGTATATGAAAAGGTTCATTCTGACTCATTGCTCTCCTACAAGACAAGTACAGGAAAAAAGAAACAGAAGAGGGAAGAGGCTTCCGTTTGATTCTCTTGAACCATTCTTCCTTTCACCTAAAAGTCATTGCATAACAGTTCAATTAGTAGCAAAATCCTCCAAACATATGAACATTCAGATATTCTTTGATATAAAAATTCCTAGGTAGAAGAGTCTTTCCCTTTATTACTAGTTCTGTTTTTTATTAAATTCTAGTTTTATTGCATTGTGAACAGAGTGTTGCTTACACTATTTATACTTTCTGGGAGATACTGACATTTTCTTTGTTTTTCAATATATGATCAATTTTTGTGAATGTGCCATGGACAGTTGAGAAAAATATGTAGTCTCTATCATTGTGGTACAGGGTTTGATATATATCCACACGATCTACTCAATTATGTTGTTTAGATCTTCTATCTCACTAGTTATTTTTGTCTTCTTGACCTGACTTATACTGAAAGACATATATTAAAGTCTCCTATTATAGGTGTATCTCTAACTATGTCTCCTTGCACTATCTGTAATTCTGTTTCATAAACATGATTGATCTCTTATTTATGCATAAATATTCATGTGTTATATCTTCATTATAGACTGTAGCCTTTAGCATTAAAAAGTATCTATCTTTGTCATGTCATAGCTTTGGGGCTTGAATTATTTGTCTGATATTAACATAGCTACCCTGCTCTCTCTCTATTTCCATTTGCCTGGTATAAGTGAGTCCATTCCATTATTTTTAGCTTTTCTGAATCATTTTCAGTGAGTTTCTCGAATATAGCACAGAGTTGGGTTACATTCTGTGAACTAAATTGAAAACCTTATTTGTTTAGTACATAAGTTTTTTTTAATGACCAATATGTTTTATCTCAACTCTATCAAAATATTTTATGATTCTGTGTATTTTGGTTTATTTGTTATGCTTCTTTCTCTATGAGATGTGTATTTCTTTCTTTCTTTTTTTTTTTTTTTGTGGTACGCGGGCCTCTCACTGTTGTGGCCTCTCCTGTTGCGGAGCACAGGCTCCGGACGCGCAGGCTCAGCGGCCATGGCTCACGGGCCTAGCCGCTCCGTGGCATGTGGGATCTTCCCGCACCGGGGCATCAACCCGCGTCCCCTGCATCGGCAGGCGGACCCTCAACCACTGCGCCACCAGAGAAGCCCCAAGATGTGTATTTCTTTGCATATGTATACTATCTATATATTTACTTTTAAATAAATAACGCATAGTTCATGTGTATGTATGTATTGATACACATTTCCTATTTTTGGTATTTAGGAAATTTTATATTTTTTTTCTAGTAATTACCTTTGCATCTATACCTTTTTAAAAGTCCTTAATCCCGTTTTTCTTATTTGACTTTTTCCTATTTGGTATATCAGGGATTTTTGGTTTTCTTTTTGTTTTTTTTTTGTATCAGTTAATGTTACCTGTTAGCAAATAACAATGAGCTGTATCTATTTTCCTCTTTCCCTCTCCAATATCCTCCCCAAATTTGCATTATTTCTACTTTGTCACAATATATAATGTTTATATATTATTCTTCCATCCTCATCTCCACCTTTCCTTCATTCTTATATGTACATGTATCTATTTTATAATGCTCACTTCAGTTCTTTTGCTGAATTTTCTCCAGTCATCCCTCTATTGAATAAAACTCATCCCTAGTAGATTCCTCAGGAAGTCCTGAAGGGCTCATTGTTCCCTAAGTTCTTGTATATTAAAAACTGTTTACATATTTGTTGATATTTGAAGAATAGCTTGGCTGGATATAGAATCCTTACTTCACATTTTCAATCACTGAGTTTTCTAAAAGTACTACTCCATTTTGGGCTTGCTTGAATGCTGACTTTGAAAGGAATTGTATCTAATTCCTTTGCCTTTGTAAATATTTTATCTTTTTGCCTGGAGACCACAAGGAATTTCTCTCTGAAATCTAATAGTTTTACTAGGATATGCCTCAGAGTTAATCATTCTGGTTTAATCTTCCCAGGTACGCAGGGAGCCATTTCAGTGTGCAGATTCAGATGTTTTTCTATTTCTGGAGAGATTTTGTGAATTACAATTTTAATTATTTTAACTCTCTTCCATTATTTTTCTTCTTTATGTATTTCAATAATGTGGATATTATTGCTTCTCTGCCAGCCTTTCTCTTATTTTTCTCTTTGACTTTTATTTTTCATTCTTCATGTCATTTTCAATTTCTTGCTTGTTTTATCACCCTCCTTCAATGCCTCTTATTAAATTTTCATTGGAGTCTATTCTACCTCGGGCTCTTGCAATTTATTAATTTGTAAGAAAATTTTGTCTTTTTCTTCCACTTCTTTCCTGAGTTCAATCACCCCTTATATTATTTTTTTCCTATTTTTGTCTATTTTGGTTTAAGTTCAGAATTTTGGATTCAAGGTGATTTTTTTCATTTCCTCAAATGCTTGAGTATGTTTAATTCTATTTGGACTAAAATTTAAAATTACATTCTGCTCCATGGTGGTTGTTTTTTTTTTTGGCGCGGGGCGGGGTTTCCTTACTTGACCGGTGTCTAAATACTGGTCTTTTCCTCAGTGGTACAGCAGTGGGAAAAGACAATATTTAGGTCCTTCCAGGTATGGCAGCACGAGGTGGACTGAAGGGGATGGAGGCTCCGGGGACCCTGCATGGACACTCCCAATCTTACGACCCCTAGATAGCAAGGGAGGCGGTTCCTGCCAGGGCGTGTATCCCCAGCGCGTGGCCACGTTCCCGACTCAGCCCCGCGCAAGTCGCCCCACCTCCCCAGCAGGAACTGTCCCGCTTGACACTGCGAGGCGAAGGTGAGGGTGGGGACATGGACCCCAGAGGCAGCCGACCATGGAGGGGGCTGGCGGAACACAGGGAGGGGAAGAATGGCAACCCAGAGGCAGTCCCACCGCCATGGGTCCCAGCCATGCGGGGCAGGACCATTCCGCTTCCCAGCACCCGGGGATATACGCACAAACCACCCATGCATGGCACCAGGGAGCTCCAGAATGGACCGTGCACTGCAACCATGGCGGGAACTGTGTAAGTAAGGCTGCGTTTTACATTTCCACACAGTTGAACCTGATGACAGTTAATTAATGGGTGGATAAGGCAAATCCAGAGGGCAAAGCTCCTGTGGTTTGGGTCCCTAGCTGCCTGTGAGAGTGGCTGGAAACTTTTCCTGACCTGCCCTGCGCATATGTGACAGTGAAAAGTGCCAGACTTAGCCCGGGAAGATACCTGGCAGATTTCTTTTCATCCCACTTCCAGCAGAATAAGGCATGAGATTAAGAGTGGAAAGTAAGAGTGAGATAGGGACGGACGAAGAAAGCGCGCGCGAGAGAAATGGCGAGAAGTCACGCAGCGCCTCTCAAGCGCAAGGCTGAGGCTTACCGAATTCTGGATGGCTCCAACAAGGATGGTACCCAGCATAGGTTCTTGTGGCAGAGAGAATTCAGAGACAGACAGGAGGTCAAGAAAGCAAAGTGAGGATTTATTTAAGCGATAGTACGCCCCCGGGGGAGAGGAGGCAGTCTCTGGTGAGTAGCTGCACTGAGTTTCTTTGGCAAGCTGGTTATGTGGGTTGTAGAAAAGAAGGGGTGGAATATTCATTTGGGAGAGAGGGGTTTGGGGGTCTTTTCCCCTGATTTTCATCCCAGCCCCACCTTCCTGAGGGGAGGAAGGACTTTGGTCCTCATTTAGCCTTGATGGGAAGTGTCACGGCCTCGGTGCATGATGGGAACTTCTTATCTGCAAGGCTAATTTTATTGTAATGAGGGCATAGTGAGCAAAAGGTTGCTTTCAGATGCTGGAGATTCCCGCCTTTTCCCACCTTTCTTTGTCTGCCTCTAGGACACTTATCGCCCCAAATGTGTGGTTTCCTGTCAGTCTGGAGGTTCCTGCTTCTTTTTGTCTGCCCAAGGACCACCACCACCACCCCCAGGGGTTTGCAAGATGCATGGTCCTGCCATTTGGACCTTGCCCTCCTTACTTTGCTCATATCTAGCTAACTGCCTGCTTTAACAGTCTTATGCGAAGTAACTGCCCCTTTAAATTAGATGTGGCACCTGCCCTTTAAGTCACCTATACTTAAAAATCTCTGCCCTGTAGTCCATGCCTCAAAATATTTGTAGTATTTTTAGATTTAGGGATGATTTAATCTTTCTAGTGACTAATCCAAATAACTCCCAGGCCTTTTTGCTCGTCCTCTTCTTCTTTCTTCCCCACCTTTTTCTGGGTCTGCCGTTGCTCTCCACACAGTTTTCCAATGGGACAAGGGAGGGGTGGGAGCATGAGGGATTATACTGAGGAATTTGTTGATTTTTCTCTTTTTATTCATGGTTACTTTGCAGTTTTGACATTCTCTGTCTTCAGTTAATGCTGAGGGTATGACTGCATGTGGAAATTCCATAGTTATGAAGTTATTTTGTATCATTTGGGGAGGCTGATTACTACACAGCTTCCATTGTCTTTAGCCAGAAGTTTAAAAATGTGTTGTGATGAACAGAATTTGCTAAATTTAATGTGATCCGATGTATCAGTTATTTCCTTTATGATAAGTGCTTATTGTTTTTGTGTATGAAATTTGCACATGCTAAGGTCATGAGGATATTCTCTTATGTTTTATGTTTATTCATTGAACTTTTTTTTACCTCTCACATTCAAAATGACAATTTACCTAAAATAGATTTTCTTCTATTGTGTGAGCAAGGGGATCTATACTCCTTCTCCTCTTTCCCCCTGCCCCTTTCAGTCTCCTTATTCTTCTTTTTCAAGTGACTGTCCAAATAACTTGGAACCGTTTATTGAAAGGTTAATCCTTTTCCTCATTCCACTGAAGTATCACTTTGGCAAATATCAAGTGGCCATATGTGTTTTTATTTGTATAAATTCTCTTTTCTGTTCCATTGGTCTATTTGTCTTTGTGTATCACCCTAAGAAAGCAATACTCACTGATTTATATCCCACTAATTCTTTATTTTGGGGGGTGGTGGCTAGGGAAAATGATGGCAAGAGAAAGCCAACCCCAAAATGCTGGTATGGATTTCTCATTCAGTTTTAAAAAACTTCCTGTTTGGAAATAATTTTAAAATTACAGAAAATTTCTAATAATAAAAATATTAAAATAGTACAAAACAGCTGTACACCTTTTACTCTTAAAATACCTCAGGGTGCATGTATTAAGACTAGGGATATGCTCTTACTTTAATAACCAGAACACAGTTACAACTCAAGTAAATTTACCATAATGTTCTTTATTTAATTTACAATTTGTATTGCAATAATATCAATTGATCTGATATTCTTCATATCATTTCCCTCTTTCAGTACAGTATCCAGTCTAGGGGCAGGCTTTGCTTTTAATTGTCATGTGTCTTCTGGCCTCCTCTAATCTGGACCAATACAGCCTTTCCTTGTCTTTTAAGACATCCACAGTTTAAAGAGCACAGTCTCCCTCCCTCCTTTTTCAAATAGGACTTTCCACATCTTTGGTTTGTCTGGTGTTTCTCATCATTATACTCAGGTTACATATTCTTGGCCACAATACTATGTAAGTAAGTGTTATTTCCTTATTGGGGTATCTACAGAAAATTTTTTACTTCAATTTTTAGAAGTTATTTATAAACTAGGGACAATATGCTTTTATCTATGATATAGGCTGCAAATGTTTTATCCCAGTTTGTCATTTGTTTCTTTGAGTTTGCTTGTAATGTTTTTGCCTTGCAAAGCCTTTTGGTTTTTATGTAGTCAAACTTAAACAGTCTTTTCTTCATGCATCTGAATTTTTTGTTATAATTAGAGAGGAAATCATTTGTATTTTCTTCTAGTATTCATAGTTTGTGGCTTTTTTTTTTTTTTTTGCCTTAATTTGGATCTCTGATCCATTTGGAGTTTGTATGTATGTATAGCAAATGAACCTAATTCTATCTTTTTCCAAATGGTTACTCATTTATCCAACGTTTATTTTTTAAAAAATTATCAAAGTTGAAGTTATTTGAGATATTATCTTTATCATATACTAGATTTTTCTATGTAGTTGGATCTATTTTTGAATAGTTTGCTCCAGGGGTCAGGGAATTTTTTTCTGTAAAAGGTCAGATTATGAATATTTTGGGGCCTGTGAAACCTGTGGTCTCTGTCACAACGACTTATGAATGGGCATGTCTCTGTTCCAATAAAATTTTATTTACAGAGAGGTGGTGAACTGTATTTGGCCTGTGAGCTGTAGTTTGGTATCCTCTGGTCTGTTCTATTGCTTTATTTTGTCTGTACATTCATGAGCCAGTACTACATTGTGTTAATTATAGAGGCTTTGTTTATTTTAATATCTGGTAGGGCTAGTCTCCACTCAAAGCCCAATCTCTTCCTGAGTTTATTTTTCTGTGTGAAATTTAGCATCAACTTGATAGGTTAAAAAGAAAACTCATCAGAAATTGTATTAGGATTACATTAAATTTAAAACAAATTCAGTTTTAATTCTGTGTCTTGTTTGTCCCCTTTGCTTTATCTCATTTGCTTTTGGTACTTAGGAAAATATGTATTTTTATTGTAAAGGTTCCTATTTTATGAATACTATTTGTACTGCCCTTAATCTCCTTTTTGCTTTCTTATCCTTCTAGTCTGTGATACTCAGTTTTAAATAGAATCTGTTGACTCTGTCCATGACCTATACATCAGTCAATGATGTTATTCTATTTTCCTAATTGTCTGTCCCTTCTCCTCCCATTTTAAAAGTTGCATTCTCCCTACTTCATCAGAATTCATAATGTTTACATATTATTTTTCAACCTATGTTCCCATCTTGTTTTAGTCCTAGATGTGCAATTAAAAATATATTAAATCCTTATTGTATATCCTTTTAATGAAACTTGTTTCCAGTCATCTTTGAATGAAGATCGTGCTTTAATGAGTTTCTCAGGGAGGGTACATGTACATGGTATTCCCTCAGTAAGTGAAAGAAATAATGAAAAATATTTTACTTTTTCAATTCCCATGATGCGGCTCTTTTTTTCCATTCCAAGGTAGAGAAAATGGTGAATTATTCTAAACAGTAATAGAAATAATAACACATTTTGAGAGCCTTTGCTGCACTTAGGTCAGCTTCCTCAGTTACCCAGTCCTGCATATCTTATGGAACTGGAACCTTCCCATCATCCATTATAAAAACTTCACTGAAGAGAGGATAATGGACAGAAAGGGATGATCCTAAGTATTAAACACTATCCAAAATAAAAGTAGGAATAGAAAAAAAAAAATCAGACCACAAACATGCAAAACTACTACCAAAAAGTCAGGAAGTAAAAGTTTCTGCTGACACAAAGGCTCTTCACAAAATCATACATTCACTGTTTTTTTTTCTAATAATTATCTTCATTCCATAGCTTTTTACTACCAGTCACATCAGAAGGCTTGACAATTCAGGTGTGTTTGAATATGCCTTATAAATAATAAATAGCATCTCCAGAATCTCTGTCCAGTTCTATTAATAAAACATACGACTGGTTTTCAGAAAGTAGCAAATTCTATGACAGCTTCCTCACACTGTCTTCTCAAATTTTAATTTTTCCAGATTTGAGTCACTGTTCTTTCTCTGTAATTTTGTTGAGCGGGGAGCTGTAGCCAAACCTTCCGTTCTGTTGAAGATATCTTCAGAAGTATTTTGCCTTTTTTGAGGATAAGACACTATTTCTGTGGACTGTCAGAAACTGTTATGTTCTAATGGAATATTTAGGCTTCCTTCCAGCCAGATTCTACCCACTAGAGAACCAATAAACCAGAGCAGCCAAATGTCTATCAAAGCATCATTATTCATGAAGACCCAATAACTCCTAAAGCATAGAGTTCCTTGGGTAATGTTCAAATGGAGAGCACCCAGGAACATAAAGAATAGTTTGTACAAGCTCCTCCTAAATTTAGACCAAATATAGAACTTGGCACAAACTTGCAGAGAGAGTTGGGTCTGAACGGACTCAGAGCTCACTTATTCAGTTACTTATGCGGAGGACCACAGTCTGTCCTAAAATGTCAGGCACCAGCAGATGGAGAGGGACAAAGAAAGATGGCTCTCTGTTGTCTTTTCCATGTCATGAGACAGACCTCACATAAACATGGCCAAATGGACACCAGGCTCTCATTAATGTCACCCATCTGAAAAGTCATTCCTACTCTGGAGTAAAGTAAATAAGCAGTAGCTCACAATTTTAGAAACACGACTTTAACATTCTCTGTGTTTTGAAGGCAGAGAGAAATCCCTCTTATAAAGAAACATGAAAAAGAAGGGACAAGTATTTCCTATAAATACATTCTTACTAGTTGCTATCATGAGTACAAACATGAACAGAGTGCTCAGACTACACATGTGAATTGGTTCTGAAATAAATTGACTGCAGAGTGGTATCACAGCAAACTCCAAGCCACCAGCCAAAAAAATTTTTTAAAGTCAAATATTTAATCCTGCCCTTGAAAATTCATGGGCTACTTGAGAAACAGAAAAAATGCTACTTCCTTTAGATGATCCAAACCACTTATTTATTTTCCTAAACTGTGACTCTGGAGAGGGTAGGGGTAGGTAGTCTTGCATCTCTCATAGCCTGGCTTGAAATGCAGCCATGTAAAGATCCATCTTCAACAGATGGAGCTGAGCTTTTTAAATATTTGAATATTAAAGACTGCATTGCCCCAAATTAGGAGCAATGGATATGTTGCTGACATATTGACTTCCAATTCCATTGAAGCCACCTTCCCAAGGAGAAGTTTAAAGGGCACTGTTGGAGTGTTAGGGAACAGTGGTTCTGATTAGCCTGTGTTTGCTCATGTGATGGCCTTTCCCATAAGCCAGACTGGCTGGAGGAGTGGAGCAAGGACCCTCAGGATCTGAGATAGAGCTAGACTGCAGCAGGCTATGTGCTGGATTCCTTCCCCCACCCCAATCAATGAATTGTCATGGCAACCAGATTTGGAAGAATCTGAAACAGAGGCCAGAAGGCTAAAGCGTCCCTAACCAGGAATAAAATCTGTCCACAAGACCAGGGTGATTCCAGAGACAATAGCCTGAGGGCTCAAATGAAATCTGATTTACGTCTGAGTGAACTTCCATCCTCATTTTATCCTTACTGTTTTACACTGTCCCCAGATTTCCTTTAGTAACATCAAGTCTCTGATAGGCTAAGAAAATTGGTCTTGGTTCCTGCTTGCTAACCTTTGTCCTGGGGGCGCATAGTTCTTACTTGCTCAGTTGAAAAGTACCTGAGTCCCTTAGCAAGCAAGTTACCTACATTGAAATTCAGAACCAGATGGACCCTGGCTGGCCTCTTTAAGACTTTCAAACATCTCTGCTCAGAGCATTTCAAGTACTTGTACAGAAATAAAAAGGTAGAGGATTTGATTCAGAAGTACGAGTTTTTAAGCTGCATGTATACCAAAGCATTTCAGAATGAGAAATGTAGGCGGTGACTATATTAACTTATTTGATCAAAAAATGTTTTATGAAAAATAAAGAACTTACTACTAATAATAAGACCAATAATGGTAAGACTCTTCCCTTATTTCTGCTTGCTAACTGATTGGTTAATTAGCAGATATGGCCATCTGCTGTAGGGTAAATCTCTTTTTGCTCTGAATGCCATGCATTTGTATTTCTGCATTTCCACCTTTTTGTCTTTGAGATGGAAACTTTATGGACACCCAAGAGATGATACTACAGGACAAGCATCAGCAATAAGTCTAGAATTTAATCACTAAATAAATATTTGCTGATCACTTACAATGTGTAAGAGTGACCTTATGTAGATAACTGGGGATAGATTGATGAGTAAGATTAATCCTTTGCTATAAGGGATATAGCTGGCTATCTCTTACCATCTAAATTTCCCGAAAAGTTCTGTCATACTTTTGACTCAACGATTCTGCAAAAGTAGCACAAGGGCAACTCTCTTCTCCGCCATTGCAACATTTACCCCAGAACTTAGAAAATGAGAAAGAATGAGACTCAAATCTGAAGACTACATTCCTTATGCTCAGTTGATATAATGAAAGGATCTGCTCCTTCTTTTTTTCTTATTTTCCATCTTCAAAATGAATGCCCTGTGACATTTTAAGACTTCAATTAGAATTAAAGTTCTTTGGAGCAAATAAAACAGAACTCTGAAAAATCAAATGAGAAAAAAAGAATCTACTTTTTTTCCTTCAAATTGCCTGTCAGAGTCTCCACCCCAAAGTCGTGGTCAGTGTAAGTTGGAAAGACTGTTGCATGCAATGAGCTTTAGTTCTCAAACTGAGCAACCTAAGGAAAGGAAGGAAATTAACCAGGGCCCTGAAAAGTTGACTTGGGAAACTGAGCTGGGTCTCTAAACTGATTCTCCTGTCCTTGTGTATGATTTAACTGTGGGGAGAAACAGTGGGATTATTTACCTTTCTACCAAGGTATCTTAATAGTTTGTTTTGGCAAAAGATTTCCAAGCATTAGGAAATTGCAAAACTTTATTTTAACATGTTGAAAGGAAAAATCTGTCAAATCTCAAACATATGCTCTGAAAGTACCTGGGCTATGACCCTGAGTCCTGTGGAGCTTCACGCAACTTACCTTTGGGACCTGTGCATGTGATTCTGCGGTGTGAACTAGACCAGTGCACACCCATCCCAAAGGAGACAGAATCCTCTCCTTGACCAACTTGAACGATGCCCTTCAGAATGCTGTCTTGTTTGAGCAAACTTCATTTGTTTATCCTGTATCTAGCCTTTATGGAAATAAAAACTGTTTGCAGATGACATGACAGTATACATAGAAAACCCTAAATATGCCATCAAAAATCTATTAGAACTAATAAATGAATTCAATAAAGTTGTCTATATACATGAAGAAGAATGAGATCTTGCGATTTCATTTGTGAAAATCATTTGTGACAATATGGATGGTCTTGGAATCTAAAAAACAAAACAAGACACATGAACAAACATAAAACAGAAACAGACTCATAGATACAGAGAATAAACTTGTGATTGCCAGAGTGAAGGTGGATGGGGAGATGGGCAAAATAAGTGAAAGGGATTAAGAAGTACAAACTTCCAGTTATAAAATAAATGTCATGGGGATATAATGTACAGCATAGGGGATATAGTCAATAATATTGTAAAAACTTTGTATGGTGACAAATGGTAACTAGGCTTAACAAGTGATCATTTCATAATGTATAAAAATATTGAATGTGGTATACCTGAAACTAATATAATATTGTAAGTTAATATGAATCAATATTACTTATAATATTGTAAGTAATACTGACAATATTATGTTGTCATTATATGTAGTCAGATACTACATATATAGTCATACATGTCTATATAGCACTGTAATGGTAATGGGGTATATATATATTTCAAAATTTTGAATAAATATAAAAAAATATATCTTAAACATAAATATATATTCCAAAAACTGTAGAAGGATATTATTTCATTAAGTTGAGGGGGAAATAATGTTAATTAAGCTCCTCTTCCCACACCAGGATAATGTCTTTTCCCCAACTCATCATGGAAATTCTGGCCATAATTTTACCAAAAACTCCAAGCTCTAACTTACACTTACTATATATAATATACGAAGGAAGGTATCATGCCTATTACTGATATATAGAAAAGTATCAACTTCTTATGTATTTATTTTATAATCTGCCAAACTATAACATTTTCTTATACTCTACAATATTTTTGGGTTTTTTTCTTTCGTTTTCGTTAGGTTTTCCAGTAGACCATTAAATTATCAGCAAAATTAAAATAAAGAGAAAATACATTGACACTTGAACAATGTGGGGATTAAGGGCACCAACCCTCTGAGCAGTCGAGAATCTGTGTATAATTTATAGTTGGCCCTCCATATACACAGTTCCTCCATATATGTGGCTCCTCCAGATCTACAGTTCTACATCCATGGATTCAACCAACTTCAGACCATGTAATACGGTAGTATTTACTACTGAAAAAAATCCACATGTGAGTAGACCAGAGCAGCTCAAACCTGTGTTGTTCAAGGGTCAACTGTAAACAAAACAAACAAACAACTCCCAAAGTTAAATTTACTTTATTTTCAGCTCTTTTTTCACTTATTTCTTGTCTAATTGCATTGGCTGATAGAATAGCACTAAATGACTGAAATAATAATGGCATCTTTTTTAAAAAAATAAATTTATTTATTTATTTATTTATTTATTTATTTATTTATTTATTTATTTATTTATCTTTGGCTGCATTGGGTCTTCGTTGCTGAGCGCGGGCTTTCTCTAGTTGCTGTGAGCAGGGGCTACTCTTCATTGTGGTGCGTGGGCTTCTCACTGTGGCGGCTTCTCTTGTTGCGGAGCACGGGCTCTAGGTGCGCGGGCTTCAGTAGTTGTGACTCACAGGCTCTAGAGCGCAGGCTCAGTAGTTGTGGCGCACGGGCTTAGTTGCTCCGTGGCATGTGGGATCTTCCCAGACAAGGGCTCGCGCACCGGTGTCCCCTGCATTGGCAGGTGGGTTCTTAACCACTGTGCCACCGGGGAAGTCTCAGGCATCTTGTTTTATTCTTGTCCTTAATGGGAAACCACTTCAGGACAGCAAAAAAAAAAAAAACAGTGTCATTTTCAGTATCCACTCTGATCTACTACTTTGGCTACTTGTAGCTCTTGCTTGAGAGTAGTTATGAGGTCTCTGTAAGAGAGCATGCTGAGTTGGATTATTAATCTCTGCCTCGGACTTGGGAGAAATGATGGAGATACGCTTTCTGCTATTTGCTTTGAAAAGAAACATTTTTTAATATATTAAGAGAGTATTCTTAGATTTGTATTTTATTAAGGATTTAAAATATTAGAGTGGTTGTTGAATTTTATGTGGTCTTTTTTTGGATCTATTGAGTTGATTGATGATTCAGTTTTTCACCTTTGACGTGCTAATGGGACTAACTAGGGTAATACATTTTCTAAGGTTTAATCATGTTTGCATTACTGAATAAACCCTGAATTAGTCATTGATGTTTTCCTTTTAATATACAGCTGAATTTTATTCCAAAATTTGACATCTATGTTCATCAGTGACATGAATCTTTTTCTTCATTAGATTTGTCAGCTTTAGGGATCAGACTTATGATACGTATATATGAACAATGAAGCTATATTTTTCTATATTGTTCCTATTTTCGGGGACAATTTAATATCATGGGGATGATACATCCCTTAATTTGAAAGTCCATCTGACAAATGGTCTATCATCTTTTTGGAAATAGTTCATAAACAACTCTTTAAATACCTTTACTAGCTTATTGATTAAGTTTTCTGCTGCTTCTTCAGTCAATTCTAGCCATTTATATTCTCCCCATATTTATCAATATCAGTTCATCTAGATTTCCAAAAAAATTTAGTAGAATTGGTTCATGAAATTTTAATCCCTTCCAAATCTTGGGTTTATCTAATTTCTCATTCTCAAGGTGACTACTTTTATTTTCTTTGAATTGTTCTGACAAAGTTTTCTAAAAACAAAATTGATGAATTCAGTCCCAGAGAGGTGATTTGATTATGGCAGGAATGTTGATAGCATATATAGTTTGACAGATACTAGGCTGATGTATTTATATTTTAATAATTTTCAGGGAAAAACAGAATAAAAGAGGGGACTAAAAGTTGTAATAAGGCTGTGGACAAATGCTATATGTCAGGAAAAATTTGAGATGTAAAAAAGTAGCATTTGTTGGATATTTATCATGTACTGGAAACTTCTGATGCACTTTCACTCATAAATATTTAATAATTATTATCTTTTACCCACCACAGTACCTTGCTCATAGTAAACATATGATACACATTTTAAAAATTCATAAATAATTTAAAAAGGATGTAATAGCCCTGCTAAACATTTTAAATATTCAATGCTTCTCTCTCATGAAGCAAGCATGAATTCAGCTACCAGTCAAAACATGTCTTTTCTTCCCCTAGGGTAAATCTTAATTATTCCAAAATATACAACTCAAAACTTTTTGTTGATGAAAAGAACACAGGATGAATGACTGCAAAAACGTCTATTATAATCTTTAACAAGGCTTGTTATAGAAGCGAATATGGTAAAATAGGTCTCATAACATCAATAGCACTTCACATACATAGACGCCTCTTCACCTACCAGAGAAAAACAGATCATGTTGGATTTACCCTTAGTAGGGCTATTCACACATAATGGGGAAGTCATTCAGTGATGCCAGACTGTTCTTCTCACAGCCAATGTTTTTACTTTAATTCAGTATAGCTGCAAAGTGCATCATAGCACAGAATGACTGAGTTCTAACTCTTCTAGTAACTACTTATAATAATGAATAAATCTTTTTTCCCCTCTCTTTAGCACTCAGTTTTATTATTATAAATTGTAGGGGCTATACGACTTTTGTCTATAATTTCTGTTCTATTTCTAACACAAAATGAGTTCTTAAATTAAAAATCACATTGCATTTCAACAATAATACAGTGAAAGTTCTCTGCCAGGCAAATTCTTCATGAAACATTCTCCAGGTCCTTAGTCAAAAATAATCTTTACATCTTCTACCTCCTCATAATAATTATAATCCAGCAATATTGAAGAGGTGGTGGGCAGTTTGGAGCTTAATTTCAAGGAGGAAACACTCGAAAGATATTTATTGGTTAAACTCATCTTTAATCTGAAACATCTTTCTTAATCTCCTCCTTATTAATGCTTCTCTTACCATTTTAAAACCCCACAACTCACAGTAAGCAATAGGGACCTTTATTAAGAGGCTCAAGGGGAATTAAAAGCAAAACAAAACAGAACAAAACAAACAAAAAACCTTAACTGGGTAATCGATCAATAATTTAAAAATTTCACCTGCTTTCTTATTGGCTTTCAAGACTTTATGACATCTGGCACTTATCCTAGAGACCTTAAATATGAATATCCTAAGCAACTTAGCACATATGCATGCACGTACACACACACACACACACACACACACACACACACACACACACAACACAGTTTAGTTCAGTTTATGTCCTGTCTCTATGCACATAAAGCATACAACAAAATTACATCACCCCTGCAGAACAAATCTAGGCTTAGTAACAGACGAACTCTTACTTTTTACCATATGCCAAGGGAGAAAGAGAAAAAGATCACAGACTACATGGGTTTGAAATATCCACAGATCCAAATTTCCTTGTGACTAAAGGTAGGTGGTGGCTGGTAGAGCTCAAGCCACTTCCATCTGAGGGCCTCTTTTAATCTTCCCTAGCAACTCTGAGTTGGGTCTTAGTTGAAAAATGTGGTGTGTATACATTTCCCCAACAAAGCAAAACCAAAAACGTACTATTATTACATTATTTTGGATACTGAATTCATAGCACAAAATTTTCATAAGTGCCTATACAGCCCATGACTTATTCTCACATCTGATTTTTGATCCTATTAACGTCTGGCACCTAACAGGTCATCAAATAATGTTACTTAACTGGAGGAATGAATAACCATTAACTCCTGACCTTCATTTTTTTTCATTGTTTTTTAAATAATTTAGATGACATTTTCCCCTGTCATTTACAAGTTTCCTCTCAAGCAACTTAGTAACTTATTGTTTATTATTTTAGGCAATAAGTTGTTCAGAAGGTGGAAAGTCTTGTGGCAAATCAGTTTTTAATAGAAGATATCATTTGTAAAACAAACAATTTATAATTTGTTCTACAATTTTGTATTTTCACATCTTTGGATTACTTAACATGAGAGTATAGTACATTGTTGAAATTACTTGTTACATAAACAGTTTTGTGGTACTCCTTTGTCATACCATCAGGTCTCTAATTTATATGTTGAGTGCAATACATTCTAGTAAATTAAGTAGTTGGGAATGGAGTCACATGTATTACCTTGCCACTATAATTAATTTAAAAAAATTGTCAGCTTCCTGAAATGTCAAATAATGCCATTTAAATTCCAGGGTGCAATTTTCATCTTATGTATAGAAGTATCTTGAGAGAGTAATTAGGTGGGATTAAATTCACAGTCATTATTTCCTGTAAGTAATGAATAGTATATAATAAATTTCACCCTTCCAAGATGCCAGAACATTTATTTTTACTTTCATCAGTGCAGAGTGCAGTAAGAAAATCTGTGAAAATTATTCCATTGACTATGATTCCAAGTCAAATTATCGAGGCATTTAGAAGGAAAACACTAGGGGTATAAAGTGCTAGATAGTTGTTTATAAAGCACAGAAGGGCAGCATGACCTCAGCAAGTACACTGAAATGTTTTAAATCCGGCATTTTGCAGGAACTCAAATTCAACCAGCAGTAGCATGAGCATTCAGGAAAGATGAACATCTCCTCTTTGCAGGGTCCTGTGCTACGTACTGGGCATACCAGGTGAGTGAGAGGGCCATGGTGCTTGTTCTCATGGAGGAAGCCCAAAGATAAACAAGTAAACAAATAAGCAAAATAAGCTCAACTTGTGATAAAGACTACAAAGAAATTAAATGGGGGGTGGGGGTGGGTGGGTAGATATAATGGCCTACTTAGATACCACAGTGGTGGGGAAGACTTTCTGAGAAGGTGAAATTTGTCCTGAAGGAGAAGGGGAGTTTTGAGCACCTGTGTTCATTCCTGGGCATTTGATCCAATGATCTGAGGATCTCATTTGTCACTGATATCACAGATGATATGATTAACATGAGTATGGTAAAGATTACATCTTGAATGTGTAACTACTGCAAAACAAGTACAAAAGTTATTAGAAAGTGCACTCAGATAAAATAAAATACAGGATGTATGTCAACTGGTGGCATTAACTGTAAAGAAATCCAAGATGTTAGAAAATGTTGTTTGCCAGCATAGTCGTATCAAAGAGAAAGATGCCAGAGTAAATTGTTAGCCTTCCACTCTTCTCTCTTAGTTATTTAGCAAGGCCACACAGCGTGACCCATTCCAATTAAAATTGAGGTACCTAGTTAAAAGTTTGCAGGGGGCTTTTGCTGTTTTCCACAATCCTGCCTCTTCCCATTTTTATTTTGGTAATTGCACTCTGTTTTCCTCTTAGGGAAACTTCTTTTCCCTGTGATTTGCAATATTAATATAATAAATCACCATGCCCTGCTTGACCTTCCCAAGCCAGGTTAACGCTCTCATGCGAGGACTTTGAATCTTGGGCTGAGTGATCAAGGATATAAAAGTATCGTTGGAGTTCATTTCAGCCGCAGCACTGTGATATAATTGTCAATAATTTCTGGTGTGCATAGCTAGAGAGTTGCCCAGGTTTCCATCTTGTTTTTGAGCCTGATCCTCTGTCCAGGCTTTCTGTCAGTTCTATTAGCCATGCAAGATTCAAGGGATGCTATAATATTATTCCAAAATGAAGTATAATATCACAACATCAGACAAATTCAAGAATGTCCTGCATCAAATAGGTAGTCATTATTTTAGAGTCCCTGTCATTTAAAAAAAACTTGAGGACACAGGGAAGGGGAAGGGGAAGCTGGGACAAAGTGAGAGAGTGGCATGGACATATATACACTACCAAATGTAAAACCAATAGCTAGTAGGAAGCAGCCGCATAGCACAGGGAGATCAGCTCTGTGCTTTGTGACCACCTAGAGGGGTGGGATAGGGAGGGTGGGAGGGAGGGAGACGCAAGAGGGAAGAGATATGGGGATATATGTATATGTATAGCTGATTCACTTTGTTATAAAGCAGAAACTTAACACACCATTGTAAAGCAATTATACTCAAATAAAGATGTTAAAAATAGAATAAAAAATAATTTAAAGAAAAAACATCTTTAGGAGTATCATAATTCTGCATTTAAACAATGATTTAAGAAAAAGGGAATTTTCCGTAATTATTATTAAAAGATGTAATAACAAGAATTAAGCATTGACATGCATATCAACTTGAGACAAAGACATAATGAGACACAGAAGAGGAATAAAGAAAGAAGATCTTAAACAAATCCTCAGAAACATGCCTTTAACTCCAAGGAGCAGGGGCTAGAGGTAAGTGGCAGACATGAGCTGTTAGGAAGCACACCACTGATGCCTTCTTACCGCTGAAAACTAGTAGTGATTATCCTCAGTGACAATCAAAGAAGGAGTGGTCTCAGGGATGACTCCTGTCCTAGGCAGTTATGCTGCCAGGGAATCAGAACCAGAGAGGACTTGATCTCAACGTGGGGATAGATGCCTGCCAAGAAGACTTGGCAGCATAGAAATAAAGCCTCCTAAAGTAAATGTCAGGAACCCAACATCCACATGCATTAAGTGAATCTGTTGGTTGGAAGTAGTAAAGAGCAGAATGGATATTATTAGGGATCATATAAATGAAGGAGAAGACAGACAGAACTAGCTCTCCCACAGCAGGGAGAAAGGACAAAGAGGCTTAAATGAGAACTGATGACAAACACTAAAGATTCATTCAAAAAAACAACCAGCAGAAAACAGAAGAAACAGGAATCAAAAACAAACACATAAAGATCCTTAGCATATATGCACCTAACAACCGAGTGTGAAAATACAGGAGGCAAAAGCTGATAGAAATGCAAGAAGAAATAGATGAATCCATAGTTGAAGGTCTCAACACCCTTCTTTCAAAAATAGACAGTTCCAGCAAGCAGAAAATCAGTAAACTCAACACCACCATCAGTCAACTGGATATAATTGACATCTATAGACTACTTAATCCAACGGTAGCAGAGTACACACTCTTCTCAAGCTCACATTGATCATTCACCAAGATTGGGCCATAACACACAGCTTAATGCATTTTTTAAAATAGAAATGATAGGGCTTCCCTGGTGGCGCAGTGGTTGAGAGTCCGCCTGCCGATGCAGGGGACACGGGTTTGTGCCCCGGTCCGGGAAGATCCCACATGCCGTGGAGCGGCTAGGCCCGTGAGCCATGGCCACTGAGCCTGCACGTCTGGAGCCTGTGCTCCGCAATGGGAGAGGCCACAACAGTGAGAGGCCTGCGTACCCCAAGAAAAAAAAAATAGAAATGATATAATGTCTGCTCTCAGACCACAGTGGACTTAAAATAGAAATCAAAAACAGAAAGATAGCTGGAAAATCCCCAAATACTTGGATGTTAAACAACACATGTATAAATAACACATTATTCAAAGAAGAAATCTCGAGAAATTTTAAAATATTTTGAACTATTCATGAATATTTAAAATATCATGAAAATGATAAAACAGCTTATCAAAATTTGTGAGATGCAGCAAAAGTCCTTAGAGGGAAATGAGGAAAATTTATAGCATTGAATGCATATATTAGAAAAGAAGAAAGATGTAAAATCAATCATCTAAGTTTCAACCTTAGAAAACTAGAAAAAGAAGAGCAAATTAATACCAAAACAAGCAGAAAAGAAGAAATAATAAAAATTGGAGCAGCAATCAATGAAAATAAAAATAGGAAATCAATATAGAAAATCAATAAAACAAAAAGTTGACTCTTTGAAAAGTTCAATAAAATTGATAAGACTCTAGCCAGGCTAACTAAGAAAAAAGAGATAGGATTCAAATGACTAAAACCAGAAATGAAGGAATGGACATCACTATATAATCCCATGGACATTATAAGGATAATCAAGGAATATTATGAACAACTCTATGCCCACAAATTGGATAATCTAGATGAAATGGACAAAATCCTTGAAAGACATAATCTGCTAAAACTCACACAAGAAGAAATAAGCAATCCGATTAGGCCTATATCTACTAAAGAAGTTGAATTAATGATTATTAATCTTCCAAAACAGAAAGTGCCACTGGTAGATTCTACCAAAAATTTAAGAAAGAAGTTACATCAATTATTTCAGAAGATAGAAGCAGAGGGAATACTTCCTAACTCAGTCTTTGATGCCAGCATCACACTATTACCAAAACCAGACAAAGACATTAAAAGAAAAGGAAACTACATATCAATACCTCTCATGAACATAGATACAAAAATCCTCAAAAAATGTTATCAAGTCAAATTCAACAATGTTAAAAAATTATACACCACAAAGAAATGGGATTTATTCCAAGTATGCAAAGCTGATTTAATATTTTAAAAATCAATTATTATAATCCATCACATCAAGAAGAAAAATCACGTGATCACATCAATAGATGTAGAAAAAGTGTTTGACAAAATTCAACACCAATTCATGATAAAAATTCTCATGATAAAACTAGGAATAGAAGGGACTTCCTGAAATTAATAAATAATATCTACAGAAATCTACAGCTAACATCATACATCATGGTGAGAAATTTGGAGCTTTCCTGCTACGATCGGGAACAAAGGATGTCTCCTCTCTCCACTCCTTTTCAAAATTGTACTGGGATTGCTAACTAATGCAATGAGACCAGAAAAGGAAATAAAAGGCATACATACTGGGAAGGAAGAAATAGAACTGTCTTTGTTCACAGAAGACATGATTGTCTATATAGAAAATCCTAAATAATTGCCAAATTGAAAAGAAAGAAAGAAAGAAGGAAAGAAAGAAAAGGAAGAAAGAAAGAAAGAATAAAAAACCTCCTGGAACTAATAAACAGTTATAACAGATAGCAGGATCAAAGGTTAATATACAGTCAATTGCATCCCTATATATAGCAGCAAAGAACAAGTGGAATTTGACATTAGAAACACATTACCTTTTACAATACCACCAAAATAAAGAAAAGAAATACTTAAGTAAGAAAATATGTATAAGATCTATATGAGGAAAACTAAAAAAACTGTGATAAAAATATCAAAGAAGAAATTTAAAAATTGGAAAGATATTCCATTTTCATGAATAGGAACTCAACATTGTCAAGATGTCAGTTCTTCCCAACTCGATCTGTAGATTTAATACAATTCCAGTCAAAATCTCAGTAACATTTTGTAGCTATTGACAAAGTGATTCTAAAGTTTATACAGAAAAACAAAACCGAAAATAATCAACATGATATTGAAGGAGAACAAAGTCAGAGGATTGACACTATTTGCCTTCAAGACTTAAAAGCTACAGTAATCAAGAAAGTGTGGAATTGGCAAAAGCAGAGACAAATAGATTGATGGAACAGAATAAAGAGCCCAGAAACAGACCCAAATAAATAGTGTCAATTGATGTTTGACAAAGGAGCTAAAACAATACATTGGAAAAAAACCAGTCTTTTCAAAAACTGTTGCTTGAAAAGTAGACATTAACAAGCAAAAAATAAATCTGTTCATAGACCTCACCCCCTTCACAAAAAAAGAAAACCCAAATGGATCACAAACCTAAATGTAAATGCAAAACTATAAACCTCCTGGAAGACAACATAGAAAATATAGATAACGTTGGGTATAGCAATGACTCTTTAGATACAGCACTAAAGTCAGGACCCATGAAGGCAATAATCGATAAGCTGGACTTTTTATTAAAATTTAAGAAAATATTTTCTGTGAAAGACATTGTGAAGAGAATGATGAGACAAGCCACAGACTGGGAGAAAATATTTGCAAGATACATATCCAAAATATATAATAACTCTTATATAATAACTCTTAAACAGTAATGAAACAAATAACCCAACTAAAAAATAGACCAAAGACCATAACAGACACTTCACCAAAGAAGATATACAAACAACAAGTATATGAAAAGATGTTCCACATCATATGTCTTCAGAAAATGCAAGTTAAAACAACAATAAGATACCACTATACAGCTGTTAGAATGGCCATGATCTAGAACTCTGACAACACCAATTGTTGGTGAAAAATGGAGGAACAGAACTCTCGTTCATTGCTGGTGGGAATGCAAAACGGTGCAGTCACTTTGGACAACGGTTTGCCGGTTTCTTACAAAACTAAACGTACTCTTACCATAACATCCAGCAATCATATTCCTTGGTATTTACTCAAAGGAGCTGAAAAACATATCCACACAAAAACCTGCATATGGATGATTACAGTAGCTTTATTCATAATTGTCAAAACTTGGAAGGAACCAAGATGTCCTTCGGTAAATGAATGGATGAATAAACTGTGTTATTCCCAGACAGTGGAATACAACTCAGTGCTAAAAAAATATGAGCTGTCAAGTCATAAAAAGACATGGAGGAATCTTAAGTATATATAGTAAGTGAAAGAAGCCAATCTGAAAAGGTTACATACGATATGATTCAAACTATACGACATTCTGGAAAAGGCAAAACTATGGAGACAATAAAAATATTAGTGGTTTCCAGGGGATGAACGTATGGAGGAATAATTAGAGCACAGAGGATTTTTAGGGCAGCGATATTACTCTGTATGATAGTATAATGGTAGATACATGTCCAAATTTTTCTAAACTCATAGAATGATAAAAGAAGAGAGAGAGTTTCTTGAGGTTGAATGCAGCTCCTATATCTTCCACAAAAGGAAAACAAAGGACTGTTACTTTATTTTTGATGGTGAAATCTTAATATAGGTGTGTCTATATTTAATTTAAATATATATGTTTAACTATATATTAAATTTATGCTAAGGAGTAAAAAAGAAACATCCTTCAAAATAAAAGACCAATATTCTTAAAATTGTCAAAGCCACAAAAGGAAAGGAAGACAAAGGAACTGTCCCAGCCTCTAGGAGACTAAGGAGAAATGACACTAAATGCAGTGTGGAACCCTGGATTGGATCTTGGACCAGAAAAAGAGTTGTAGTAGGGCAAGTTGAAAAATTCCTATCCAAATCCCAACAAGACTTTTTTTGTAGATATAGATAATATTATTCTAAACTTTTTATAGCAAGGAAAAGGGGATGAAATAACTAAATAATTTTGCAAAAGAAAAAAAGTAGGAGGAATCAGACTTACAAATTTCAAGACTTGCTATATAACTAGAATAATCAAGACTACATGGTATTGACAAAATGATGGACACACAGATCAATAGTACAGAATAGAGGACTGAGAAGTAGACCCACACAAATATTTCCAACAGACTTTTGACAAAGTTGCAAAAGCAATTCAATGGAGAAAGGATAAATTTCTGAACAAGTGTTCTGGAGCAATAGGACATCCATAGGTTACAAATTGAACTTACACTTCATACCTAATACAAAAAATAACTCAAAATGAGTCACTGGTTTAAATGTAAAATGTAAAACCATAAAACTTTTATTTAAAAAATGGATAAAATTTTCATGATCTAGTGCTAGGCAAAGAGTTCTTAGAATTAACATCAAAAGCATGATCCATAAGGGGAAAATTTGATAAATCAGACTTTATCAACATTAAACAAATTTTTCCCTGTGAAAAACCTTATTAAGATGGTGAAAAAGACAAGCCAGAGAGAGAGAGAAAATATTTGCAAACCATACATATGAGAAAAGACTAGTTTCTAAAATTCTCAAAAAAATAATACCCACAAAAAACGGTTCAATTAGAAAATGGGAAAAAGACATGAAGGGACATTCCACTGAAGAAGATGTACAGACGGCAAATAAGCACATGAAAAGACATTCAGCTTCGTTAGCCATTAGGGAAATTCAAATTAAAATCACAATGAACTATCACTAAACATCTATCAGAATGGATCAGATAAAAAATAATGGCAACATCAAATTCTGGAAAGGATGTACAGAAATTAGATCACTCATACATTGCTGATAAGATTGCAAAATGATACAGCCACTCTGAAAAATAGTCTGACAATTTCTTAATAAACTAAACATACAACTACCTTACAACCCAGTGATTATACCTCTGGGCATTTAGCCAAGAGAAGTGAAATCTGTGTTCACACAAAAACCTGTTCTCAATGTGTTTATTCTTAATAGCCAAAAACTGGGCCAGTCTTTGATCCAACTGTAGAACTAAGAGGAATATGCACTCAGCACCTAAGTAAACAAATGTTGGGGCTAAGAACAATTACCCTCTCTGCAGTAAGCTCCAAGATGGGATAAGCCTCATATACAACAATCAGTAAATTAACAACAACAAAAAAAATGAAGAGTACAAAAAAAAAAAATTCCAGTAAAAGGAAAAGTGGAATTCGTGCTAAAGACGTAAGAGAAAAAACTCTGAATATGATTTCTTATTGGAACCAGAACGAAGGAAGGGATGGGGAAGTTTTACTTCCTTACATCATTGAAAAACCTTGACTTCTGTGGGAAAACAGGTAGTCTTGTGGACAAACTAAGATTTAAAAGCAATCAAGTGTATAAAAAATGAACTGGGGACTTCCCTGGCGGTCCAGTGGTAACGACTTTGCCTTCCAATGCAGGGGGGTACGGTTTCGGTCCCTGGTCAGGGAGCTAGGATCCCACATGCCTCGGGGCCAAAAAACCAAAACATGAAACAGAAGCAATACTGTAACAAATTCAATAAAGACTTAAAAATGGTTCACATCCAAAAAATCTTTAACAAAAAATGAGCTGGATCCTATAAGGAATTAATACCAGAAAAGTAAATATGTAACAGTAAGCTGTGAATGCATCATGGGTGCTGATAATATAATTTATACTGAAGAAAATGTAATCACTGATACTGAAGACAACTTCAACTGTTTTCTCAGAATGCAAAAAAGAAAGGACAAAGCAATGAAAATGGTAAGATCCCAAATGGAGGGCAAAACAAGTGAAAATAACAGAGACTAACAAAAATCGTAGATTCAATATAAAATTATAGGTGTCATTTAGGAAGAAACTAGGACATTGTAACAGAAGCAGTAACACAAAATTAGATAAAATACACCAAGAAAAATAACGCCCCCAAATTCCAATTCTGTTATATACAAAATACTGAACATGTACCAGACCAAATTGAGGAAAATAGATGCATCCCCAAATATATACTAGCAGAATATTTGAATAAGATGGCTTTGTTTTAAAAATCTCTCAGGAGCTTCCAGGCAGAAATTATAGGTTTCTAAAACAGAACCAACTTCACTAGAAGACAAGACTGCAACAGCTGCAGAATTTTGAAGAAAAAAGGTTGTGTCGGAAGAATTTTATACATAGCCAAATTTCTTTTTATATGTGAAGGCAACAGAAAAATAGTCTTAGATATGTCAGGGTTTACCTTGAAAAAAATTTCTTCAAGACATGCTCCACAGACAAAGAAATAAATTAAAAAATATGAAAACCCAAGAGAAGGAACCTGTTGCAATGGGAAGACTGGGTGCCTGTCCTGTGAGAAAGCCAAGAGGCCCACACTTGACTCATCAGAAAAGTCTGTAGGAGAAAATCACCCCAAAACCCACAACCGATTTCACTAAAAAATGGTGAGGATACATCAACCACGGCCTAGAGATAGGGCTGCAACATAGATAATTTTATTGCAAATTATTATTTTTCATTATTATATCTCATCATTTTGTTGAGCAAAACAATAGTCCTTAAATAAAAACCCTCCCTCAGATTCAGAGGTTAATTAAATGTAACTATAAAAATGTCAAAAGCAAAATCTAGTCCTGTACACTGGAATGAAATTTAACAAAATGTTAATTTAGTTATATACATATACGTTTTTTTGTTGTTTTTTTTTTTGTGCTATGCGGGCCCCTCAGTGCTGCGGCCTCTCCCGTTGCGGAGCACAGGCTCCGGACGCGCAGGCCCAGCGGCCACGGCTCACGGGCCCAGCTGCTCCGCGGCACGTGGGATGCTCCCGGACCGGGGCACGAACCTGTGTCCCCCGCATCGGCAGGCGGACTCCCAACCACTGCGCCACCAGGGAAGCCCTAATTTAGTTATATTTAAGCAACAGAAATAAAAATACATAACATTGTTTTCTGAATATTGCATATCTATTAGACTGTATAGAAAAATCGAGAAATATAGATAAGCATACAAAAAGAAATTACAATCTAACAAGAACTTCAACCTCCAAAGATCATCAGTTTCAACTTGGAAATATTCTTCCAGATGTTTGCCTGTGTGTATAAATATTCAAAAATAAATATTTTAAATAGTATAAATATATATGTATAGAACTTACATTTGTCCCTTAACAATGTAAACAACTTTATATATCAATTCATATTCTTCTATAATATCAACTTTGTAATAGAATATTATTACATTGTGTATCTATAACATAATTGCTTAGCTTAAACCTACGTTTTTCCCCAATTTACACCATATAAATAATATAGCAATAATAAATAAAATACAAAACACAGTACTTATCTCTGAAATAGACCCTAATATACACTGATAAGAACTTCATATACCGTAAAGAAAGGTCATCATAAGTCACTGAGGAAGCAATTATATTTTACAAATGTGTGAAAAAAAATAGCTATGGGGGGGAGGATCCTGAAGATTATCAATCAATTCTATAGATCAAACATATTTCAATATTTCAGACACTTTTAATAATTAGAAATAGGATGACAGGTAGGTAAAGAGATAGAAAGATAGATAGAAATCAGCAGGTATTACAGCCAAATATTTATGTACTCTCTGGATAAGAAATGTATTTTCACACATGTAAAAACTGGTAAATGTCACAAAAATGTACTCATTAATTTGACATAAATTTTTAAAAATCTGATGGCTTAAATTTTTAACAAAAAATTAAAAGGAAACAATAAGTACAGTACCATTTACAGCATCTGATTAATTGTCCTTATGTATAAAGGACATTTAAAAATCAGTAAAAATATAAAAGTTTTCAGGTTTCCATAGAATAATAGTGGCTGCTTAAATTTTGATATTTTTATCACATTCTTAAAAAAAGAAACCAATATTGAGAACAAACAAAATCATGCAGTGTCCACTTCAATAGCATGACTAGGAGACGGAGAGCAACCACACATTCCAGTTAACATGTAAGTCGGGAAATCTGCAAACAGCACAGGCTGTTTCAGAGTCCACATCTGAGTGCCCAGAGATTGCACAGAAGAGTAAAGAAGACATTACACATATCAACTAGGAATCTCCAAGAAGGAGATGGTCACATCGCAAATAGGTGTGAGATCTGGTGGGCTCAGGCAAAGGGGCAATTGTAATGAAGGACCTTGGAAAATCCATGGGAATAGGTGGAGCAAACAAGGAAAAATGTTGGCAATTACTGAATCTAGGTAATGGGTATATAACTGATCGTTGTCTTTTCTTTGGGCTTTTCTCTGTTTGAAATTTTTCATAATAAAAAGTTGGGAAAATCACTAAGAAAACCAATACCAAAAACTCTGAGAAGTAATTAATAAAAATAGAAACAAGGTCATTTGAAATAATTTTTCAATCTCTATATGAATCCAAAAAATGTGAGTTAGAGGGAGTGGCCAAGATTGTGGAGTAGTAAGACCCTGAGCTCACCTCCTCCCATGGGCACACCAAAATTACAACTATTTACAGAGCTGCTATCGATGAGAACATCCTGAAGACTAGTAGAAAGAATTTTCTACAACTAAAGATATGAAGAAGGAACCACAACAAGACAAGTAGGAGGGGTAGAGATGTGGCAGTCAAGATCCACATCCCCAGGTATTCGACCCACAAATGGGAAAAAAATCACGATTGCAGAGGTTCTTCCCAAGGAATGAGGGGTCTAAGCCTCACATCGAAATCTCCAGCCTGGGGGTCCTGCACCAGGAAGAAGAACCCCCAGAACATATGTCTTTGAAGACCAGTGGAGCTTGGGTATGGGATCGCTGGAGCACTGTAGGAAACAGAGACTACACTTTTTTTTTTTTTTAAACATCTTTATTGGGGTACAATTGCTTTACAATGGTGTGTTAGTTTCTGCTTTATAACAAAGTGAATCAGTTATACATATACATATGTTCCCATATGTCTTCCCTCTTGCGTCTCCCTCCCACCCTCCCTATCCCACCCCTCCAGGCTGTCACAAAGCACCGAGCCAATATCCTTGTGCCATGCGGCTGCTTCCCACTAGCTATCTACCTTACTACGTTTCTTAGTGTGTATATGTCCATGACTCTCTCTCGCCCTGTCACAGCTCACCCTTCCCCCCCCATATCCTCAAGTCCGTTCTCCAGTAGGTCTGCATCTTTATTCCTGTCTTACCCCTAGGTTCTTCATGACATTTTTTTTCCCTTAAATTCCATATATATGTGTTAGCATACGGTATTTGTCTTTTTCTTTCTGACTTACTTCACTCTGTATGACAGACTCTAGGTCTATCCACCTCATTACAAATAGCTCAATTTCGTTTCTTTTTAAGGCTGAGTAATATTCCATTGTATATATGTGCCACATCTTCTTTATCCATTCATCTGTTGATGGACACTTAGGTTGCTTCCATGTCCTGGCTATTGTAAATAGAGCTGCAATGAACATTTTGGTACATGACTCTTTTTGAATTTTGGTTTTCTCAGGGTATATGCCCAGTAGTGGGATTGCTGGGTCATATGGTAGTTCTATTTGTAGGTTTTTAAGGAACCTCCATACTGTTCTCCATAGTGGCTGAACCAATTCACATTCCCACCAGCAGTGCAAGAGTGTTCCCTTTTCTCCACACTCTCTCCAGCATTTATTGTTTCTAGATTTTTTGATGATGGCCATTCTGACCGGTGTGAGATGATATCTCATTGTAGTTTTGATTTGCATTTCTCTAATGATTAATGATGTTGAGCATTCTTTCATGTGTTTGTTGGCAGTCTGTATATCTTCTTTGGAGAAATGTCTATTTAGGTCTTCTGCCCATTTTTGGATTGGGTTGTTTGTTTTTTTGTTATTGAGCTGCATGAGCTGCTTATAAATTTTGGAGGTTAATCCTTTGTCAGTTGCTTCATTTGCAAATATTTTCTCCCATTCTGAGGGTTGTCTTTTGGTCTTGTTTATGGTTTCCTTTGCTGTGCAAAAGCTTTGAAGTTTCATTAGGTCCCATTTGTTTATTTTTGTTTTTATTTCCATTACTCTAGGAGGTGGGTCAGAAAGGATCTTGCTGTGATTTATGTCATAGAGTGTTCTGCCTATGTTTTCCTCTAAGAGTTTGATAGTTTCTGGCCTTACGTTTAGGTCTTTAATCCATTTTGGGCTTATTTTTGTGTATGGTGTTAGGGAGTGATCTAATCTCATTCTTTTACATGTAGCTGTCCAGTTTTCCCAGCACCACTTATTGAAGAGGCTGTCCTTTCTCCACTGTACATTCCTGCCACCTTTATCAAAGATAAGGTGTCCATATGTGCGTGGGTTTATCTCTGGGCTTTCTATCCTGTTCCATTTATCTATCTGTTTTTGTGCCAGTACCATACTGTCTTGATTACTGTAGCTTTGTAGTATAGTCTGAAGTCAGGGAGCCTGATTCCTCCAGCTCCTTTTTTCGTTCTCAAGATTGCTTTGGCTATTCGGGGTCTTTTGTGTTTCCATACAAATTGCGAAATTTTTTGTTCTAGTTCTGTGAAAAATGCCAGTGGTAGTTTGATAGGGATTGCATTGAATCTATAGATTGCTTTGGGTAGTAGAGTCATTTTCACAATGTTGATTCTTCCAATCCAAGAACATGGTATATCTCTCCATCTATTTGTATCATCTTTAATTTCTTTCATCAGTGTCTTATAATTTTCTGCATACAGGTCTTTTGTCTCCTTAGTTAGGTTTATTCCTAGATATTTTGAGACTACACTCTTAAAGGATGAACACAGAATTTTATATTTTTCATTTGCTTTGTTGTATAGATTCTACATATAAGAGAAATCATATGGTATTTGTCTTTTTTACTTGTCTAATTTACTAACTCTAGTCCTTAAAAAAAAATCCTTGCTCTGGGAGAAGAAATAGTTAAACAAATGTGCTGCCTTTTGGTCCCAACCTGGGGTAGGTACACAATGGAAGTACCCTGGGTAAGAGGTCCTGTGTGGTGGGGCAGGCAGGCCTGGAGGAGAGGATGCTTCCAGGGGCATGAGCACTGTCTCCCAGTACCCCATTGGAAAGCTGAGAAAGAAGAACTTCAAATCCAAATGAATTTTGCCACTTAAGGCAAATATACAGCTCGTCTTCCTACCTCTTCCTCCTCCTCATCTTCAAAAACCTATTTTGCATGGCTCCTTTGTTCCCAGAAGCACCCTAATGCTGGCAAAGGCTAACAAGAAACATGAATTCTTGGGCAAAAATAATGACTCTGGGTCCACTGTTGGTGAGTTGTTGGTTGCTGATAAAGGATATTTATGCTGTAAATCTTATTTTGACACTGTTTTGGCAACTACTATCCATATTAGCTGTGGTTCTGAGACGATCGATTCCTTTACATCCAACTGAGAGTTAACTTTAAACACCAAAACATTTGACTTTTAACCATTTGGGACTGGACTCTTCCCAAAGTGGAAGTCAAGCTAACTGCATTATTTTCTCCCTTAAGCCAGGTTTCCTGAGCATAGCTTTCCATTTTCCTGATGTCTTGACTCACAGTGCTTATTCAGATATATGTCTCTATATTCCATAGCTGTAAGCTGTTCTCATGTTTGAGTTCCTGATTTTTGTAGATTTTCTTCCTCCTCTGTGCTCAGGTTATCAGTGAATATGCCTCACCATCAGTGCACCTGCCTCTAAAGGCAATTTCCCTATCTGTACCAGCCTTTCAGACATCAAAGAATCAGAGCAAGTGAAGACCCTAGATATCCTCTCATCCTGTGTCCCACTTTCCTCCCACTTAAAGGGGGTGATTAAAAATAGCTTTTGTCCCAAATGTCCAAGAGCATTTGAATCCTGTCTTTGGTGAGTCACTGCCCTTGAGGTCCCCTGAGTAATAGACAGAAATCAAGTCCTGGTCCTTTTATTGCTATCCGTTGCAACTTTAGTTCAAAGAAATAGCCTTTTCCTGACTAACAGTATGGGCATGCATGGGAGGGAAGCTGTCTCATTAAGCCATGCTCCCCCCTGCTCCTCCAAAAGTAGGAGGAAAACTGATCTCAAAAGCCGGGCCCTATTTCCAGTGGATTGATTCATCGAGCACCAGAAGGTCATGAGTAGCTAATTGTTGCTTTTCGCTCCTACACCTGGATGGCCTGAGTAGGAGCCTTGACCTGGTACCCACTACCTTAGAATACCCCCAGGGCCGTTTCCTTCCTGAGCGCTCTTCTCTGACGTTCCAACCTTGTCATATACTTCTGCCATGCTGAAGTGCAGGCAAGTTCAGTACTTTCTCTTGCTGTCTCTCTCTCTCTACATCCATCTCCTCTAGAACTTTGTTGGGAGTGAAGGAGCATCAGGTTGTGTTGAATCAGGTAAGATACTGTTTTCAAATGGGGAAATGGAAGACTGCATTGAATCTCTAGTCTAAGCCACATAGCCCAGCCTCACCTACCAGAATTTAGCATCAGTGTTTAGGTTTCAAAGTATAAATAAAAGAGGTTTACTCAACTTTCCTTTGCCTAGTTCCTTGTGCTTGTAAATGCCACGTGGGTCTTTCTGGGTATCTTTTCAATGGTAAGATTTTGGCACCTTCTAATAGTTCTGCTAGCCTATCATCACGTCACACATCAGGTATGGTTGTTTAAAATCCAAACAAGAGGTAGTTTTAGCGGGTTCAGTGGGTATATTGAGTAGCTACGTGGAGGAAAGATACAGTTTCCTGCCTGGGAAATGTCCCTAGTGTTTAGAACTAGAACTCCAAGAACCTCTGAGACCTGCAGGACAACCTCCTATGTGCAGCCGACAGGATCCAGTATTAACAGAAAGTTTATATTGAGAGTGAGGACAGTCTTTTCAAGATCTTTAAATTCCACGGACAACAAATTTCTATAAGAGAAAGACACTCACAATAAAATGATCAGAAGTTTAGCCTATGAAATTTTTGGCCTTTAGGTTTTTGTTCTGAAATTTACTGCCCTACATAGAGTTCTCCTTTCTTTTCAGGTCCAGAAAGGAGCCCATTAGGCTTGTCCCCAGCCTCCCTAGGTCAGCCACATCCTGGGCTGGCAAGTTTGTTGTCTGGCAAAAATTAGAAATAATGATAATGTCCATTGTAGATACTGCTACTACCCAAGACGGTTTGAACCCACTTTTAAGAGGGAGCTTGCACTATGTATCAAAAGTCCTAAAATGTGCAAACTCTTTGAGCCAATAATTGCACAGGTAAGGGTTTGGTGTTGATTTTAAGAAAAAATATAGGTGTATTTTCAGATGTATTTATAAGCATTTCCCACATAGCATTATTTATAAGACTGAAGAATAGAACAGCCTAAATTTTCATCAGTAAGTAAATAGTGAAATAATGGTGAATCCATAAAATGAAATATTATAATCTATTTTAAATGACTGTCTAAAAGATTATTTATATGAACACTAAAAATATTCAAGATAGTTTGTCAGATGAAAAGGTTGGTTACAAAACAATGTATAGTGTGAGCCATACGCTCTCATATTTTTTTATATATACAGAAAAAAAAACATGGAAGAACATTCACCAGTGTTAATAGAATTTATCTCCCGAAGATATTTTTAAAATTTTCTGTTTGCTTATCTGGAAATTCCACAGGTGCTATCATGAATGTGTATTGCATCAAAAACAAGAAAAAAATTTCATTTAGTTGTTTTTGTCTTAAAAGAAATTAAAAACAACGTTGATAAGCTTCATTGGGACCTACCACGAATATGCTGCCAGCAGACAGTAAAGGGGTTGTGGTGAGGGCCGTGGGAAAGCTCTTTTAAAGACCCTCTTATTTCTCATCAAACTGCCATCAGTTTCCCCTTCCTTCCTTCTTTGAGACTGCCTGGGGAGTTCTGCAGAATCTAAATTGGTTCTGAGATCAGGATGTTTGCACAAGTGAGAGTGACCTCTAGGGGAGAGATGATGTTGGTGGAGAAAGAAACAAACAAAAGCACAAAGCAAAAGAACATTCAGTGCCAAATGCCAGAGCGTCTAATAATGAGTACATTTACAATGCTACGAAAGCTCAAAAACATGTAATGGTAACTACCTGAGAGACATGTTGATGAGATAAGTCAGACATAGATGATTCATGGATAAGTAGAATTATCTAACAGTTTATAAGGCTTAATGACTTTAGAAGGCAGTTCACACGGTGCTGGGCCCCGTCTCACGCCCTCTCCACGTGTGAAGCAGGGACGTGCGGCAAGCTCACACACTGATTCTGCTGGTGATACATTCTCAAGTCCTCAAATTGTTGTGATCATGCTTAGAAGTGGTAGTAACTCCTGACACTACAAATCCGCCCCCAGGGGACAGATGTTCCCCATGCACACGAGCAACCTAATTTGAGGATTGAGGAGGAACACTGAGAATCACACTTCCCAGACGTCAATCTTTAAAACAACCAGACAATCCCTGCCCTCACCAATCTCCACCCCAGGCTGGGAAGAAGCAGCAAATGGGCCCTACTCCACGCTAAGCACCTGTGTTCATAACCAGGCCAATCAGAATAGACTTTGAGGGACAGCAGATTTTGGTTTAGTCCCCCGAGAAATAAAGAGGAAAGAGAACTGTCTCTGTACTGGAAATCTATGCAGAAGTTATTTTTCTCCCAATTCATGTTTGTAGCCAAGGCAAAGGTAAAGTAAATGGGGAAATACAGGGTTTGAATAGAACCCAAGAATCCAAAACTTTTGGGTGATAGGGATTGGAACAAAGATGCTTCTGTTGAAGGGATTTAGACACTATATCTCACTCCCAAACATGCAGACACACATCACATATCTGTTTGCATTTATTGATTTTTTTAGGGCCTGAGAGAGGTACCCAGGGGGAGCTAAGAAAAAAGGCCAGGAACCCTATGAACATTGAAGCTCAGGCTATAGAGAAATACATGAGAGATAGGAAGGGGAGTAGGGAATGGGGAGATGGCAAGTCCTAACAGAAGCTAGGAGGGGAAACGGGCAGCCAGCAGTCCTGGAAACAACACACCATAAGTAAAGGGGAAATTTACCCACTGAGTCATAGGCAGCACACCTGTCTGAGCAAAGTCTGGGAGGAGGATTTGAACATAGCCTGTGGCCAGGCATGTGCTGGAACTCATCCAGTGCCAGCTTCCCTGGCTGCATCAGCAACCCCAGGGTACCTGGCTCTGTGTAGGCGAATAAAAAGTACGGTAATGCTGGACACTTGGGGAGCTTCATGAAGGGACACATCTTGTGTAAGAATAAAAATAGGGAGGAAACTTTGTCCTTTTCATTTGGAAAGGGAGGGTCATTCTTTCATAGCACCGTAAGGATCAAAATAACAGTAATGAATTCCCTTAATAACGTGTGCCAAGATATGGCTGCAGGAGGGGGACTGAAGTGAACTGGCATCAAGACCAGAGACAGTGACCGAAGCAATAGCCACTCCTACAAAATTCTGCTTAGAGAGATAGCCCCCAAGCTCCTGGCAGAAAGAGGTGAGCAACAGACATGGACAAGCAAGCCTGAGGATTCTTAAAATATCTGGGATGGAAAATCTGGAAACAATTGCAACATGAATGGGTGATTAGAGGGATTAAGGGCATCCTATCTGAGGTTATGAATACATTATGTCACTTAAACCCAGGGTGGTGAAACAAGACATATACCAGTTATGCTAGAGAGATCATCTCAATTCATGTCCCCAGTTGATGGGGCATGTTCCTAGAGTTAAAAATTATCCCCCCTGTGTCCTCATTATTTTCTTCAGATTATAATTGTAAAAACACTGAATGAGTGGTAACAATGAAAAGAATGGAGAAAATCGGAGCAGTTTATGGTAAGACTTGTATGGGATCAAATAGAGTCATAAATTCTTTGACGATCCTCCCACCAAATGGTGGGGTCTATTTAGCTTCTCCTGGAACGGAGTCAACCTGTGAGTTCTTGGACCAAAACTGCACAGCTGACCTAATGCTATGACAGTCTGGACCTCTCCTCGAACAAAGGCTAGCAACTGCCTCCTAAATCTTTGAGAGTCTTGAACGGCTGTGTAAGAAATCCAACTACCCTACTGGAGATATATCATGGAGGGCCCTGAAACTATATGGAGAGGGAGAGAGGCAGAGGTGAGCTCAGCTTGCAAGCCATTCCCATCAAGACACTGGTTATAAGAATGAAGTCTCTTGTCTCCTCCTGACCAGACCAGCCGTCAGCTGAATTTCACTGAATCATTCCAGTCTATGCCACGTGAAACAGAATTCGTGGGAATTCTTGACCCACGAAATTGTGAACTATAGTAAAAAGGGATGTTATTTTAAACCACTAAGCTTTGGGGTTTGTTAAATAGCAGTAGATAATTAGAACAATAGTATAGGTTTCAAATTCTACATAGTTTTTCCCAAGACCCTCTTCTTGCCCCCCAGCCTACTGGGTTTGCGTGTGTGTGTGTGTGTGTGTGTGTGTGTGTGTTTTCATTGTGTAGATTCCCCCAAGAGAATATAGGCTTTGTTTCCTGGAGAATGCTATAGATATGTCAGCAGGAAGCACAGGAGGAACTCCATCAGTGGTAGAGAAAGAAAGCCCCTTAGTAGGGTTGCTTTATTCTCTTTCTCCCCTTAGATGATTCCCTGAGATCTGCTTCAGTCTGCTCTCACCATTTTCTTTTTTTTAAAATTTTTATTAAATTAAATTAACAATGTTATGTTAGTTTCAGGTGTACAGAAAAGAATTTGAAAAGGAATAGATACATGTATATGTATAACTGAATCACTTTGCTGTATACCTGAAACTCACACAACATTGCTCTCACCATTTTCATACAGGATGACCCTATCTTGGTTTCTCACTGAGAAGCTCCTCAGTTCGTAGTTCAGAGAATTGCCTTAACCAGTTAGAGGAGATAATCCTATGTAATGAGACTGAATAGCTGAGTTCAATAAGCCCCAAACTTCCATATTATTTCCTATGCTTATTATGGCACTTTTTGTTGTGTTGAAAATAACTAACACCTATGTAGGTCACTTTCTGAGTTATAAAATGGAAATAATATCTACCTTCCAAGTACATCAGAGTTATTGTGGGATTAATTTATTTTATTTTGCCTTTCATGGCTTATTTTATTTATAAATTTTTATTGGAGTATAGTTGCCTTACAGTGTTGTGTTACTTTCTGCTGTACAGCAAAGTGAATCAGTTATACGTATACATATATCCCCTCTTTTTTTAGATTTCCTTCCCAATTAGGTCACCACAGACCATTGCGTAGAGTTCCCTTTGCTATACAGTAGGTTCTCATTAGTTATCTATTTTATACATAGTAGTGTATATATGTCAATGCCGATCTCCCAATTCATCCCAACCCTCCCTTTCCCCCCTTGGCATCCATAAGTTTCTTCTCTACATCTGTGTCTCTATTTCTGCTTTGCAAATAAGTTCATCTGTACCATTTTTCTAGATTCGACGTGTAAGCGGTATTATATGATATTTGTTTTTCTCTTTTTGACTTACTTCACTCTGTATGACAGTCTCTAGGTCTATCCACATCTCTGCAAATGACACTATCTAATTCCTTTTTATGGCTGAGTAATATTCCATTGTATATTTGTACCACATCTTCTTTATCTGTTCCTCTGTTGATGGACTTTTAGGTTGCTTCCATGTCCTGGCTATTGTAAATAGTGCTGCAGTGAACATTGGGGTGCATAAAAATATGGTATTCTTCACGAATTTGTGTGTCATCCTTGCACAGGGGCCATGCTAATCTTCTCTGTATCATTCCAATTTTAGTATATATGCTGCTGAAGCAAGCACTATTGTGAGATATAAATGAGATGATGTGGGTGGAAGTTCTTTGTAAACTTTAAAATGTTGTACCCTTGCAAAGTTATCATTATCATTACTATTAAGGAATTAGTAAATTACAGATAGTGTTGGAACACGTGGGCTTAGCATTGTGTGATCTTAGGCAATTCACTTAACATCTCAGCCATTTTCTCATCCCTAAAATAAAAAGTGTTTACTACATAATATCTGAGGTTGAGAACCTGTGTTGGCACAGGCAAATTAGTGCATAATGTTCAAAGACAAATGTGGCTCCATCCTTGCTGACCAGGAATTTATAAGGCAGTTGTTAAGATAACTCATGCTAAAATGATAATAATAATTCAAGTTAAACTTTTTTATTGAACTATAGTTGATTTACAATATTGTGTAAGTTTCAGGTGTACAGCAAAGTCAGTCAGTTTCATATAAATATATTATATATATATATATTCTTTTTCAGATTCTTTTCCTTTATAGGTCATTATAAGATATTGAATACGGTGTCCTATGCTATACCAAGTTAACCTTTTAAACACAAAAGTTCCCTGGGACCAAAATGTCCCCAACAGGTGATTTTCCAGATACTAGTATAATGTGCTGGTATCTTCTATTTATCCCTCCAGACCCAATCTCTGCCCTTGTTGGCTGTCCTATATGGAGTACATCAATGTGCTCTCGTTTCAGGGCTTCTGATTGGTTTATCAGTCAGAACCAGTTTATCAATCAGAACCAGATAAACCAGTCAAGAGGTTTATCAGGAGATGGGGAGAAAGAGAAAAAAGAGGTCAGGGTATTTATTCAACCTGCTTTCTCCCTATGGGTTCATCTGAAGATATCTCTTCCTTGACCCAAGGACACATTGTCTTTCAAGACTGCCCTCTCCACATGACTCTATCCTTCCAAGTTCCGTAAACTACTCTCTCTCTCCTTGACCCTTTCTCCTGGGGATGAAAGCAGCTCAGCTTTAACTAACCCTGGAATACTTCACAATCCCTTGTAGGGTAGGCAGCCTCCAATATGGCCCCCTGTGGTCCTATTTCCTAGTCTCACAACCTTGTATAATCCCCTCCTCTTGAATGTGGGCTAGACTTATTGATTCACTTCTCTGTGATTGAGTTCTTCCCTTTCTGACTGAGAATTTCTTTATTTAGGGAGATTCAAGTCCACAACCCATTATCCACAATTCTGAAATCCTCAAAGCTCTGAAAGCCAAAAGTGGTAAATTGAGGGCAAATCTGACCTGAAATAACATGAAGCTATTTATAATCTTTATTTATGCTTCTTAGTGTGAGGTTCATAGTTTCACTGCACAAATACTGATGATTTCCACAACATGTTACACTGAGGGTATTATATTTAGAACATACGGTATATGCATTGTATTACAACAAACTATGTGAATTCCAAAGCAAATCTGGCCCCAAGGGTTTCAGATTTATTATAACCCAATATTCAAGCTTGGAGACTGTTCTGTCTCTTTAAGATGACTTTGCACTTCTCTGCCTTGATCCTTTATGTGTTGGTTTTAAGGTTTAAGTCTCAGAGAATCATTTTATTTACCTTGATTGCCAGTTGTGGGGAACTCTTCCCTGTAAACTCCATAATTGACAATTGTGGGTGAATAGTAGATCTGAGTAAAAGGGGAGGTGGGTGTTAGTATGGAGAAGGAGGGGGAGGAAAGTCTTCACAAGGGTCGGTGAGTTTTCAAGGATAAAGAAAACTCTTTCCTTAAGGTGACACTAGGGTTCTAGACAAAAATAACAGCACAGAGGTGTGAGGCAACCCACGGTGCATAGACTGCTGAAAACAGTTGACTTATCATAGGGGTTGGGATGAAATGGGATAAGGGCTGTATAGGAGCTGACCCTGGGAGAGTAATACAGGGGAGTCAAGGGTTTTTCACAGCAGAGAGAATTATAATATAGAAAGCCATGCAGCCAACAGTGCAAAGAGAATAGATTGGAGGGAGAGGAGGAGGAGGCAGGGGCCCAGGAAAGGCTTTTGCACAGGTCTAGGAGACAGTCTCAGAACTAACCAGTGGGGTGGAAAATGGAAGAAGAGAGAGTCAAGAAAGTTTAGAACAGAGATTCAAAAGGCCTTGGCAGAAGTTGGATGTGAAAGGGAAGGGGAGGAGTTAAATCTAAGTAGTTGATTATTGCTGGTAGAACAAAGTTCACTAGGCAGAAAGTTAAGTTTTAACATTCTTAACAGCTGATTACTTCTAATTTGAAGTAAGATTCTAATTTTACCAAGGTGGAGAGGGCCATGACCAACACACTGTAGTAGGCAGTACATGGACCTGGAGGTCAGCTGATCTCAGTTCTTTATTGTAACCTGAAGCAAAACATTTTCCCTCTCTAAATCTTAGTCTCTTTATCTGAAGAGCCTGGACAGTATCACCAGCTTGACAGGATTTGTGGCATGATGCATACAGTAAGGAAACAAAGTTGTGTATGTGAAAATTTCTGCCACTTCCAAAGTGTGCAAATGAATACTAGTTACATCTGAATGAGGATACTTGGCTCAGAGAGGTTAAGGGTCTCCCCAACATTGCAGAGCAGTGATGGTCCTAGGACCTGAGACTCTGATGCAGGGTCTCTGCTCTGATCCCAAAACCTCTGGAAAATAAGCAACATGTGGGCTTAGCCTGGTATATAACAGAGGATAGAGACTATGGAGAGCCTTGTCTTCACCATTCTGTTTTCCCTCACATAATTTACCTTTAGTAGAAGATCAATTCTTTGCCTTGTATTATTTATTGTCAACATGAATAATAAGTACAGAATCGACCACCAGCCTTTAAATGTCAAGGAGGTTAGGCAGAGGGACATACCACAATTAAAAGCCTACTTAACAGGATAAACAAATACAATTCTCTTGAGGGTGTTTTGTCTCACTTGCCGTAGGTAGTTAACTTGCTACAGACATTGAGAGGCAATTACTTGAGTCAATAAATGATTCCCACTCCAGATTGTAGATGGCTATGCATAGGATTTATTTTTAAGTTGGCCAGAAAATCCTAATTTATTTTCTAATTGATATCAGCTGTTTCATCTGCCCTGTCAAACTCATGGCTCTGAAATATCAAGGGCATTTTTCTATCACTGCCAGGGCTCAAAAATGGCTGATACCAAGTCACTGCCGATGACCTCACATGGTCATTGACCAACTAGCTATGATAGGCCAACTGTGTATTTGATGAGCTGGTGTTCATTTGTTCACACCCAGAGGAAAAAGCAATTTGATGATGTGCGTTGCTGGACAGGCAGGGGTTACAACTCTGCTTTGGCTTCTTTTTATCTTTATAATCTTTTGAGGATTGCTAACTTAACTTCTGGAATGTTAGAAGTCTTTGGAAATGGAAGTGATGACACATTTCTTATAAAGAAGTTGGCAAACTGGTACATAGTAGGTGCTCAATTAATATGATATTTTGTCCTTCAGACAGAATGTGAGTGTTTCAGTTGTAAGAGCTTTACAACTTTCATGCATTTCCAGTTCCCTTCTAGGTCTTCTCACCTTCAAGGACTAGGATTGGACTATTGCTCTTTCTCTATAGGAATAAGGCTTAGCCTGGACTTGGCTCCCACATTGTCCTTTATATCTAATAGTGAACTGGAACCATTAAGCATTAATTCTAAAACCCCATATAATCCTCCTTGAATCATATTTTTTGTACCAAAGAATCAATTTGGCTGAATTTTTACTGAGGCCACTTAGACAAAACTTCTATTGATTTGTTTATTTTACTTTGTTTTATATCTAAAACTGGTTTATACATTTGGTTCATATATACTTGGTTTATACTTTTGGAGTAAAGCTAGGTAGCAGGGTTACTAGGCTGTGAGTTCCTTAAGTTAGAGACTTCTATCTAGCTTTATACATCTGGTCTTCACACAAGACTTAGAACAAGGTACAGAGAATGTTTCTGATTTGTCTTGTTTGAAGGTTTTCCTACCCTCTGGCCACATGACTACAAGTGTGATCTTCAAGTCCACTCATCCAGAGTCATTTAACTCATGTTTTGCTTTTAACATTTCTTGGGTTTTTACTTTAAAGGCTCTGTTCCATTCAATAACACCCTAGTGTGACTCAGAAACTCTCAAATGACATACTAAATGCTCTCTAAAATGTATTAAAAGTTTATCTCTGGATAAAACTTAGGATAAGCAAAGTGCTTTAAAAACAAACCAAAGACATGCAATTTAAAGTGTTTGTTCAGTTTAAAAATACATTGGAGGGCTTCCCTGGTGGCGCAGTGGTTGGGAGTCTGCCTGCCAATGCAGGGGACACGGGTTCATGCCCCGGTCCGGAAGGATCCCACATGCCGCGGAGCGGCTGGGCCCGTGAGCCATGGCCGCTGGGCCTGCGCGTCCGGAGCCTGTGCTCCGCAACGGGAGAGGCCACATCAGTGAGAGGCCCGCGTACCACAAAAAAAAAAAATAATAAAATAAAATACAAAAAAAACAAAAAAAATACATTGGAGATTGCTTATTGGTAGGAAATGACCCAAGAAAAGATAGGCCAAATAATTCCACCTCTCTCTTCTTCTGTCCCCTTCCATACAGTTTTGATATGCATGTATAAAAATAATAAGGATAGCTAACATTTATTAGCTATGAATGGCTAAGATACTAGGAGCTCCTGCTATGTGCCAGGCCCCAACCTAAAGGTTTTTCATGTTTAACTATTTGTTTCTATAATAGTCTCATAGGGCAGGTGCTGTCATTGTCTCCATTTTATAATTGAGGAAATTGGTGCACAGAAGGTTTAAATAACTTGCCCAAGGTCACACAACTGGTATGTTGTATAGACAGGATTTAAACAGAAGTAGTCAGATTCTAAGTTTAAACACCAGAAATAGTCAATATCAAATGTATTATCCAAAGGATACAAGAAGCTAACATCCACTGGAAAGGCACACTTGTCATGAACTTCCAATAAGAAGTGTAGCCATACATTTCAATGTCAAATAATTCCTTTCAAATGAGGCCAGAACAAGAGGAACCATACATCTTAGGCAACGCTAAGCTTAGACAAGAAAAATATTGAAAATCTTTATTGTCATCATTATTAAATATTATATAAGCATTTAAAATGTTCATAAATATTTATTTGAATTATATACTTATAAATTGTATGTGTACATGCACATGTGTGCATGTGTGTATCATATGTACCTATACTTACAGGGCTATATAGTGAGAGATATATATATTATATGGATGTATAGCACATGTCTCAGACATCTATATATTCATCGTATATACTATAGATGTATGAGTAATATAACTCAACCTAATTTAAGTATGTTATTAAAGGGTTATGTTGCAAACACCTCTTGTTCATCTCTTCCGGTACTCTTGGCCATACCTCTCATTGTAATTACCTCTACAGGGGCAAGTTCTATAGTCTTCCAGAAATTTCTGACAGGTGCAGCCTAATATTTTCCTGTTTTAGACCCCTCTCACTTCCTATCTTTGGGCATCTCTGGAACAGTTAGCACTCACAAATGAAATCTGGGGAAGCAGACATTCTGTACAACAATGCTGACCCATGAGACTGGCAGCTAACAGAAAACTGCTTCTCCCTTTCTTCCCCAGACTGATGATTCTGAGATACATTTCATAAAGTTTCCCAAAGGCTCATGCACAGTATGAAGTGACCAGCCACCCATTGGGTGGCCAACTTACGGTGCAGTTGGATTTCCCTCCTTTCCTGCTTCATTCCCCTATCCCTTGCTTCTCCTTTTTGCAATCACATTCTCGAATTAACCACTCATCATAAACCTTCACCTCAGATTTTGCTTTGGGGGCTCCCAGGCTAAGATGAGCACTATTTAAGTTATATTTTCTCTATTCAATTATTTATTATATTGCTAAGATATAGTAAAAATTAGAACTTCAACAAGTAACGCTGTAGGTTTCATTGCCTGTCAAGGGTCATCATTTCAGTTTATAGATTTTAAAAATAAGAACTTTCTGTGGTAACAGGTTGCAGGCTGTGAAACATTATTTCAAGCCAGCAATGGTCTGGTGATCAGTCTATGAAATAGTGATTTATGTCACATGTATCTGGAAAACAAATTGAAGTCATTCTCCAAGCCAGATCCCTGTTTCAAGAAATATTATATGGTATCATATACAAGTCCTGGTGGGAACATTATGACTTTTAAAGGGCATGCATTTTATTAAATGTATAACATAGCTATGTAAAATATTAGTGAGGGTGTTGTTGGGCTCATTCGAAATGAAAACAAATGAGGAGGAGGATGGATGAGTGTGGGATGATATATTGTGATTCCACTGTCATGTGGCAGTTTCTTTTGCTGACTCAAGTTTAAAATCAGAATACTTCTCTGCCTAGCAAGCAAACGTTGCCATTTCTTAGTGACTATTAATAATTTGGGGAGTGGAGAAGGAAGAGAGCAGGCCAAAATGTCATAGTGGGCATATTGGTCATTGATTGCTTAGGATCCTCTAGGGCAGGGTTTTTCAACCTCAGCACTATTGCTGTCTCTCTGCTGGATAATTTTTGTTGCAAGGAGCTGTCCTGTACATTATTGGTTGTTTAGCAGCATCTGTGGGCTTGGCCCACTAGATTCCAGTAGTATCACCCCCATCCAAGCCATGACAACAAAAAATGTCTACAGACATTGCTAAGTGTTCACTGTGGAACAAAATCTTTCCCAGTTGAGAAACACTGCTTTAGGACAATGCAGATGCTGATTGACTGGTGTGTTGGGAGGTCCTCCACACAGAACAGAGGGGTTCAAGGTCTTAGAATGAGGTTCTTCTGAGAAGATCTGAGACAGTGAAACAGTCAAATTAAAGCAAGGTTTACTAATACTCCACATATGTGCAGTAGGTAAAGATAAGTAGCCTAAAACTTTTCTCGGACTTTGGTGGTACATAAGAGTCACCTAGAGAGCTTGCTTAAAACAGATGCCTGAATCCCACCCTCAGCAAGTCTGATTCAGTAATTCTGATGTCCTGATGAACCTGATTCAATAAGCCCAATGCTTTGCATTTCTCATGATCTCCTAGATGATGCCGATGCTGTGGGTTTGTGAGCCACCCTTTAAGTAGCCTTGGGCTCAAAGTCAAAAGACCCTGACTTCGGGCAATTCACTTAAACCCTATTATTTTCCATTTTAAGTAGAATGGGATACTTACGTAGATAAAAGATAAATAAGCAATAAAGGGAAGAGGGGACAGGATAGAAATACATAAAGGATGTTAACTGCCTTGTTCACCACCACTGTCACACAGCTGCACTCAAAATGTATCCTTTAAATGAATTAGTAATATATAACTCTGAGATGAAAAAGAAGATAGCATGAATCACAAACACTGTTTGGAAATTGCAACAGTGTTTAATTTTTGCTGATTATTAATGTATGTTTTATCTATTAATAATAAATACTTTGCTTTATGAATTTATTTGTGTTGTTCTTCCTGCACATTTCATTAATCCTTGGGGACCATGAGAAGCAATGTATTGTCCAAAGGCAAGACAAAAAGAAAAAGAAACGTATGTTGAGACTTGCATTGCCATTACAAATTGAGTAAATCAAGTATTCTCTTGTCTCACTTCCTACCCATGTGGCACTGTTCATCCATGTGCACCGCCTGGCTTCTAGGCCACTTCATGTACCTATGGATAGACCAGTGAGGTGGGTCATGAGCTTACAGGTGTTCATATCTAATCTTGTTTCTGTTACTCGAGTCCCCATCTATGACCCTATGGGTAGGCAAATGGTCTAAAGTGTTCCAGTCCCCCTGTTGCCCCATTAACTGGACGAAGGGGTGGGCATGTTCTGTGATTAGTTTTTATGTGTCCACTTGGCTAGTTTATAGGGCCCAGTTATTTAATCAAACACTAATCTGTATGTTTCTGTGAAGCTATTTTGTAGACGTGGTTACATCTAAAATCAGCTGACCTTAAGTAACCATTACCTTTGACAATGTGGGTAAGCCTCATTAAATCATTTGCAGGCTTTAAGAGCAAAATCTGGAATTTCCCAAGGAAGAAACCCTGCCCCAAGATTGCAGCATTAATTCTTGCTTGAGTTTTCAGCCTGCCAGCCTTCCCTACAATGTGTGTAGTGTATATATGCATCCTAGTTGTTCTGTTTCTCTAGAGAACTCTGACTGATACAGTATGTGACTGAGCTTTGACTCAATCAGAATCCTTCCCCAGGATTTTTTAAATCCCCTTTTATCTCTGAACATGAATTTTCAAGGATGTGGTAGAGCCGTGAGCAAATATAGGGTCGGCTGGTTTGAGAGCAATGAAGCCAATATGCAAAGATGCAAAAGTCAGAGATGGAGACAGAGCATCTCAACAGACAGAGAACACCTAAACCCTGACCCAGGGTATTCTGAGGTCAGCTGTAACTCCTTTCTTGCAAGAAGTCAGTACTGGAGTTCCAGTTCTGTTTTTTTTCTGAGTGACTCTCTTGATTATTGGTTGGAGGATTATTCATGGGGAGTGATGACTGTCCTTGTTTCCCATGTAGAAAAACTATATGGGCCTGAGCAAATACTGTTTTCATGCCTAAACAAATGCTAAAGATAAATGTATGCTTCAGACACCTCTGTTGTAATGCACTCTGCCATCTTCAGACCCTCTGCTTAAATAGGTCAGGTTTATAGTATTTGACCCTCATTACTGTTAGCTGATTGGAACAAGGCTGGACATCTTACTCAAAGAGAAGCATGTACAGACTGGCCAGTGACCAATCCCTTGTGATGTCTGGCTCAGAAAGATGGGCTGGACTGCTCAGATTCCATCCTTGGGAATTTGGAATTTGGCAACTTTTTTTAAATGTTTGCGGTACGCGGGCCTCTCACTGTTGTGGCCTCTCCCGTTGCGGAGCACAGGCTCCGGACGCGCAAGGCTCAGTGGCCATGGCTCACGGGCCCAGCCGCTCCGTGGCATGTGGGATATTCCTGGACCGGGACACAAACCCGTGTCCCCTGCATCGGCAGATGGACTCTTAACCACTGCGTCACCAGGGAAGCCCTGGAATTTGGCAATTTTGAACATGAGTTAGAAGTAGGGGTAGATAGTAAATCAAACTCATGATGTTGAGTTGAGGACACGGCAATTTGAAGTGTATGTGTACAATATAAAAGAAAGGAGATCGGGGAAGAAGAAGCCAGTTGGTCAGCAGAGAAGCACTTAGAAGTGAGAAGCAGGTGCCATGAGAGAGGCCATGCAGCTGAGTGAGTTACAGTCCTATTCTCAGGAGGTGCAATGATGCTAAGTAAAATAGAACTTCCTTCCCCTGAGTTATATTGAGGTTAGCGTCCAACTTTCCCAACCCAACAGGGCCACCTGGAACATGTTCAATGAGATCTGGGACTAATCTGCTTATCATGGGTAGAGCCCCAGACTGTGACATTTTAACTAAAAACAAAACAGGAAGTGATTTTTAGATGACAAAGCTTCCTAGAAAGGAACATCAACTTGCAAAATGTAAATTCCAAACCAGCTGTTAATCATCTATTAATGTTTACAGGGAGCAAACAACTCTCAGTGCTATTTCTTAATTAAATGATTCTTTTCCCTCTGTGAATACTGGTATTTTTGATAAATATAACATCTTTGTATGCTATTAGATAGTTCATAAATCTTATTTTTGTGGCAGGAGAAATCTTTGGAAGGTGATGGATACATGTATGGCCTTGATGGTGATGATGGTTTTATGGGTGTATACTTACCCCCAAATTCATCAAGTTCTATGAAATAATAGGTACAGCTCTTTATATTTCGATCATACCTCATAAAGTGATTTTGAAAATCTCACTTTTGCTATTGTAGTTTTTTTAAAAGAAGAGGAAAAAACCCACAAGTAATCCCATTTTAAGATGACAATAAAATTTAGGGCACAATAGGGATCCATACCCAACGCTAGCCAGATTTTTGAAAAGAGGAAAAACCAATGTGATAAAAGAGGAAGAAATGATCTCAGTCTTAGAGGAAAGTGAAAGGGCTCTTGAAACAAACTGAGAAGGTTTAAAAAAAATGCAAATCCTATACCAGGTTGTGTTGTCATCTTTTCCCTAAAAGGGAATGCAAATTATGTCAGTCCAGAGACGTAATCTGGGACTAATCAGAGATCAGCGTTAACCTGCACAGCTTGGGAATGGCCTTCTCAATAGGCGCTTAGTGTCTGATTGTCCATTTGAGGAAGATGGATGAGTGCAGGTGCCATAATAAGGCCATAACATTTGGTTATGATAGTGGTCCCTGACGACCAAAGCGATCCATAAATTATAATTGAACTACAACTGAGTGCAGGCAGCATGTGACACAATGCATTCTAGTCACCTCATTCTAAATTCAAGCCTAGAATTGTAAATGCAGGAGCCGAAAGGCAAGGGTGAGAGTTCTATAAGGAATCCTGTTCCTCCCTTCAGCTTCCCTTTGTGATTTTTAATTGGGAGGTGTTTAAGGATCAGAGCTTTATAAAATCGTCTCAAGATAATGGTCCTCCCTATGGACAGGTTTCCCCAGAATTTTAACAGTACGGGTCAAATGTGGTAGTCAGCAAAAATTGTCTACTCATTCATTCATTCATTCCATAAACGTTTCCTTGTTGCTTAACTGTGTGTTGGAAATTGCTACACTGAGGCTCACAGTCTCACGAAGGATGCAGCCATGTATAGATAATCTAGAACAATGTACGGTAGTATTCGAAGTACGTTCATGGAGTTCTATGGAAATTCCTAACAAGGAATGTCTAAAACTACCAGGAAGCGTCAAGGAAGCCTCCTAAATTTGGTGTGTGATATCTAAGCCAAGTCTTAAAGGATGTGCGGGAATTCACCAGGCAAAGGAGTGGGAAGTGAAACATTCCAGGTTCAGGGGCTGAATGAGCTGACAGAGTGTGAAGCAACCTGTGATACAGGAAAAATTCATACAGTCTCTCAAAAGGCAGGAGAGCGCTGCTTTACTTTAACCCGCCCAGTTTCAATTACCATTTTACAAAGTGAGCACCTACTATTACCTTAGGCACTTGCAAACATTTGGGGTTACAAAACAGGATAAGGCATGAAGCCCACCCGCTTATAAAATATAATCCTGTAGCAAAAGGAATTAAAATAACTATAAAAATCACCATCATGGAGGTATGAACAAAAGTCTGTGGAAGTCCCAAGGAAGAGGTGAAAACCCAGATTAGTGACAATTTTATAAAGGAGATGGCTTTTGAGCAGGGACTTGGCAAATAAAGAATTTCTCAAGTGAAGAAGGCACGGATTGCAGGCAGTGTGAAACTGGAGAATTCGTTTTCTCGAAGGGGGGAAAGGTCTGGAGCAGTGCATTCTCCAGGACAGGCTTGGGGGGCCTGGCAGGAGAATCACAAACTGACCTTTCAAAGGAGACCAGGGAACTTGTTATGTTTGAAGTTATGTTTCCGTCACACTACCTTATGTAGGTTTTATATTTATTTTGAGTGGCTTGTGTAGAGGCGCACGTGGAGATTGTGGGAGAAGTAAAATCTACCTACTCCCTCTCCAAGGCTCCATTCATCACAGAACTAGAGTTCTTTAGAGCTGTGGAGCCATCTTTCCCCAGGACAGATAGCAAGGGCATGTCCCACTAAGAAGCCTGGTTCCACAGCCCCTCATCGAGTTCAGAGGGTCTCTGGAGTTTCTTACCACCGCTCTTGTTTCATCTTCCAGCAGAGGGGTCTTGGAATAAAGGCCTCCTTAGGGAAGCAAGAATTAAACTTTAAACACAATTATTTTCTTTCCCAAAGAAACCAAGGCAGTCAAGATGTTATCACTCATGGAGTGCCAGTGCAGGGCAGGCGGGGACATAGGGAGGCTTGTTTGAGAAACACATAGCAAAAGAAATATGTATATTGAGGGACCAGTGAGGAAAGCTGATAGGATGGAGATGGTCTTGTCCAGTGTCTAAAACTTTTGAGGAGCTCAAATATGACCTAGGCAGTTCTTGTTTCCAAGAAGAATCCTGAGTGACGGTTGGTATATGCCATAGAAAGAAAGCAGGCAGATAGCCTGACGGTGGATCCAGGTAGTATTCCTTCTACTTATAAGACAGCAATTTGTGAAAGAGATGATGAGAAACAGCATCTAGTCATCAAGCAGAGAAAGAGGTTATTGGGATCTAGCCAGCAACATGGCCGCCTTGCATACTTCCACAGTACAGGACAGAGCACCAGTCTAAGTAGAGATCAAGAGTGCATGTCAGGGAAACTGAGGCATGAGCCCAGTCCTGAAAATAGATTGGCATAGGACAAGGAGAAAAGAGACAGTGGAATGATACATATTAATGGCTTCAAGCGTGCCCAGAACTTGCCCTGCCTGACATATCGCATGAGCTTATAAGCTTCAGGCTCTAATAGGATTTCTGTTCTGGTTGGGACTGGCTTTAGGAATAAATGTGCCTGTGTCTGGGTGTGCCCTGGTGGGAGTGGAAATAACCTGGAAGGGCCAGAAGGAGGCAGAGGAAAGGAGCAATGATCTCAGAATGCCATGTAGGCACAACTGTATAGGAGCAGCAGCAAGTAAGCTGAGGTCTAGCAGGCTATGCCTGGGAGCCTGTCTTGGGAACCACCACTGCTTGGACTGCCATTCTCCTGGGACACGGTTGGAGGCTCCAGGCAGGAATGCTGAGGGACACAGCACAGTAATGCACAAGAAACAGAGCACTAGGATTGAGCTTCCATGCCCTGAACACATTCCTTCTTAGTGATTCAGAGTAGATTTTCCAGTCTACACATTAGTCATAGCCATAGTTCCTTCTTCTTTTGTTTTTTTTACTCAGCCTCTGGGTACCATTGCTTATTCAAATCACAAATGAGGGGAAAGAAGAGAAGAAATTTTCTGAAATAGTTTACATCTCTTATAAAGTTTGGAACAAAGGAGGAATGTTGACACATGACTTAAATGGGCCAGATTCCCAGAGGATACAAAGCTGGAGACTTTTTTTCTGGCATAGAATATGCAGGAAGAATCACCTCATGAAGGACCCAAGGATTCACAACTTAAGAACACTCTATTGCACTAGCATATTGGGTCAATCAGTAGGGGAGAAGGGTGTGAAGTACTGGTAGAGCTGAAAAACACTGAAGTATTTTGTATTACCTATTCATTAATGTCCAACAAATCATACCCAAGCTTAGTGGCTTAAAACAACAATAATTATTTATTATCTTATGGTTTCTGTATGTCATGAACTGAGGATCAGCTTAGCTTGGGAATTCTGGCTCAGCATCTCTTATAAAGCTGTAGTCAGAGGTCGGCTGGGCCTGCAGTCATGTGAAGCCTTGCCTAGCGCTGGAGGCTGTAAATCCTCCAACGTGGCCCACTCTCATGGCTGGCAAGTGTGTGTTGGCTATTGGTGGGAGGCCCTATTTCCTCCGCTTGCCTTCCTTCCATGAGGTACTTAAAATATGGCAACTGACTTCCTCTAGAGTGAGCAATCCAAAGACCAAGGTGGAAGATATAATGTCTTTCATGACTGGTCTTGTTGGTCACACACCCTCACTTCTACAGTGTTCTGCTAGCCTTGCTTCAATGTGAGAGGGGACTACACAAGGGCATGAATATCAGAGATGAGGATCGTTGGGGGCCAACTTAGAAGCTGGCTACCACAGTCTCTAAGTGTCCCATAAACTGTTACCTCCCTGCCATACCTCCATGACTTTGCATGTTCCCTTTACATAAATTTTCTGCTGCCTTTTCTTCTCTTTCAAGGGCCAGCCCAAAGTTCCCTTCCTCTGAAAGCATTGCCAACACTTAAAGACAGTACTTCACACATATATCTGTTTTAGAGCTTATGTGTCTGTGTATTTGTTAGTCCTCTGATGGCAGGTCAAGGACACTTCGGGACTGGCATAGAGTTGCCACTCAAAAGTGCTGGATGAATGAATGAATGCTTATCATGACGCCAAAGTACTTTGATGGCCTGTAATTCTCATTTGCCGTCTGAGACTTCAGGATAAGTCTCAGGATGGTCATCATAAACCAAATTCCCTCCTATAAATAGATGACAGGAGTAGGAAGTACATAGCTTGAGTTGGCTCCATGCAAACTTTGCTTGGTGTGATCCTGCTTACAAGCATCTTAATTACAAAATTCCAGTAGAGGAGTATGAGCACAAAATTCAAAAGTTACCAAGATATTATTTGCAAGAATTTATTTTTAAATATGTCCTCATCTCACCAAAACTTGTCAAGTAAACCAAATAAAAACTCAGGGAAATTGCAAAGCAAGAGAACATCAACCAGAAAAGGGAGGGGGACAGGGAAGCTGTAAGACAAAAGCTAACAAAGTTGGTAGCCGTTGGGGTGGGTTGCCATAATTACCAAATTTGAAACATAAATTATTTTCAAGTTGGCTATCATTCTCCAAACTATGCTTTATTTAATCCATTCATGAGAGGATCATGATGTATCTGCAAATCAAGGGTTGTTTTTTAGATATTTTTTACTCAAAGTGTATGATAAATTGAGTAGTTTTGATTGCAGTTTCCCATTTAAGTTCTCTCTGAAAAAGCCTTGCTCAGAAAACCATTGGCATAAATAAAGGATCAAGGGAATGAGAACTGCTTGGAGCAAAGGGGATTTTTGAGGAAAATTGACTCTGGGCCCAGGACCTGAGGACAGAGCAGTACTCAATGATCCTGGCCAAAGGGTTCTGGTTTTCCATTGAGGCCCCATCTTGATAGTTGATCTGTTGAATCCTGTTTCTGGATTTCTGCTACTTGGAATCGTGGCTCTCCTGACCCAACAGTGCCTGTGAAGCCATGGTACAGGCAATCACTCTAAGGCAGGGGCAGCCATACTGAACTTCTTGGGTAAATTTCTTAATGTCCACGTGCCTCAGTTTCCCTGTCTGTGTAGTATAGATAATAATACTGTCTACTCCATAGGGTTGGTTATAGTAAACACAATAGGTTTATTAAACATATTCTTTTTAGAAAATACCTCTAACACTTCACGCCTTCCCTGTCTTCCCAGCTCTGCCATTCTCTCTCTCCTAACACTCCTCTCCTACCTTGAACTCCTTACTTAGGGCTAGTGTTAATTTAGTAATTATTTCCTTTAGGAAACTTTTCTTGGTTCTCACCCTTCCCATGGACAAGTTTCCTGCCCTTTCTATGAGATTCTGAGCATTGGGTGATATATATGAGCATTCCAATAAAGACCAGTTGCTAATCTGGAAAACATTAGTCATCCATATATAGTATGTAGAAATGCCCGCTCACAAACTCAGGTGTGCAAAAAATATGTATATATTGCATTTCTTTATTCTACAGAAGCTATTGTGAAACTTGACCTTAGTCATCCTCAGGGTAAACCCTGGATGGATTGGTGAGTGATGGGTAGGGGCATCTGGTCTTTGGTCCTGGGCACACCCGGGTTATGCTGTGATGCCAATCATCCCTTTCTGCTTGGATCCTTCGGAAACATCACCTGTGGCCCTATCTGCTGAGACACTGCACACAGCATTCCTTTCTGGGGTCTCGGCCCCTCATCAGGATGCTAATGGGAAGCCAGGCTGATCCCCGATGTGCCAGGATGCCTGTACTCCACCTTTCTCTTAATGCAGCCCAAGTCTTTATGGGGGTAGGACATGGGTGAGCCCGACTCTCCCTTCTGCTTCTCCAGGTCACTCTGCCTCTGCCGCTGAATACCCTTCATCCCTTTACTTCTTCCACAAACCCCTAGACTCTCTATAAGTGTTTGTAAAGAAACTACCAGGTACTATTGCCAGTGACTTCTGCTTTCTGTCCTGCCACATATACCTTATCTGTGCAATGAAGCACAAACAGCCTGTGGGAATGGGCCAAAGAGAAAAAGGGAAAATCAGAGACAGTGAAGACAAAACAAATGAAATAACATCTCAAGATATTATCCAGGGACTTCCCTGATGGTCCAGTGTTTGAGACTCTGTGCTTCCACCTCAGGGGGCATGGGTTCAATCCCTGGTTGGGAAACTAAGATCCCACATGCCATGTGGCACTGCCAAAAAAACCCTTTTTTATATATATTTATATATATATATATATATATATATATATATATATATATATATATATATATATATATATATATATATATATAAAAATCCAGTCCTACAAAGTTCCCAACACACAAGATGGAGGGCAGGTAGGATTGTGACCTCCTAAAGACCCTGCCCATGATCTTCAGCAGCTCAGTCCCAAAGAGGGGGTTGCGATGCCCAGGCTTTCCATATGTGGAGACCATACATGTGAGCCTGCTGCCTCTAGCCCACATTTATATTCCAGGGCTGGACCCAACTAGGGGGCCAAGCAGGGTACAACCAACAGCTAAATTGACTCAGTGCCTCACTTACCTTTTTCTGGCAGGCAGTTGCCATTTAGGGGCATCTTGCTGGGAAAATCCATCCCTTTCTTCTAGCTGAGTCCCTATATTTATGAACAAGTGAACCTTTTACCAGCATTGCTTGGAAGAGGCAGACAGTGTTCCCAACTTTAGAAATATAGTTATTTGTCATCTGTCCTTTACCCAGAGCTGACTGAGGGATGTGTTTTCTTGTTACATCAATGTGCTCTACTGCTCTTGGTGTGAAAAGATGACAGATGCTAATGCTCTTGCCATCTGAGTGTGTGAACATGTCTGCAAAACCTGGGGGTGTTTGCCGGAAAGGGGCAAGTGTGTGAGCATGTGTGACCGTGCACACACACACACACACGCACACACACACACACCAGCACATGCAGCATCACTGGATTAGTGAGGTCTAGACCAGGATCAACCTTACAAAATCTTGTCCAGATATTTTAAAGTACAGCTTTCTGGCTTTCTTCTTGGTAAAACAGTTCCTACTTTTCAGAACTGTTTTCTCTTTTGCCTTGTGTTACCCGTTTCCTGAAGAAGGCAACACCAATAAAGTGATCTGTTGCATTTTCATCATAATTTATTATAATCATCCATTTAATTGGTTTCTCAGTAAACTTAGCATCTGTTATGCCCATCATCAACTTCAGAGCTTAGCCACAGTAGGTGCCAAAACCCAGAAAATACCTTTAACAACATCATTAATCTGCATTTAGAACTTCTGGACTTGGTGACATCTAGTATTAATCTGGTATAACTTTTAGTCTCATGTTATTAAACCTGTTTGTTTCATGCCAGCTGTGAGCCAGATTCTCTGCCTAAATGTCTTACATCCCTCACCAGAAAGTCGTAAAACTGAAAATGTTTTCCTTAGGAGGGTTAACTGACTTACCTGTTCACCCAGCTGGTAACAAAGTTGGGATTCAAATACAGATCTTCCTTGACTCCAGAGCTAGCATTGCACCACAGTCTCTCCCAAAACTGAACTGTTGTATTCATGAACTTGTGAGCTAGAAGGTGCCTAGAGAACGTCTGACCTCTTCATCTTTTAGAAAGGAACAAAAATGATAAGTGGTCTACTCAATGGGGTAGCAATAGGAAACAGTTAATGGGCAAACCTGGCTCCCACTCCTGCACTTGCAACAAATAATTATCTATCCTCTGCAGAGGGTAAGGAAATCCACCAAATACTATGGTGCCTATAACGTGTAGAAGGTGGGGCCCCTGCTCTTAGGCAGTTATTGCCTGCAGAAAAATAAAGAACCAACAGCTGTAAAGTACTGGCCCCCATCAGAATGCTTCAGGAGTGGGAGGAAGGAGGAAGACACAGAAAGGCTTCTTGCCAAATGTCATCCAGCTAAGTCTAACAATAAGAAGAAAGCTGCTCACCTAGGGCTTTGCCTATGTCATGATTCAGGAAGCATTGCTCTCTCCTGTCAGGGCACAGGTCCACCTGGCCTCTCCTTTGCCATCAAATCACTGTTGGAAGAGCCTTGTAGTCCCGGATTTCCAACAGGGTAAGAGATTCCTAAAGGCTGTCTAGAAGAGGGTGGAACATCATCTCTCTTCATTGAGAAAAGTTGTTAGGAGGACTGCATGCTGGGCAGATACTTTTCAAATTTTCTCTTGAAGGGAAGTGGCTTCTTCTGATCAAATTTAATTCTGGAAGTAACTCAAGTAAGAGGGTTACACAAAAGGAATTTTCCTTTGGATTAAGTTGAACTGTTATAAATAGCGATAACCTGATATCTTGATTTAAACTACAAATAAATTTCTTGCAAACATACATTCTGATCTCATGTTTGAGCAGATAATCACCATGTGTTGCCTGCTTCTATGGGTGACAGTATTCCAAATAGGATGTGTCAGGTTATCATCCTGCTTGAACCTTCCAACTTATCATTGCCCTCAGAATAATGTTCAACCCCCTTGGAAAGGCTCAAGAGTCTCTGGATGAACTCCCTGCACCCAAGAGGTCCATTCCTGGCATCCCTCCTACCTTCCTGCACTTCTAGGTTGACAGATGTTCTGCACAAAAATATCAAAATACCAGCCAGGAAGGGGGCATTGGTTATAGCTTAAAAATACCACTTTGCTCATTTTAATAAATCATTTGCAATGTATGCTTGATGAGATTTTTCAAGTTTTAGGAAAACTTCTATAATTTTAGAGCAATTCTTGGTGTTGCTGAAGAAAACACAAATTTGAACAATTTTAAAATATTCATACTTATAAACAAAGGAAAAATCCCGAATTGTCCTGTTCAATACTGGATGTTAGCAAGTGCACGCTACCCAGTGATCTTGCTGTATACTGGATGCCAAGCAAGCTTGCCTGAGCCAGAGATTGGATAGACACCACCAACACCATTTCATTTTTCTGGACACGTAGAAGAGCATATTCCCTAGTCTCTCTTGCAGTTAAGCTGTTCTCATGTGGCTGGGTCTCACCAGTGGAATGTAGGAGGAAGCAAGATACATGACTTGCAGACCAGGACATAAAGCCCCTTGCATGATTCTCCTGTTTCCCTCCTTCTCTTTTACTGCAGTTCTGGATAGACCGAAGGAGCGTGAATCCCTAAGTTACCACAAGTAACTGCCCAACCCTCAGAAAAGAGTGTCGTGCACAAGAAAGCTTTGTTATGTCATGAGATTTGGGAGTTTCTGTTACTGCAGCATAGCTGAGCATACCTTAACTTATACTTACTCCTCTCTTGCCCCACCAGACATGACACAGCAATGCTGGGCTAAGGCTGCTGCAGCGGATGCAGTAGGTCACCACCCAGATCCCCTCCTTCAGGACGGAGGAACTCCCTCCCCCAGCTTCCAGGAGTGTTGCCTGCTAAGGGCTCACAGCTGAGTCCTTCCCCAGGCATTGCCTTCAGCCAAAGGGAATTTCCCCTCCCAAGGTTACATCCTCTCCCCCGACTCCACACGTACCACCCCACTAACCCCCGGCCAAGAACAGCCCTGTCCTGTGTTTGACAGTTAAAGGCCTATAAAGACTTGGCTCCTTGATTCAATTTGAGACCCCTCTGCAGAGCCATCCCAGCTCTAGACTCTCCATGGGGTCTTCCAAGGCCCCTGCTGCAACTAAGTTGCAGTTTAACTTGCTCTATCCTGCTTCCATATTCCCTCATGAGTCTGGTTCCCATTTTGATGATTCCCTAACAACCTTCCTGCATGCAAATCTCTGACTCAGAGTCTGTTTCCTAGGGAACCCGACCAGTGGTACCTCTTATTCCCATAACATGCTGGGTTCTCCTTTGTTTGATAGCTTGACCTATGCTGTCCCTTCTGCTCTGAACAATTCTGCTCCCCCAACCCAGATGCCTGCTGAGCCAATCATTGGTCATTGACGCCATCTGCTGTCCAAATATTATGTTCTCCATCTCTGCTGCTCCTCTGATGGATGGTTCCAGATGTACCCCCTTCTCACTTTTGCCTCCTTCCATCATAGCATTTATCCCAGGAATTGTAGCTGTGGGCATGACTGCTACCCCTTAGACAGTAACTCATCAACAGTAGATAGGAGTCCTCTTTGTCAGCCCGGGGCTTAACAAAATGCCTTACAGTTCAGTGCTCATGAGAGCTGGAGAGAACAGTGCTCTCCAGTGCTCACTGGGCATGGAGGGCTTTGGGGAAGACCACTAGAGCAGGATAACTTTTGTAGATATTTATTTGGATTTTTTCTTTCTGTCTTGAAAGATTTGGAAAGGATGAGAGGTATTTTATCTTGTTTCCTCAAATTTTTATTCTCACCATTTATCAGAACTCTAAGTTGCTCTTTCGAGTGTTTAAGGAAATCTAAACTCACTGAGGTTATGCTATATAGAAGGGGAGATGGGGGTGCCTTTGAAAGATTCCCAGTACATAGGAGTGAATGGAGGCATTGGTTTCCCCAAATACTGGAACCTGTGGTTCCATCCCTGGCAGCCAGAGGGGGAGGGGGTCTGGCCATGGTGCCTGAGGAGGACTAAAGCCCAGAATGTGGACTCTTGGAGGTGGGGAGAATGCAGAGCAATCAGTGTTGATATTTTATGTCCTGTCGGCCCATCATCATAGAAATGCAAGGCCAGATTTTATTTATTTTGGAGATATTGTAACATTTCTTATATAAGAGATTATGGTTTAGAATTCACCCTTAATAAATTAATACTCGAAACAAACTAGAATGAACTTCTCTGAAAGTAAGCGTATTTCTTTAACTGCCCGACTCTCTCGTCATCCTAGCTAGAGGCCTCTGTGATGAGTAATATTTTCTCCAAGGCTTGACAACCTCCTCCACTCCCTTTGTTCTCGTAAAACATTTTTCTCATATAAAATGCCCTTCCCCACGTCCGGCGTATTATACTGACCTTGGAAGTGCACATCTGAATATATTACTTGGAGCTTTATTTACAGCTTGCCTTATAACTAAAGACAGGTTACTCTTTACCCCTTTGCAGGTTTGATAAAATGTTTGGGATTTAGGGGTTTGGGTAAATGAATGCTGTTTTGGGGTGAAGGAGAAAAACAGATTTGCAGCATCTTAACAAGAGCCACCTGTCTTGGGAAGCATCCATGTCATCTGGTGGTTTAACCACCTAATTAGTGATATTGTAGCTACACATGTCACCAACACTTGAGAAGATAATGATAGGCCTGACTGCTACGGGAGAGGAGTGCTTAGGATGTGGAAGAACGAGTTAGCTAGAGCTTGCAGACAATTCTGTATCATGGACAGTCTAGCCTGTTGAAATGTGGGAGTTTGACCCTTTAAGCTCTACACAGGTGTCCGTAATTTCACCCCTGCGATTTCATGATAATCAAAGGTGTTAAGAGGCGAATAAAATGGGACCTCCCAAGGTGAGGAAGATGAGCTCTGGCCTTCCCCGTGTGGGCTGGTTTGGCTCTATGTTCTCCTCCAGGGTGCTCCTCTATCTTTCTCTGCCTGCCCCACCAAGGGACTGAGCTCTAGGGACTGCATCATGGGCCTCCTTGCGCTCTGGTTTCCGGTTGGGGGGAGACAGTTGCACGGAGGGGACACCAGCAGGAAATTGAGAGGAGGGAGAGACTGGGGGGCTTATTCCCTTGGCTACCTTCTGGGTCACAGGTCGGCAGTGGGTGTGTTCCTCCATAGAACGCCACAGCTCCTGTTGGTGACCTCCTGTTTCACCCAGAGCCACAGCTCCTTGTGGGTTTTGGCGACCACTCCATCCCCTTGCCTGGTCAGCTCTAAGGGGAGAAATAGCTCCCAAACATTAAGGGTCTCAGGGCCTCACCACCCCTTCCTGGTTTTCTCTCACCCTACCCACAATTGTATAAATAGTCTCTTTATTAATCTCTCCTCAGTTACCCCCATTTCAGTGTACAAACACCCTGATGATATAACATATTACCCTTAGATTCCCCTGCAGTGCTGTGCCTACAAAAGGTAGGTAGCAGTAAAGAGGTAGACCTAGCACTTGTAACAGAGTCTTCCTTAGAAAATCCTGGCTTTATATCATACCATATCACATTACAATATTATATTACTTAGATTAACCAACTTCAATCTTATAACAGCATTTGTCTGCCTTTATTTCTGAGGGTTTATATGTGCTCCAAAACTCACTTTTTAGACTACTGAAGTACAGGAGAGTGTTTCTTTAAAAACGAACAGGTTCTTCTGGGTGTTGACAATGTTCTGGGCTATTCTTTATCTAAATTCATCCAACTCTGTTACTCATCATGCTTTTTCACGGATCCATGTAGCTTTCTCACCTTGGATGTCTTTTCTGCCCATCTCCATCTCTTCATACCCTATTCTTTCTTGCCAGTTAACACCTCTCCTATTAATTCATCTACCTAGCCAATTTTTATTGTCTGCTAAATCTTGAGTGTCTGCTTCATGCCAGATGGCTCAATGAAAGAGACATACGAGAGCCTTCCCTAAAAATCCACTCTCTTCTCTTCTAGCTCTAGAATCCCTGCCCTGATTCTGCTTGATCACATTCTCCTTTGCACTCTGAGTGTTACCTTCATGCCCATCTTTGCCCCTTTATCATGAGATTCCTGAGAACAGAAAATATGTTTTGATCTTTGCCATCTCCTTGAGAACCACGTACATATCAGTACATAGCATGTACTTAGTTAATGCCTGAGGAATCAAAGCAAATTACCAAGATAGTCTTACCCCTGAGGACCAGCAAATGCCTTGGGCAACTGATCTGATGTGGAAGAATGGTTTGACAAGCAGGGATCTTTGTCAGATATTTCAGAGTAGAGAACCCATGGGTTTTGGCCAATTTGAGCAACTTAGACTTAAGACAGTGACATTATAAACCCCAGAAAGAGGGCATTTCAGAGAGAACTAGAACAGAGAAGTTGCCCAGTCAGAGCTATCCCCGTGACAAAATAAGGTCAGTACCCCTCCAACCTCCTCAGTCCTTCTGTTCCCCAAAGCTTGAAATAACTAGCCAGAACGGCTTTAGTCACTCTGAAAAATTTATGTAACTTCTCATAAAGTCTAACCCCAACATTCCTCTCGCACTATGCTGATTCATTTGCCCAAAATATGCCTGACCAGTGAGGCAGAAATAATGATTCTTACTGGCTTTTAACTATCAGTCTCCCCAGGTCTGTTTCCCTTAGTCCTAGGGGCCAATTCTAATTTGGTACAGAAAAAAAAAAAAAAAAAAGTATGCCTGCCAATTTCCATCCTGGAACTGCTGAAGAAAGAAAATATACATCATTATGGTAAAGGCACGTATATTTATATTAAAGTGCCATTCACAACCTCCACCCCCCACTTCACACTCCACCATCACTTCCACCACCAGCTAATTGTTTCAACCTAATTGCATCTTGGAGTTATGCCATTGCCCTATATTAAAAGAAATGAAGTTAAACATCATGGCAAGGAGATTCAAAATAACATCTTCTTTACAGAAACTTTCAGAAATCTTTCTGCTTCGCTACAGGGAATGGCTGTGAATTGACAAAGCAATTGATTTGATTTAACTTATGTTAGAAATATTGCAAAAGGCGTCACTGATTCAGTTCCCGTTTCTATACTGGATTTGTGAAAGGTTAGCCAATGTTTGCATCCCGTTTGCAAAGAGCGTAGGCCTCTGAGAGGCACAGTTTTGTTTAACCCTCACTTCTGCTTCCATTTCTTATTTAGGCCTCTCTAGCCCTTTCTTTGTCTTCTGCCTTAATCTTGTCTTGATATATCTTCTGTATCTTTGCAAGATGGCTATAAACTTTATGGAAAAGGAAAGGGCATACCAAAAATTTAAGGATTACTTTATTTGAACTCTTACCTTCCTACCTCAGGCAGGTAAGTCAAATCATTCAAATATAACAGTGATTACACTCAAAGCGAGGGCCAAGATATAGGAGCACATGTTTTGCTTCCCCATCTCTACAGGCCAGATGGAGAAGGAAAGAAATCATTTGGCAAAGAGTCATCACACTCCCACGATACCCACCTCCACCTTCCAAAATGATACCGCCTCTATTTTCTCCCAAGTATGACTGGTGTTTAGAGGTAATTGATGTCCCTGACGTACTCTTTGTAGGAATTAAGGGTGAGAACACAGGTGTACATATTAATTTCTGTATTAAGGGATATCTGGACAGACTCTTACATACTGACTATGATTCATGCTTTTATATTAATTCATAATTGAAAAGTGGAATTCACTGATTCCATCTTAATACCTTACCATTTAGAGCTAAGCTGTGCTATGCATCCTTCCTTAAATCTTACCAAAAAAATTTGGAAAATCTAGGATCATAGACTGCTAAAGCTGTAAAGACCTTTGTAGTCATCAGTTGTTCCAAACATAAATGTGTGTATGTCAGTATATGTTTTCTTAAACTTAGTTGCAGAATTAGCTTATGCTTGAAAAATAAGAATATAAAATTGCCCTGAAATATAAGAAGTAGAATGTAAGTCTGATCATCCCTAGTCATACTTCTCAGACTAAGCGCCATTAATAGGAGCTTGCATTCATTCATTCATTTATTCATTCATTCAAAAATATTTATTGAGCACCAATTATGTCTTAGGCTCTGTGGATCAAGACAGGAGACAAAAATAAATAAATAGATATAGAAAATAATATCAGTTAGTCATAAGTGCTACAAAGAAAAATAAAGTACAGTGGTCTAGAGTAGACTCTAGAGTGACAAGTGAGGTCTCTTTGGGTAAAATGTGACTACATCGCAAAGGGAGAGGCAGATGCAAGTCCAGCAGGAGTGAGCTGGGAGTGCACTAGGAACAGCCAAAGGTCCGAGGTAGCTAAGATGCTCTGAGGAAGAGGGAACGTGTACAGGATGAGGTTAGAAATGTCAACAGTAGGCAGATTTTTTAAGTGCTTGAGACATTATAAGGAGATTTGTTTTTTCTAAGTGCCAGGAGAAACGATTGGGTGGTTTTAAATGGGAGAATGGCATCTTTAATAGCCAAAAAATTTTTGTGTGGGGAGAAATGATCTAGGGGGATGCCTGAAGATTAATTTTCAAGGAGGCATCATCCAGGGCTTCCCTAGTGGTACAGTGGTTGAGAATCCACCTGCCAATGCAGGGGACACGGGTTCGAGCCCTGGTCCGGGAAGATCCCACATGCCGCGGAGCAGCTAAGCCGGGCACCACAACTACTGAGCCTGCGCTCTAGAGTCCGCGAGCCACAACTACTGAGCCTGCATGCCACAACTACTGAAGCCCGAGTGCCCAGAGCCCTTGCTCCGCAACAACAGAAACCACAGCAGTGAAAAGCCCACGCACCGCAATGAAGAGTAACCCCCGCTCCCCGCAACTAGAGAAAGCCCGTGTGCAGCAAGACCCAATGCAGCCAAAAATAAATAAATAAACTTATAAAAAAAAAAAAAGGAGGCATTGTCCAGAGGGAAGAATTACTGTACATGATTTTTGTGTAGTGTTTATGCTTATAGCTGTTTCCTGTTTCTTTAAAGCCTACAAGAATATTAATAACAGTAAAAATTAGTAAGCTGCCTTAGCAGACTCAGCAAGATCTACTTCCTACATCATGCCAATACCTGAGTTCATAGGCAGAGCATCCAAATGAGGCAAAAGGACAATGGGAATCTGACACAGGTTCTGCTGACCCACCTGTCTAAGACAGCCTATGACTGTTCTTTATGCAAAAACTAATATCTCTCTATATATTTTATAAGATTTTTATTTTGAAATAGTTCAAGATTCACAAGAAGTTTCAACAATAGTATAAAGAATTCCCAGGTACCCTTTGCCCAGCTTCCCCCAATGATAATATCTTACGTAATACATAGAACATGTAAAACCAGGACATTGACATCTATATAATATTATTAACTTAGGTACAGACCTCATTTGGATTTGATCAGTTTTTACATGCTTTCTCCTTAAATTATTTATTTGGGGGGAGCGGATAGTACTATGAAATTTTATCCCAAGTGCAGATCCAAGTAACTATCACCATAATCAGGGTACAGACTGTCCCATCACTACAAAGAGACCCTCTCATGTTATCTTTTGTTGTGTTGAAAGTCAGCTTTTGTTTTATGAACATTTCAAACCTGGATATGAAGAATATTTCTATTTCCAGCTTCTCTATTTTATTTTTGTTAATATCTATAAATACACTTAATACAATGTTTCTAAACCTTTAAACATCACAAACACATAAACATTTACACATTTCATGAATTCTTTTAAATATTTAAACCTTGATTTTAAATGTAATTAATTAAATTCTCCAAAACATTGCAATAAAAATGGATTCTAATTAGTCAACTCTTTAATTGATCCAGTCACCTGGGAAATAGACAACATTCACGGAGTATCAGAATGATTTCATAATTTACTTTTCTAGTTTTTACTTACCCTAATACAAAAGTGATGACACTGTGATTTTGATTTATTTCTTCACTTTTTACTGTATTTATATTATACCTCCCCAGAGGTATAGTAATCTTGCCACACTCAAAAGAAAACATGATCTCATACATATCTGCTAAGATGATGAGTTCTGGAGTACTAAATAACTGTTTCTTGGTCATGGCACAAGATCTGGTTGTGTCTAAGCTCTTTCAAACCTAGATGGGTGCACCTAGGACCCTCTTCTTAAAATCAACCCTCAGTTGCAAATGGAACTTTTCAAGCTCATCCCTTTAAACAAAACAACCCCCAATACCACCGCCTGCCAGAAGAAAAGATTGACTTATTATACCCTACATTGAAAAACCCATTATCTTCTCAAGTTTTTTCATAATTTTGATATAGTCTGTTAGAACTTTTGGAAATTTGAGTATGTTTTATTCACATCTTTTTATGATTAAAAGTGTTATCCAGGGTTTTGTAATTCATGAGATGAGAATTTGGTCTGTGCAGTCCGCTTTCCCCTGGGTCCTCTGGCTGGCCCATCATCTTGATGCATTCTCTGGAACTCCATTTCTACCTGGTTAGAGTGTATGAGCACTGGGTTTCCTCAGTCCTTCCTATTCTTAATAAAATCCTTTCTTGACCCAGAAATATTTTGTTTGCTGACAATTCCCAAATTGTACCCATTCCTGCCTACATAGATAAAAATTCAATATATACTTCATAGAAACAGCACTTACCCACCTGTATCAACTATTCCACATGCATTAAAATGAATAAAAAACAAGCATATACTATTACAGTCATTGTTTTTTTTTTACAGCTATCTTTTAATACATTTTATTAGATGGCACCTGCTTTTAAGCTTTTTGGTGACAATGTTGCCACAGCTTGGTGAATGTGTGCCCTGTAAGCAACACTCAGGGGTTTTCTGATGGCATCTTTGTGTTCTGGCAAAAGACATTCTACTCCCAAGCTGATTTTTTTTTTCAAGTCCCAGACATTAAGTCAAGGAAAAAATAGTTTAAGTGATTCAAATAAAGGATAAAGTCTTCATTAGTTAACGCACATCCGAGACAACCTGAAAACCACGTAACTCCCCAGACAAAGCAGGATTGGAGTTTTACAGAAGAGAGGGCTATGTTTCCTCGTGGTCTGGCCTGGATTGCATTTTTGGGAAAATCTCTAACTGCTGAAACTTGTGGTTGCAAGAGTTAGAGAATGTACTGGTTTCCTATGCTTCTTGCTCGGGATCTTTTGTACAATCCCTTTCAAGCAACTGTCAGAGCCGTTCTTTTAAGAGCTATTTTTGCAAGCTTTGTGGTTTGTCACGGTTCAGATGAGGGAGAGGAAAAGAGGGAAATAGCAGAAGGAAAAACAAAGGAAAGGAGGCCAGGGTCAAAGCAAGGAAAACAGGGGTCTGATTTAACTCATTTACAGAGGTCATCTTAACTTAATTATAAATTTAATTGTACCTGAATTAAAATATAAAAGAGACGAGCTAAAATGAAAACAATTAATAAATTTTATATCAATATTTCCTCACAACAGAAATATATTCTAAAAGATTCCTTCCAAAGCTAAGGGAATCCATAATTTTTTTAAAATGGTAAAAAGTCATAAAAACAACTTTTTCTACTTGCTTTCATTTTAGAGAACATTGATACCTTCTTGCTAATGATGAGAAAATTAACGTTCTCACATTTCCTCCCACAAACTTCCCACCCACATTCTTATTGCTGTTACAAAAAAAGACAAAACAAAATGACCTTCTGGGACATATTTGACCAATAGAACTTTCTGCAGCGTTGGAAATGCTCTAGATCTTTGGCTATTGAGCCCTTAAAGACATGGCTAGAATGAACAAGGAAACAAAACTTTTCCTTTTGTTTAATTTCAATTAATTTAACTTTAAATTAACCACATGTGGTTAGTTGCTACTGTAATGAGCACCTCTATTCTAAAAGATAATATAGATTATTTTCATGACCTGAGGCAGGGAAAGAGTCCTTAAACAGGACACAAAAAGCAGAACATAAAAGAAAATATCAATAATTTGTATTATATTAAAATTAAGAACATTTTATGACATGCTACCATTAAAAGAGTAGAAAAGAAAACACAGAATAGGAAAAGATATTAGCAACACCTTTAAAAGAAAGGGCTTATATGTAGAATATATATGAATAATATGAATAATTACATTTAGGTTTTGAACACTTTTCACTGTCTGTTATTCTTCAATAAAAAAACATTTTTAAGAAAGAGATCTTGAATCCAGAGAACAATCAGAAGTGACCATTTCCTAAAGCAAATGCTCTCATTCCTTAAATTGTTTGCTAACATTGGCATGAATGAATGAATAAATAAATCCCTCATTTAAAATTTTACATTTTTAATAATGACTTTATGAAGTATTTTATTCATTTTCCCTAAAATGCTTATTTGTAGCCTTTTCTCATTTTTTATGGGGCACTTATCATTTTTATAATGATTTATGAGAACACTGTATAGTAAGGACATTATCCATCTGTCAATCAGGTTGTAAATATTTTCCTCAGTTTGTCATTTAATTTTGTCATAAAATTTTGGTACTTTATAGTACCAAAGTTTTAATTTTTATTTCATCAATTTCCTCATATTTTTCATTTATGGTTTCTGAACTTTTTGTTTATAATAGCTGTTGCATTCCAAAAGTATAAAAAATATCTGCTTATGATTTTCTCTAGTATTTTCAGAGTTCCATTTTTAACATTAAAAATCTTCTATATATCTGTAATTTATTTTTATTTGTGGTAGGCACAATCTAAGTCTTTTTTTTTTCTTTTGTACATCTGAATGCCAATTGTCCAAGCAACAGTGTGTCCCATGCAAGAGTCATCTTTTTTGCACCAATTTGATTTCCTTTTAAATACGTATATATACACTTACATATGTGTTTGTATGTGTGTGTGTCTATATATATATGCCTTAGACTCCCCTAGATACTTGGATTTGTGCCTGGGTTCCCTATTAAGTTTCTCTTATTTATATATCTAGTCTTATACCAATGTTGTGATGACTTAATTACTGTAGCTGATTAGCCTTCAGTGTAGTCACTGAAATGTAAATTTCACAATAGTAGGTTTCGCCTAATATTTTGGCTTCTTCGCTCACAGGCCTGGTGCCCTTCCATGAGCCTCTGTCCATGTGGCATCTCATCCTCTAGGTCCTCTCCCAGTGACCTCTCTCTCTCGAAGGGTAGTCAGATGCTTACATGGTGGATGGCTTCCAAGCACACTGAAGTTTGTGCTGTCAGGTCTTTTTAAGGCATAGTCCTCTAACTGGCACCACATTACTTCTGCAGTGTTCTGTTTGTCAAGCAAGTCACAGGCTGGTTAGATTCAATGTAGGAGTGACTGCACAGGAGTGTGAATACCAGAAGTTGTGTCCATTGCGTGGTATCTTTGCAGACTAACGGCCTCAGTGGACATTCTTGTCTTTGTCCTGGAGACAAGAATGTCTTAGGCTCTTCATTGATATTTGTTGTTGGTTTCTAGCTTTTATCAAGATAAGGAGGGACCTACCATGCACAGAGGTTTGTTTTCTTTTGTTTATCACAATGGGTGCTGAATAGTGTCAAATATAATTTGGAATTTATAAAGATAACCCTATGGTTATCTCCTCTAAATATTTATGTAATGAATTCCATTAAGAGAATTCCTAACATTGAACCCTTCTTCCATGTCTGAAGTAAACCTTTTGTCTTAGTCTGTTTGGGCTGGTATGATAAAATACAAGCTACTAGGTAGCTTATAAACAAGAGAAATGTATTTCTCACAGTTGTGGAGTCTGGAAAATCCAAAATCAAGATGTTGGCAGATTCTGTGTCTAGTGAGGGCCTGCTTCCTGGTTCATAGATGCTGCCTTCTCACTGTGCTCCCTTCTCATGGTGGAAAGGTCTGGGGAGCTCTGTGGGATCAGTTTTATAAGGGCACCAGTTTCATTCTTGAAGGTGTCACCCTCATTAGCTAAGTGTTACTGAGACCAAGCTTATAGTGCTTGATGCATGACAGGCCAATAAATCAAGAGGCAATATTTGGGGGCAAGGAATAGGGACTTTATTGGGAAAGCGAGCAGACCAAGAGGGTGGTGGACTAGTGTCCCGAAAAACCATATTGCCCAGCCTTGGATGCTAATTTCTTTTATAGAACAAAGAGGGGGAGGTGAGGAAGTAAAGTAAAAAAGGCAGTAAGTGTTGCAAATATTCCCTGGTTGCAGTGTTGAAGCTCCAGGGCCATTCTGTCATTTGGGCAATATTTCTGTCATTTGGGCAATAATTCCACATATTGCACAGCATATACCTTTTGAAATTATCCTACCCACTTTCTAAAATCAGGGCAAGACTCTCGGATTTCTGTGCCATTCCCTCAGGGAATGCTCACCACCTCCTCCTCACTCTCCTGTAGCCTATAGTCCTCATGCAAGTCAATGACTAGGGACCCATCCCATCTGTTGATCAGGTATTTTGGGAGCACATCTGAACCCAAACTTTAGCCAGAATGGGTCCTCTACTCTGTATGTGTTATTTTAAGGTATATTTTCTTCTAAGCTTTAGGAGCAAGGAGAAATTTGTGGAGCTAAATTTATATAAACCTAACACCAAGCATAAAAATAACGGCCTAACCATCTTCAAATGTTTATAACAATGCCACTGTATGTAAAGTAAAGCAGAGAAGTTGGCAGCTATCTGGTGATTTTGCTCAATAGATCAAATTACACAGTTTGGAAGATTCAGACTAAACCCCATGCTTTCAAAAAAAAAAAGATATTTTGAAATTATTTAGAAGATTATGAAAGTATATGCATTTAGGCTTGTGTGAAGAAAAAAAATATAAAGAAAACACCAGCAATAATAGCAACAAAACATTTTCAAAATATCTATAGGGTTTGCAAGCCTTTTGTGTAAGGTTTTTATCTAAAGCCAAAGGCAGAGAGAATGTAATAAAATTGATGATTAATTCAGCTACAAATTTGAAGCGGTTTTGTCTTCAAGTGTTTGAAATATTAAAAATATTTTTGACATCTTAAAATATCAAAAGAGAGCTAGGTTCCTTCAAGGAAATATTAGAATTAGAGCAATTCAGAAAAGAATTGTTTGGCAAAGAAGCTATGATGGTAGATTAGCTTATTTGGTATTTGAAACCATTAAAAAGCAACAATCCTTTAAGAAGTGTGGTATTGGCCCTCCCAAAAGAGAATAAATCCTTGGAATTGCATAGAGAGAATATATGTAGACCAAGCAACACAATAAACTTAATATACAATAAAACTAGCTTTCCAGTATAACTCTACACTTGAGGAGAAAGGATTATTTAATGAGTAATTTTAGAACGATTCAATAACAGTTTTGAAAAAAAAAAAGGAAAACATTCATACCTTATACAAGATCAAAATAAATTCCATGCCTTTGCACAAGCTGTTCCAACCACCAAGGGTGACTTCCTCCTGCTTGCCTACCCAGCAAACTCCCACACACCCTCCATAAACACTCAACTCAGTGCTTCCTTTGTGATTCCTTTCTAATTTCCTTTAAAAAACATAAATACATTCTATTCTCTACCCCCACTTTATGTGGGTAACTGTCTTGTGACAAATACAGTATGGCATTATAATAATTTGTACTTTCCTAAACAGAGTGTTTACTCAGTTCTTTTAACCTTTGCAATCCCAGCACCTGAACCAGTATTGGCCACAGAGTAGGCATTCAAAGGGTCTTTGATGAATGAATGACACATCAGTATCCAGGATAATACACACACATTAAAATTCCAAGCATGGTTTCACAGAATGTTTGTGAAAATAAGTTTTTTAAAAAAAATACATTACAGGGCTTCCCTGGTGGCGCAGTGGTTGAGAGTCCGCCTGCCGATGCAGGGGACGCGGGTTCGTGCCCCGGTCTGGGAAGATCCCACATGCCGCGGAGCGGCTGGACCCGTGAGCCATGGCCGCTGAGCCTGCGCGTCCGGAGCCTGTGCTCTGCAACGGGAGAGGCCACAACAGTGAGAGGCCCGCGTACCGCAAAAAAATAAATTAAAAAATAAAAAAATACATTGCAAAAGCATATGTACAATGAGATTACAGTTATAAAAAAAGAAGTATGGTTTTATTTACCCCAAAATAAAAGTATATGTTTATGCTAGGGTCATTAAAATATTTTCCATTGTTTCATTACCTTTACAATTTTTTTTTTCTCGTAGCATGTCATCCTTGGGCTTAATGTAACTGTTACAGGATGTTAGAATGAGAATCTTCCTATAATCAGTTTCAGCTGAAGCACCACTACAGTAAATATTGGATTACAATGACAGAGAGACAAATCTATCCACCACTCCCAAATGCAGAATTTATAGTTAATAGGAATCCCTAAATTTTGGAACACTTCCATGATATCAAAGGTATATAAAACATCAGAGAGAAGCTTTGGGGAGGAGTTCAGTAAGGCTTTTTTTTCCTGGAAAGATCTGTTGTCTTGCTCTGTTTCCCCAGTCTCCTCTTTGGGGGAGCACATAGGGCATTAGAGGGCAAAAATGAGCCACTAGCCTCAAGACCTGCAAGGCGGTAGCCCTTAGAGTAGACAGGGGGTTGTCTCCAAGGTCACCACTGTAAAGCATTGAAATTCTGTTCCCTGACATTAGGAAACATAGAAGACTGGTCGCTGATGTAAAATTGATGAAGTAAAGCCAGCTGTGGAATGTGGTCTGAGCTTACCCCAGAAATCTTAAGAGAAGAGAGGGTCTGAATAGTTGCTTTGTTGAGATTAGACTGATTTCCCAGGGGTTGTAGGGGCAAAGGACGTACGAGTTTTCCCACAGTGAGAGAAGGGGTGGAACTAAGCTGGAATGGAATTGTTCAAGGTCCTGTCCAGCTGGAGGGATAAGGAAACCTCAGCAGAGAGAAGTTAGAAGTGTTGGTGTGTCGGAGTGGTGGGGGGAAACTGGCGACCACGGGCTGAGAAAGGAGTCTTGGCAACTCAGGTAGAATATGTTTCTGCTTGAATCGAGGAAAATGCAAGGGAAGGAGCCTAACAGGAAACCTCTAAGGGGTTCTCAGAAGCACTTTATGGGAAAAACGGGAAACAGTCAGCTTTCATCAACTGCAGGGCCCATAAAGCACAGTACTGCCCACCTAGACAGTATTGTCCTCTACCTCTTATCCTTCTAAGCCTTCCCCACGAGGACCTTGCTGAAGAGTAACACAAGTGGTAGGGGAAGTCAGCAGGACCGGGCTTCCTGTTCTGAGAAGCAGGTCCAAGCTGGTGAAGGGAAGAACATGTTATACCAATTTTGACATTTTGATAATTACAGGAAGCCGGACTTCATATATTCTGAATTGAGAGTGTTTGTTACTGAAAGCAAATGTTGAACTGTTTCCTAAGAGTAAAGGAAAAGTCGCAAGCCTGCAGAAGAAAGATTACCACAGATAAAAGATGACACCATGGGGTAATGCTTAAAGGGATGGTGGGAGATAAAAACTAAATTGTGTTCTGATTCCAAACTACACACTGAGCTTGTTCAATATGTCAGTTGCATAAGGAAAAGCAGTCATTCTCCTTCCTTAATGCTCCAGTAAATCATAGAAATAAGTCATCCAGGTCACAAAGTTTGTTCAGTTTTGATTTTTATTTTAAATATTATTTAAACCCTCATGAATTGTGGAACATCCTGCCATATTTCATATGCTTTTGGATGATAAAGTTTGGATCATTGATCATAAGGTGGGGATGGAAACTCATAGGTCATTGTGTCTTTTTTTTTTTAACTTTTTATTTTGTATTGGAGTATAGTTGATTAACAATGTTGTTATAGTTTCAGGTGTACATCAAAGTGATTTAGTTATACATATACATGTATCCACTCCTTTTCAAATTCTCTTCCCACTTAGGTTGTCACATAATATTGAGCAGAGTTCTCTGTGTCATTGTGTCTTAACCCTTCATTTTACAAATAAGGGAACCCTGGCATAGAGAGTTTAAATGACTTGCCCCGAACACCACTGCTGGTTAATAGCAAAACAGCTTCTGACGTGCCATGCTTCCTTTTCTGATCCACTCCAAAATTTCCACAGTCTGCTGTAGCTACACCCCCAGTCTGAAAGGAGTCTGAAAATAGAAGAGAAGTGGGCAGTTTTCCTAACAATACTAATCAGACATTGCGGTCTTCTCTAAGTGTCAGAGAGGGTCTCACAAAGCAAACTTTTAGAGAGTGTAGGAAGTTAATTACCTTCCTCTGTAATGCATTAGTCAATGGTCCTTGTAACCTGAGGCTATTTAAAGTACAACTTGTATTTAGTAGCATGGATTCAGAAGAATTTAGACATTAATATATCTCAGAGAGCCTCTTTTATCTAGTTTATTACATTTTCCTCTGACATGCTTAAAGGTCTTTTAAAACCTATCTTGTGTTTAGTTAAAAACAACAAAACAGATTACAGAGAAAGAATGTTTTGATTGAAATTAATAATTACTTAATAGGTCTCCTTCAAAGGAACATGAAAATGGGGCTTACATATTTAAGAGGTTTCTGAGATGAAATGGCCTAGGTTTTCAAATACAAGATTGAAGAAAGGATTGTCTGTTTCCAAATAACTCTCTTAACAATCTACTGCAGTACCGCTGTGTGTATCCATTGCTTTAAGGTAAAACATTGTCACCTAAGAATTCTGGGAAAATACAAATATGTGACGTCAACATTTCCCAGTGTTCCTCAGTGAGGATATGGTGTTAAGGGATTTAATTTTTAAGATGGGAGATAAACATTGGGTTTGTATGATATAAAAAGTAATACACACACACACACACACACACAAAGTAATACAGTGCTCAGAATGACAGTGTAAGAACCTCTGAATATCTGCTCCTCCATAAAAGCAATGAGAACACTTGCAAAAATCAAATTCAGCTTTTTCAGAATTCTGGAAAATTCCTGCAAAAATCTGAGGAATGTTTATTCAAGAAAAACAGATAAATCTCAGTAAAAAGAGGGAGTTTTATGATGTTTTAACTTGCCTTATTCTCATCTCCTTCTCCCCCACTCATGGTAGCTGTGAAAACCTAGCACTGAGCCCCTGGAGAGGGGTAGAGCAAATCAGAAGCCACAAAAAAAGGCCCCATTCCCAAGAATTGTTATTATCTGATTTGTGTGACAGCTACCTAGGAACCCCAACTTACAGGGCTTGTCTTTATCTCACCTGACTTGAACTTACACTGCTACCAACATGTTCCCTACAGCATTTTTTCAAAACAACCAGTGGTGATTGTTTAATATCACAGCTGCCTAAAGTGCAATAACTGATTAGGAACACTTAAAAAGAAAGCTGATCAAAACTCTTAAAAGGAAAAGCTTGGAAATGAGATTTCAATAGTTTGAAAAGCTTTGACATATTCTAGAGAATCTAACAGACTTCACACATATGCTGGGTTGTGCACATGCTCAGGAAAAATCTGAGAAGGTCCTAACCTCTTACCTAACCTTGAGGCTGTGCACAAACAGGAAGTGAAGGCTAAAATAGAACTGTAAACTGACTGTGGAGTAATGGAGTTGTGCCCCAAACACATAGAGTCGCTTAATGAAAGCTGGGAGACTCATTGGTTCAAGGCATTTATGTAAACGGAGATTTAACCAGGGTTTGTGTTTTTCAAGTGAGTTTAATGTACTCTTGAGAGCATGTACAAGCGTGATTATTATCATGAGCTATGGAATCTAAGTGGGATAACTACTAAGTGGGAAGCAAGGATGTGAGGAGATTTATAGAGAAAGTGTGTTAAGGTTAATGGATTGATTATGTCTGGGTGGGGGGTTGAAAACTTATTAGAGTAGAAGTAGTAGAGGAAGTGGACAGGGAAACTTAGGGAGTAGAGATAATCAGAAATTGGGATGATGGAAGTTGAGGTTTTACAATTATTATTCTACAATGTCTAAGGTTTGTCTCTGGTTATGAGTGGCCGAGATAGGGTGGAGGACAAGATCATTATACCAGGGAATCAACCAAAGATGATATGAAGTATTGCTGAGCCATTAAGTGCCTCATCTTTGACAATGTTTGCTTGGGGTAGAAAAAGCTGCATGTTACTGAATCTTTCCCTAGCACTGGAGACAGATGTCCATTGAAGGATACAGATCCAGGGATTAGCAAAGCAGGTCACTGAAGTTTGGAAGGCAAGGGATTCTAGGATGGTAGTAAGACAATGTTGGTGAGGATGCCCACTGCATCTAGACCAGACCAGTCTTCTGCTATAGGAAGAGGTGCTAATGGACTGTGTAAAATGAGGCAAGTGAGGGCTGAGAGCCATAGATTTAGGTGTATATGTGGAATAATTTAGTTGTGTATGTGGAATAATTTAGGTGCATATGTGGAATACCTTAGGTGCGTATGTGGAATAATTTAGGTGCATATGTGGAATAATATAGGTGCATATGTGGAATAATTTAGGTGTGTATGTGGAATACCTTAGGTGCGTATGTAGAATAATTTAGGTGCATATGTGGAATACCTTAGGTGTGTATGTGGGGTCCTTATTCTTCCTAAGAAACGGGTTCTGATTATGCTTTCCTTTCTCCCACCTAGACACCACCATTTCGTCAATGTGAAATGAAATTTCACACTGTTTTTATTTATTCTCATAGATGGGATTAACCCACTGGTTCAGCTAAAGTGTTTTGAGCTTTAAAGAATTAAAGGAGAAATTGGGGACTAAAAGTTGTCAAATTCAGGCTGAAGTCATAAGCCTGGTGGCCCTCAATGTCCCAGAGCTGGCACAGCCTTGAGGACCCCAGCCACCAGTTCAGGAACCAAAAGGGAAGCCAAGAGATTCATTCTTTCTTTGAGCAAGTATAATGGAGTACTTTACAGTATTCAAAATCTGATTAATGAAAACTAAAGACAAACAGGGAGAGACAGAAACCAAGAAAGCATTCTGAAATATTCTTAAAATGCTCTGTCATCATAAAGCATTTGATCACTGCTGGGTTTAAATCAAGACTTTCCCACATCTGACTGTGTGACCTTGGGACATTTTCTTTACCACTCTGGGTGGTACTCTTTTAAAACTTACCTCAATAACGTTGTTCTATTTCGTGAGACAATGTATTATTGGCGTATATTTAAACATTTTATGATATGCAATCCCAGATTTTTAAAATGAGGCAAAAAGAGAAGAGTGTTCCATTATTTTGCAAGATAAATGTAGTACGATGTTGTTTTCTTTGCAAATTAAATAATCTACCTGCAAAATATATAATTAAACTCTCCAAATATGAATGCTGGCTTGTTAGACCTTTATCTCACTTATCAGCCACATGATGTTATCTCCTACATTGATAAGTTTGGGGATCTTTCACTCAGCACTCAAACAGACTATAGGACTAGACAGGGATGGCAACAGGCAAAAGGAGGGTTTTTGTACCTCACCCAACTTCCTTTGTTCAGAGATCTGGGATTAATGTTGGTAAGGCTATGGTAGGCTCAGGGTGCATGGAGGCAGGGAATAAAACTAGATAATATTTCAAGGTTTCTTATTTTGATCTTAGAATAACGAGCAAGAATTTTCATTATTATATAGCAATTCGGGAAGATGGCTTTTCTGCTGATGTCTGGCATCTCCTTGGGGACTTTATGCTGATGAATTGCATACATCCTTATAGTGACACTTAATTTGTCACTGTTCTGAACTCACAGACCAATGTTTTAAATGAGGTCTCTATTATTGCTGTTTCAGGCACAGAAACTTGGGTGAGGATGGAACTGTGTGGTCAGTCAAGTGGGACAAGTGATGCTCATTTCCTGGATTGGCTGAAAATCCAACCAGGCCCTCACCAGGAAATTCGCTTCATTGCTCCACAGCCATTCTTGGAAGAAGTTGGCTTGTAAGTACCCATTTATGTGTTAATATGTACTGATTCCTCAAATGGTGCCTAGTTACTTAGCACTTTTCCCAATTGAGAGAAGGCAGTACCTGCATTAGCAAGCAGGCTAGTTTCTCCTCTTCAATGTTTGTTATCTAAGCAGCATCTTCCTTTAAAGTATTGAAATTTTCACATATGTGTCCTTTACTCTTAAAGCCAATGTTTTCCAAGTTCTCGAACTGGCCAATCCCTTTATGAAGCAGATGGTCCAACAAGACTACCAAAGATCCCATGCAAATTAATAAAAGTAACAATCATAGAACGTAATTTATTAAAATAGCTTTGGTTGTCCTTTCTTTACCTTCCCAACTCCTAATTCTTTTCACAGAGATATCCAGGTCCCTTGGGGCTTCCTTATCTTAGGAATCTTGGTAGAACTGAAAGCAGAATGACTCTCAAGTAATGGCATTTCCTGAAACGGTAGAAGAAAATGTTAAGTGTCCCAGAAGAACAAGCATAGTAATTGAAAGGTTTTTAAGGGCAAGGAAAGAAAAGGAAGATTGCCCAAGGCTGAGGAAGAAAAGAGGTCCCTTACTTCCTCAAGTAGGCCTGGGCTTTCCGCCTTGGAGGAGCCCCTCTAGAAGGATGGCTGCACAGTTTATCTGGGGAAGGGCAGGGGAAGCTGCCCTTCACTCAAGTGTAGCATAGAAGATGATGGGCCTGAAGGAATCATATGGTGTTTCCATAGTAACTAGTGGGGTCTGTGGTACCAAAGCAATGTTGTGGTATTATGGAAAACCTTAAGAATCTTGACTAAGTATTCGAGTAGGAGGAGATGGAAGTTAAATAATGGCTGAAATTGAATTTTCAACCCTTTCAGAGGTGGGTGGGTACCCAAATTCAGAATTAAATGATATAAAGTAAAATCATAAAACACAATTTTTCTTACCTATCTGTTTGTGGTCTAGGATTCATTCCTACTATACTAACATTGCATATAACTTTTCAATTTTCAAAACTGTTTACTTACCTTAGAATAAGTATGTAGATAAACATTAATATTGCCCTTGCTTTACAGATCAGGGAATTGAGAGTCAGAGAATTTGAACAATTTGCCTAAGATACAGAACCTACTAGTGGCAGAGTCAGGAATTAAGGTCACATCCACCTACCCCTAAGTTTCATATTATTTTCAATATACTATGCTGCCTTTCTAATAGAGTAACTAATATCACTCATTAGGTACTATTGAGGGGATGGTTGGAGTTATTTAAGTATAACTAAATTGTTAATTAAGGGTTCTGATATCCACCAAGCAATACCAGCTAGGTATCTTACAGTTCAGCTCAATTCTAACACTATTTACCTGGAAATAGTATCAGATCCCACAGGCTGAGGACTCAGTCCCACATGACTGCCCTCCAGTTTAGTTGCCAATCACAAGTCAGTGTTATTACCTGTGCTTCTGATCCACTGGCTATAAATGAGAGGTTCCCACAACCCCCTCCTTGGGTTCAATTAATTTGTTAGAGCTGCTCACAGGACTCAAAAAGTTTACTCACTAGATTTCTGGTTTATTACAAAGGATATTAAAGGATATGAATCAACAGCCAGATGAAGAGATACATAGGACGAGCTCCTGAACAAAGGAGCTTCTGTCCTCTTGGAGTTTGAGGTTCAGCATGGTGGCACGTGGAGGCATTCTGATTCCCCAGCCTGGAAGCTCTCCAGACCCCTGCCTTTGGGGTTTTTATGGAGGCTACATTACATGAGCATGATTGATTAAATCACTGGCCATTGGTGATTGATTAACTTCCAACTCCTCTCCCCTCCCCAGAAATCAGGAAGTGAGACAAAGTTTCAACCCTCTCTATTCATGGTTGGTTCCTGGGCAACCAGTACCCTCACCCCATCTTTAGGTGCTTTCCAAAATCACCTCATTAACATAAGCCCATTTGTAGAGGAAAGGGTCTTGTTATGAATAATGAGACACCCATTTCACCTTTATGGCTCTGAAACGATTTCAGGAACTGAGGACTAGAGACCAAAGATTATAACAAAAGGTGATTCCATTGCTCTTATCACTCAGGAAATTCCATGGGTTTGGGGAGCTATGAGCCAGGAACCAGGAGGAAGACCAGTTGTACATGAAAAGTATATTTCTGTGATCTGAATGACCAAATATGTGTTTCTTATAAATCACAGAATAGCACTAATTTAAGCCATAGTTAACAAAATTGGACCTCAATCACAGGTTCTCAGGGTCACTGTGGGATCAGTTTAATAGGGATTTTCTTACCCGGCTGCTCTCAGGCTTCTTCTAAGGCTCTGTGCATTCCTCCCTTCATCAAGGAAGCTGCCCCCTCTTATTCTGCTAGCCCTTTGTTCCTTCAGCAGAATTCAACCCCACAGGTGATGCCCTCATTCTTGGAGTACTACTCCCTTGACTTCCTTTCCACCACATTCTCCTGGATTTTCTCTTATCTTATGGGCCTCAGTATTCTTTTTTTTTTTTTTTGTACCTGAATACAATATTGCCTTCTCTCAACATTCTTTCTGGGCCCTTTTTCTCTTCTCTGACATTTTTTGTGAGGGTAAGCTCATCAATTCCCATAACTTTAAATATTAGTGATTATATATTTGAATCCCAAAATAGTAATTCAGCTTTGTTTGACCTCCAGACACGGATTGAACCAGTTTTTCCCCACTTAATTAAATGTCAAAAGTCTTTACCACAGTTTTCAATCAGTCTGTTTTCTCCCTCACCTTTACTCATTCACAAATCCTTCAATAGGGCCTATATGTATCTCCCAAATTTCCAGTCTGTCTTCCTCTCTCTAGCTCTCCTATCTCTGTTATCACTATGACCTCTCATCTGGACTTGTGCATCTGCACCCTAACTGCTCTTGCCCCTCCTAATTCTGTCTCACTGCAACGCACTGCAGCATAGCCGCAAAAATAATCCTCTTAAACACAATCAGATCATCTGACCTTTGTGTTCTGAACCCTCCAAAATCTTCTCTCTTCACTAAAGGAAACCCAAACTCCTCACATCCCACAAGCTGCCAGTGATCTGACATCTCCTGATCCTGTCCCATGTCCCTCTCACACTCTCTCTGCCTGTTCCAGTTACACCCAACCTCCATCAGGGCCTCTGTTCATGCTGTTCCTTCTGTCCGTGATTTTGTCTTCCCCTAACTCATCCTCTGGCTGTCTTTTCTCAGAGAGGACTTCCTTGCCACCCATCTAGAATGTTCTGAACCTCAGTTTCTCATTTGCTTCCTTCTTTGGACTTATCACAGTCAAAGATTTTTCAGGCCTGTGTTTAAATACTTGATTGTACACATTTCCACAATAGAATTTGTGTTTCATGAAGACAGGGACAAGGAGAGTCTTGTTGTTTCTCATATCCCCAGTGCTGAGCACCATGAGGGGCCCATAGAAACTTCTGGATAAATTTGTGTTGACTGCGAAAGAAGAACCCAAGCCCAACACTCAGCAGATAAACAATGGAAAATAGGAGTTCAGCTTTGGTATTGAGCTTATGGGACACTCAGATCTTGCTCCAGATTCTATCTAAAGCAGTCCACTTCTACTTCGTAGACAGGGAGGGAGTTTAGTCATAGCACACTGAGGGTCCATTAGATACAGAGGGGCTGGCCCCACTGGACCAGACTAGACTGTGGACCTCCTTGACTTCTTAAGCACAGATCCCAGGGAGTTCTGTTACGTCAGATCATGTGGATGAAAGTCATACTTCCATTTAATGCAGAGTGATTGGCACCTATGCTGTAACCTATGTAGGTCTGTCATGTGTGACTCTCTGTCATCTCTGCTCATCAGTGTTACGCCTTATAGCATCTTCCTGACTAGTTCAGGGATCCAGCCCTTCCCTGATCTGATTCTGTGGCTCAGCCTTTAACCATTATGACAATCAGTGTCACCTGAGTCTGCCCTGAAATAGTTTGCTGTGCCATATGGCCAATTAGAAGATTATAATGACTGATGCTTTTAAGGTCCACCTTGGCCTTGCCTCTCTGTGGCCAATGAAATCATTGTTTTCAAGGAAAAATACCTGTGCGGTCATGGAGGAGTGTGCTTCACACATGATTTCTCATTGGGTTATGTCTAGGACAACTTCCTAGTCTTTTTTATTCAACATACATGCCTATAAATTTTCAAACTCCTGTAAAGTGTCTGATTTATAGAATTTTGAGAGATAATACCTCTCCCATTAACAAAATTAATTTAGAATCATGGTACTCCATACAAGGGAATTTTCTCAGCAATAAAAAATAACAAAATACTGATACATGCAGCGATGTGGGTGAATCTCATTTGCAACACACTAAGCAAAAGAAGCCAGATTCAAAAGACCACACATCGTGTGATTCCATTTATATGATATTCTGGAAAAGACAAAAATACAGGGAGAAAACAGATCAGGGGTTGACAGGGCTGGGGGTGGGTGGTACAGGGAGGATTGATCACAACGAAGCATGAGGGAATTCTCTGGGACGGTGGAACTGTTCTGTATCTTCATTATGGTTGTGGTTACACAGCTACATGCCAACTATGGTAAGTTTTTTGTGTCAACCTGGCTAGGCTACGGTACCTAGCTACTCAACAACACTCATCTAGGTGTTGTCGTGAAGGTATTTTGTAGATGTGGCTAACACCTACAATCAGTTGACTTTCAATGAAGGAGATGATCCTTGATAATGTGGGTGGGCCTCAACCAATCAGTGGAAGAGCAAAACTGAGATTTCCCCTAGGAACGAAAAAACAGCCTCAGGACTGCAGCATTGAAAGACAAATATCATATAATATCGCTTACATGTGGAATCTAAAAAAAAGGCTACAAATGAACTTATCTACAAAACAGAAATAGAGTTGCAGATGTAGAAAATAAACTTATGGTTACAGGGTGGGAGTAGGTAAGGGGGGGAGGGATAAACTGGAGGATTGGGATTGACACATACACACTGCTATATATAAAATAAATAATTAATAAGGACCTACTGTATAGCACAGGGAACTCTACTCAATACTCTGTAATGGCCTATATGAGAAAAGAATCTAAAAAAGAGTGGATATATGTATATGTATAACAGATTCATTTTGCTGTACACCTGAAACTAACACAACATTGTAAATCAACTATACCCTAATAAAAATTATATTAAATAAAAAAAGACTGCAGCATCAACTCCTGCCCCCAAATTTCCAGGCTGCTGGACTTCCTCTGTGGATTTTGGACTTGTCAGCTCCCACAGCTGTGTAAACCAGTTTCTTGGAATAAATCCCTTCATATATGTATGGTTTTGTTTCTCTGGAGAACATAACTCATACAATGAGTTTATCAAAATTTATAGAAATATTCACCTAAAAATGATAAATTTTACTATATGTAAAGTATACCACAATAACCCTGATTTAAATTTAAAAAACTGATTCAGAATACTAGTCAGGATTCAGTTTTAGGATATATAGAGAAAACGTGTGTGTGTGCGTGTGCAAATGAACATGTGTGTGAGTTAGTGCACTTGTGCCTTTATGCCACGTGTGCCTTTGCAGGTGTGTGTGTTTCTGCAGAGGATGTGAGGAAGGTGGGTGAGTTTGAAAAAAATCCTTAATCATGAAAGTGGAGTGATAAAAGTAGGTATCTGTTTGCAATCTGGGCTGATTTGGGAGGTTGTTTCATAGCTAAAGAAGGAGGCCCCAGTGCAATAGGACACCAGCTGGTCAGTGCACTAATGAGTCCCAACACTTGAGTGGGGAGATTAAATTAAAAGTAAACTTTTATTTTCTTAGCACTACCTATACACATGATGATATGTCAGGCCTTTCAAGGTAAATGAGGTGAATAAAATATGGTTACTGGCCTCAATGTGTTCACAGGTTATTAGAGAACATACTAGCAACTTTGTAAGTAACTGTAACCCTGGGCACAGAAGTGCAGACCCAGGAAAACATGGACTGCAGGAATGGGGTGCTCCAGCAGGGCCAAAGAGATAGTAAGTCTGATACGGTTATCATTCAATAAATATTTGTTGGAGGCTTCCTTTGGGCCAATTTGGCTAGCACATAAGGTATATATAAAAGACAAAACTAAAACAGGGAAGGCTAAAGTGAAAACACTGGATAGACAATTTTTTAATTAGAAACAGCTTTGAAATGGTTTACTTCCACTTGAGAAAGGAATGAACCCAGATGTGAAATGGGTCACCCTGCTCCATAAGATCTAGTTAAGATTTGCTCAAGCCATCATTCCCTTTTAAATGTCCAATGACTTCCTTGAGAGGTTTGCTAATTCCTGGGGTACTTAGTCACCTTCATTTCTGCTCTGATTTTCTGCTGCCCCTGAATCCTTGTTTGCATATCGTGTCTTGAAGCTATTCCATTATGTCTCTTGCACACCCCTCCAGCCATCTCTTCTCATCTCCTCAAGAACTAGGCTCATGCAACTTTCCAGTCATTCCTGTGTCTATTCTAACAATACTACAGTACCTTCAAACTTGAAACCCCTCGACCTCATGTCCTACTCCAGCTACTGGCCTAATTCTGTGCTCCCATTCATTGAAAAATATTCAAAATTTAGAATAATAGATGCATATAGTTTAAAGAAATTAAACAGCCGAAATACCTTCTCACTGGGACACCCCTAAATGTCAGTGTCTGGGGTTCAGATGCTCAGGTTTTTTGAGAACATGACTGTAACCCTATGTCTGAGGCAGGGCAGTGGGATAATTTTTTATCTGGAAACAGGCTACGGAAGGCAGACAGGATCCCCGTTCCGTTTGTAGACTGGCACCAAACCCTCTTGTTTTCAGCCCTCCAAGTTGCCTAGTGTTCCTTATTTTAGAGTCTCTCTGGTCTTATTTCTTGAGAAACAAAAATCTTTTCTTCTTCTACGGGGTGTGTTGTCTCAGATTGTCAATTTGAGCTGAGATTGAGAAATTCCGTAAGTCGAAACTGAAGAAAACAGAAACGCAAGAGAAAAATCCACTGCCTTCAAAAGAAACGACTGAACGGGAGAAGCAAGCAGGCTAGTCATAATGAGGCGTGCGCCGCCAATATGCACTGTACGTTCCACAAGCACTGCCTTCTTATTTTACTTCTTTTAGCTGTTTAACTTTGTAAGATGCAAAGAGGTCAGATCAAGTTTAAATGACTGTGCTGCCCCTTTTCACATCAAAGAATGGAGAACTACTGACAGCGAAGGCGGTGCCTGCCTCTCCCATCTGCCCGCCTGTCTGGCTGGCAGGGAAGGAAAAGAACTTGCATGTTGGTGAAGGAGGAGGCTGGGACGACAGTGAAATCTAGAGTAAAGAGCGAGCTGGTCCACGGTGTCTTGCGGGCTGTAAAATGCAGTTTAATTAGAGTGCCATTTTTTGGTTGTTGTTCAAATGATTTTAATCATTGGAATGCACAATCTTTTTAATATGCAAATTAAAAGTTTTAAAACCTGAAAAAAAAAAGTCTCAAATTGTCATCTAGCTGTGTGGAAAGTGGAAAGGAACCTGGGCAGGGGAGAGCTTAACTGTTCTCTGTATGGAAATTCAAGCAAGTCCCATGCCTCTGGGTGGATGAACTTAGAGATTAACAAGAAGCTGCTGTCACTCATTGGGATGCAGAAGCAAAAGTAAAAGTCCTCTGCTGTTATTTGAAACTTTGATGACTGAGCAGGGACCAAGCACCGCTGTCTATGAAGCTGCTGCCGCTGCTGACGTCTCCACCAAATTCTGGAGAAGACATGCCTTCTCCCTTCCCTCTACCTTCCAATCTCCTGCTCGCCTCCCACTGTCAGAATCTTCCCTTTGTCCCTCCAGTCCTTCCAATAACTTTATAATGAATGCCTTGTATTACAGTTTCTTTGTTTGAATATCCTGGAGTGGTTTCCGGTTTTCCTGATTGGATGTTGACATATACACTGGCACCTTCCTCTGTAACTGGTACCATTGTTCTAGTCTTTATAGGACTTAGTGCTCTCAGAAGTGATCTTACTAACTTTTGTTCACTTGGTTATTGTCTCTCTTCCCCCACTCAAAGGCAAGGATTAAGGGAGGAGGGGTCAGTCTCCGGCTGCCTTACTCACCTCTGTGTCACAACATCTAGAATAAACCCTGCTTCCTAGCAGATGTTCAATAGATATTTGTTGCAAGAATGGACACACATGAAAATGAGACCTAAGCACTTTTCTTGGTTTCAAAAAAAATTATCAGTAGGATTCCTTTGGGTCGTACTGACTTTACTGATGGTTGGGGGAGATGGAAAAAGTTTACACCTAAGTATCAGTATCTCCTTATGCCTTTCAGACACGCCACTCTTCACTCTCCGTTCTCTCCTCTTCCAGTCCCCTCTGCACCACCTCCCTTCAGAGCACACCTACCAAAATTCATCCATCAACCACAACAGTCTTCTCCTCCCCAGTCCCACACCCAGATTCAGCTCAGGTCTCACCTTTGTGTATCTACCCCTTATTAGTGTTCCCCCCGTGCAGACTGCTGCTCTGAACCTCCCCTCCCCACCCCTCTGCCATAGGAAGGCAGCGGCAGACTGAGTTTATTTCCCCACTGATATGAACTATACTTCTCCCCTTAGAAGGCAAAATACCTACAATTTGTTTTGGTTTAAAACAACTTTTTTAAAAAGTAGATATTAGGTAGATATAAAATTAGGAATGTGTCCTCAGTGACATGTAAGGGTAATCTTCTTGCTTCGGAATCAAATACTACATTTTTAAGGGTAATAAAAGAAAACAGAGATATGTAGCTCTGCTCCCTGGCTATTCTCTAGTGTATATGTCTCCTACAAATTCAAATTAAAGGAGTAAGAATGGTGGGCACATGTTGTGACTTTCATGCCATCCATCTTCTGGGTTAACAAAGAAAATTCTTCCAATTCAAATGATTTCAGAAGTCAGAAAAATAAAACTCAATGATGTGTGTGTGCATAAATGTGTATTTCAAACCTTAATAGAACAGATATATTCCAGACATAAATTGGATGCACGTTGCTCAGAAAATTCATGAACTTGGGGAGTGACCTTCAGACAAGGTCGGAGTCACTTGCTTCTTTACTGCTGAGAGCCAGTCACAGGACTGGCCATTGCCAAGGGCTGCTCAGAGACCTGAGGCATAAGTTGGCAGAGGTAATGGAAAGGGAAGGGAGCCGGGTAGAGTATAGGAGAAAAAAATAGAGAAGATAATAAGGATGTTTGAATACCGTCAGCAACAGCCTCAGGTACATTTTGCTGTCTTAGCTGCGTGAGTCAGCCTGGCCGGAAACAATCTAAAAAAGGCACGGGCAGGGCTGGCTGCAGACTGCGTATTTTGGGTCCGCTGCCCTGCCCACGCTGGAGCTGGCGACGCTGCAGCTGTACTTTTTCTCGCGTGAGGCACGGGCTGCCGGCGCCTTCCAGGGTCCTTCCAGAGAACCACTCATCTCAGAGGTCACGGAAAAGGAGGGAAGTCACTACCTCATTTGCATGATAGTCATTTCTCCCCTTCCTCATCACTTCCTGAAATGAGAGTTGAACATTAACTAGAAAATTTTGTTAATCGAACTAAAATGCCTTGCGTAGCAAAGGAAACGGGGTAAATGAGCTGCTGCTGTAATCAAGTTCCAGTTCTTATCTAAAGCAAGGGAAAGGGCGCCGGAGGAAGTCTAGGTTATAAGTGTGGGCAAGTCTCCCCCTAGTGGACAAATGGCATCACGTCGCACTTGCAAAGATTGTGCCTCGTTGGCGTGAAACAAACAATTCAGAGAAGAACCGGAAGAAAAGAAAACGTGTTATTATGACACGTATTTCAGTCTTGATTTCTAAGGGGTTCTTTTTAGTGGACAAGTAAAACTGAGTTGAAGATTTTACGTATCATTTATGAATTTTTACCTTTAGAGTGTTGGTTATTAATCCCTTGAGTATGACTCCATGTCTCCCCGTAAGGAAGAATAAGCAGAGACAATACCATTTTCTAGGACTGGTTTTGAAAGGCCTAAGTCACTTCTGAGGACGCATCGTATTTGGGAACAAGCTAAGAAAGTTCATGGTAAAAAAGAGTGATTGGAGATTCCGTTTTTATGGACAAAATGAGTCCCAATGTCCTTGCCCCTTGAACAGCATGTCAGCAACCTCACCAGGCTGACAGTTCCTCATGGGGGTCCTTGGATCAGCATCTTCTGCCAGCTCTACCCTTGTTTGAACCAGCATCCATGGCCCTATACTCTTCAGAGAAAATAGAAGTGGCAAGTTATCTGTGCTCTTGACTAATCTTGACCTTTCTCAGTCTCCTCCAGCTATTCTTGACTTTCAGTAAGAAAACTTGAAGTCTATGGAATAGACCTCAAAAGAGTTTTCAGGATCCTAATATATATAGAAAATATATCTGCCTATGTGTACATGTGCATATGTACTTGTGTGTGTGTGTAAGTATTTATATTTCTGGATGGAAGTTTACAGACTGGAAATTCATTGGATTTTCAAAGTATCTGTGGCTTAAGAAAGATTATAAACTACTGATGAAAAATCTCATTCCACTGGAAAAATAAGCCATCACAGAGATGGGGTACCTTGGTTGTGGAGTCAGAATGCCAAAATTCAAATCCAACTGAGATTCCTTAGGAAAGTAATTTAGTCTCTCCAAGCCTTAGTTTCCTCTTCTGTAAAATAAGAATAATAACAAGAGCACTTAATCCATTGAATTAATGCAAGAATTAAATGATGTAATGCATGCATGTACTAAGCAACTTGCTTGACCTATATTAATTGCTCAGTAAAGGTTGGTCTTCATTATTATGCTAAACTTCAAACGTGCAAAATGTTAGGTTTGTTAAAATCACACTGTGTGCATCATATATGTTCCAATAATTTTACAATCTTTTGGATGAGGTAGAAAGGTTATTTTTGTCTTTTGATAGAAAAGGGTTATTTCTTTGAAAGAAACTAAGTATGGCTCTATCCAGGGTGATGAACTAGGTCATAGAATTATATAATTTTAAAGCAAGTAGAGACCTGAATTATTATCCAGTCATATCTCCTTCAATGATATTTTGTAGATAAAATAATCATGATGCATTTTGGAAAAGGACTTGCTCAGGTCACTCTTTGTGACTGCAATTCAGGACCCTAACTTTTAATTCTGAGCTGGTTTTACCACAGCTCTCAAAGACATTTTTAGCCTTTTTTCCTCCATTTCATCATGTTCTTAAAGGTCTATAAAAGAAAAGATTGAGAATGGCTGTCTTGTGGGAAACATCACCATCCATCAGGACTCTGCTCAAATCCCTGGCTTCCTGGACCCTCTGGCTCACAGCCAGGTTCTTTTTTTTCTTCTTCTGAGAATTCTGCATATTACAGTCTCCTCACCATCTATCTTAGTCTCACAATGCATATCACATTATGTGTCTCTTTTTTGTCCCATTAGAGTATAAACTTCTTGAAGACAGGAGCTATGAGCTTGCATCTAATAGAATTAGACAAAATAATGTTTCATGAAGGGAAGGATAGAAGGTTCAAAGGGGTTGGAAGAGCATCTATTTCACTGATAAACTTGAACCTGAAAAACTCCAGGGGACCTAGGAAAAGTCCATTGCTCATTGCTGACACTTTCTTCTGGAGTCATCTGGAAGCAATAGGAACTGTAATCAGCCTGTGATCAGGGTTAACAGCACAGAAAGGCTAGAGGTGAACTGTAGGAAAAAATCCAAGACCTAATCACATCTTGGGGACAGGACTCTAAAACTTCAAAAGGGCAAAATGTGAGAGTCAGGCCTGAAAAATAGAATATATGGTGTGGACGTGCTCATAAGAGCAGGGCAAAGTTTGGTTCCTAGACTTTGATCCTAGATCTAAACCTCAAGTGAAAGAACAAAGCAGACCAAGTGCCAGGCTTGGTCCATACATCTGAGATTGGGCAGGAACTGAAGGAGGAGGTGAAATCCCTAGCTTTGAAGATGAAAGCCTTGAGGGCAGAAGTCAGGTCGGACCCCAGTCCCCCCAGTGTTGTCTTCTGCTGTTTCTCAGCCTTTCTTCCTTACTGCACCTCAAATCATGCCACGATAGGTGAGACATGGTCACACTTTCTGCCAGTGCAACAAGTGTGTAGGAGCCAAGGCCTTTTAACCTGACCTTAAATTGTTCTCTAACTTCCCTGAAAGAGTACTCAGTAAAGGAGCCCTAGAGCATTTGTGTGTCTGGATAGAGGATTTGTAAGTTTCCTGAGCTTCTCTGTGATGTCTGTGACTGCAAAGAGGTAAATGGTAGTTGCTCTAGTCTCTCAAGTCTTCACAGCTCTCCAAACCCTCCCAGAAGAATCGTGTTCCTTTACAAGTTCTAAGAACAACAATTCTTTTGAATCCATTCCCTGGACAGTCTTCCCCTGTGTCATAAACCAGGACCTACAGACACCAGTCTTTTGGGGAGGATTCCCTGAAGTTGCCGTTAATCCAGTGCTATCAGAAGAGGACGCCAGACTGCCTGAGAATGATCACTAAATGCCTTTAGTAATTACTAAAGGAGCCTAAGGAATCACGAGCCCAAGAGAAACGCATGAAGCACAGTACAAACGTATTGATCCCAAAGCATTCCTTTGACACAGCAGACTGTAGCTTAAGGAAAGTTTGGGGTAATGTGTAGACCGATAATCATTAGGGTATGAAGAATAGCGATTTATTCCTTTTCAAATCAGGTTCTGATCCTGACAGAGGGCAGAAACAACTTGCCTCATTTTATCTTTAAATTATCTGGAGACCTGCTTTTCAATAGCTGGAGAAAACTGGGTCATGTGTTTGTCTTTTTGACCAAAGAAACTCACATCCCAGAACAATGGGATATCATCAAGGTTGTGCTACTCAAAGACAGAGAATTTACAGAGTGTTGTTTGAGGTTCTGAGGTTAATTAAACACTAAAAGTTATCTGTAAGTAGCAAGTGAGGGAACAATCTATTTTCCATGGGATTTAGATCTATTCTAGCCTGTAGTAAATTGCAAATGTTACTGCAATGCCCGGGTCCCAAGAGTAACAATCGAAGAGATTGGCTTAAACACTACTGAGATTTTCTTACTCAAATGAGCAGCTTTTGAAATGGGGCATTTGAGTCCTCTCTTGCCTTAGATGCCCAAATCAGCAACATCACCCTTCCATCTACCCAGACTTCTGAACAAAATCTGTCATAATCTCAGATCACTGTGTCTCAATGGAGAAAGAAAGTAAACGTCGGTGGAAATAAAAACCATTCCCTGAGGACTTGAGTAGAAACAGTGTCTCAAAGGTTGCTGATATGGTAGTGTGATGCCCATGAGAGACATGGCTGGTTGCCTGCCTAATAGCCATGATCTCTTCTTCTTTACCACCAGACAGCCATTGTGTTTGGAAATGTTAAAGAAAACGATTACATTTTCCAACTTTGTTCAAGCTAGCAATGACTACGTGACACATTTCAGGTCACTGAGACGTAAGCAGAAGTTGGGAAAATTTCCCAAAAGGTGCTGAGTCAGCTAATATGTGCCTTTTGACCTTTGCTATTTCTTTTCTTTCTTCCTGGAATGGAATCAAGATGTTGAAGATGCAGCAGGTACCTTGTGTCTACAAGGAGACATGCATGGGGGCAAAATTCACATGCAAATGATGACTCATCAAAAAGACAGAAAATACTTTGGCCCTTGATGGCATCATAGAGCCGTCATATCAGCCCTGGACTCCTTGATTCCACTCTTTTTACCATATGAGAAAAATTACATCTCTGATTATCATTAGTCACAAGTTAACTGGGTTTTCTCATGCTTGCTACCACATGCAATGCCTACGATGCCATGTCCCTTCTCCTGATGATTTGAGGTTCCATAAGTCTCCTAAAACTTAGATGCAAACCTAGAAAGAGAGGAAAAAAAGTCTGGTTTTCTCTCTTGATTACCAGATTGAATTAGACTACATTTCTGGCCCTTGGTGAGATGCAGGCTCAAGAAAAATATAATAAAAATTTTCACTTTAGAAAAAAATAAAGGATTTTTTTTTTGCACGTTTGACTTTATAGCTTCTGCAATTCATACTTGCTACAAAAGCACAGGATAAGAAACAGCTTAAATACAATACCAGACAACGATGTTTAAGTTCACCAACTTTCACGATTAGAAAGAGACCCTTACTGGTAACATCTTCCTCCCTATGCCCCTGCTATCCCTATTCGCTATACGGGGGCCCACTTTTACTCTCTCTATTGAGATCTTTCTTCTACTTCTTTTATCTCCATGCCCCAGGGTCATAAATCCCTCTCATGTCTGCTGACCTGGGGAAACACTCAAAATTCCTATTAATTTGTTAGGTAGAGCAACTTAGTCTCCAGTGTTTCATCCTCTCCCATTGCTGCCATTTCATAGTCAAAGAATTATTAATACGTTTTCCTGAACTGGATGAGTAGTCTCCTGGTTCTCCACTTTAGCTTTCCTTTAACAACTTCCCAAACCTATAATTAAATTTTTAGGATGGGCTCAACTCAAAGTAGGACAGCTTTCCTTCACCTAACCACAATATAAGTGCAAAGTGGTGTGCAAGAGCAGGAGGTCACATGGGAATCTTTATTCTCTTCTGTTCCAAAGTAAACCCCAGGGAGGTGAGGGCTTTTCACCCTCTTTCAATATAGATATTTACATAGACCCTGTACAAAAGGCCCCAAAATCAAAGATTGAGAAGCACAGTTTAAAGGGTAAGAACAACACAAAACTAGTTATTTGAGCTCAACTCACCAACTTAGCAGCAAGAACCAGAGTTCTCCTGCCAAATCCCTTCTCCCCAGTAGCTTCCTGGAACTGTGGCCCTTTCCCTGCCTCAGTTTTCCACACCACCTGGCTCCTGGCTCGAGCATGAGCTGGCACCTCCCCTGTATTAGTGAGACTCCAATTTCCCCTGTCTTCATGACCAGAGTTCCTCTTCCTATTGACACGGCCAATGGCCTGACAGCCATTGCTATTGTCACTGGACTGGGTCCAGCTGAGTCCCAAACTTCCTTCTCACTAGCCACAGTCCTCGAGTCTCCTGGGCTATGTCCTCAAGAAGTGGTTGTGTTCCTTGATAAAGTGTCAGAACAGAGCTGCTACGAGGGCTCTTTTACTCTGTCCTCCCCTACACACACACACACACACACACACACACACACACACACACACACGCGCACACACGCACACACACACACACACACACCCCAGCAGTGCAGCAAGGAGGGGTGTCCTGCTCCAGACTGGTCACTGCCTATCTTGGATCAAGTTACCTCCCTCCCTCCCTCCCTCTTCCCAGGAAGTATTGCCAAACTTCTGCCACTCCCATCTCCACCGGGAGTCAGTGTAACCAAATGGTTAAGACCGTGGGGTTCAAATCCCAGCTTGCTAAGATTTAGCTAAGTGACTATGACAAAGTTACTTAACTTTTCTGAACCACAGTTACCTCATCTTTAAAATGGGGTTAATGATTATCCATGTGATATTATAAAGAATTGTACAAGGTGATATATGTTTAGTACTTAAAGCTGACACCTCATAAGTGCTTGGTAAATTGGTGCTTCCAATGATGGATTTCTTCCTTTTGCAATTATACTCAGAACTTTGAGAAGCCAGTAAAGTTCTTTCTTCAACTATTTGTAGCTAGTGACCACTCTGCTGTGTTTCCTTTACTTTTTCTGCCAGGATATTAAACAACAAAAGTATGTTGTGCTCTGGCCTTTCTCCAGTGGGGTCTAGTCCCTCCCCAGCAGGGTAGATCCTGAGGTTTCTTCCACTCCCCTCCTCAGTAATCTGTTTCCTAGCCCCTCGCACCCCAGGATCCAACACAACATGTAACATTTATACGTTAAAAAGAAAAGGTCAACTCTGGAATATGGAGGCTTGGTCCACAGCCCCACCCCCAAGTTAGATTAGTGAGTTAAAGAGATGAGGCCAGTAAGACGGAAAGGAGTCATACCACACATGGCCTTGAAGGTGTTTGTAAGGAGTTTAGCTTTATTCTAAATGTAAAAAGAAGGTGTTAGAGATTTAAATCAAGGCAGTGAGATGATCTGGTTAAGAAGGTCACTCTCACTACCTTGTGGAGAATTACCTGGAGTGACACAGAGTAGAAACAGGAGCAGTTTAGTGAAGATGGGAGGAGATCATGTGTTACACTCACACACATACATGTATAAATATATACATATGTATACATGTATACCTACCCACATAGAAATATCTATATATAAATGCTTCTGATTACTTTAAATGAAATGGCTTCCATAGTGTGCCTTCATGTCATTTTTTTTCTTGTAATAATTATTTTTCTCATCTATTCTCTGGAAAAATTACTTTTTAAAAAAAAATGTATTTATTTATTTTATTATTTTTGTTTATTTATTTATTAGTTTTGACTGTGTTGGGTCTTCGTTGCTGTGCGCGGGCTTTCTCTCGTTGCCGCGAGCAGGGGCTACTCTTCGTTGCGGTGCACGGGCTTCTCACTGTGGTAGCTTCTCTTGTTGCAGAGCACGGGCTCTAGAGTGAGCAAGCTTCAGTAGATATGGCGCATGGGCTCAGTAGTTGTGGCTCACGGGCTCTAGAGCGCAGGCTCAGTAGTTGTGGCACACGGGCTTAGTTGCTCCGCGGCATGGGGGATCTTCCCGGACCAGGGCTTGAACCCGTGTCCCCTGCATTGGCAGGCGGATTCTTAACCACTGCGCCGCCAGGGAAGCCCCTGGAAAAATTACTTTTGACAGTACTTCATTGAATGGATGTGTCACCATTTATTGAACTAATTTCTTGGTGTTGGTCATTTCTTTGCATTTTTTATTTGTTAAAGATGATACTTTTAAAAATACCTTTGCCAAGAGGTTGTTGAGCTGTCTCTGATGATTTTTTCAGGGGTATTATTAGAAATAAACTATATGAAGTGGTCAAATATTTTCTTTTTTAAGGATTTTGATATAGAATGTCAAACTGCCGTCCACAAAGGTTTTCCTAATTTATACCCGTGTCAGAAGTGTATGATGGTGCCCATTTCCACAAACTCTCCCCTTATAATTTAAATTTCCCAAGTTAATGGACAGAAATACTGAAGTTATTTTAATTAATATATTCTTTGAATATTAGTGAGGCTAAATATATATAGTGTCTTTTAAACTTATTTTTCCGTGCATTGTCATTGAAGTAGAGCAGAGAGTTGAGGAGAATGAAGGTTCCTTGAACTGTGGATATAAGAATGTAAATTATATACAAAAACTTGCACCAGTCGGTAAATTCTCTGTGTTTTACTCTTAACTTATAAGAATAAAATAGGCTATTTCTTGTCTGTATGAAATCTCCATTGCTGCATGCTATCTGACTTGCTGAGCTAGTCTGTAAATAAAAGTAAATGCTTTGAAAGTTGGTTCTAGTTGCTTCCTGGTGTGTGAAGCATGGTGCTTACCAAATGATCCTAGAACTCTCTTGCGAATCCCATGCAGTCTTAGTGTAAAATTAATTGAACAGTCAGGGTTTGTGGCTCTCTAGTGAAGGAGGGGAACTCAAATTGTCAGGCAAGCCATGTGAGTGAGAAATCAGTGTCTCCAGAAGACATGTTATAGAAAATGACTCTCAAAGGCCATTCTTTGCAATGGTACCGGGTTTGGATGAATTCAACCATGGAGCCATGCAGTCTGAACCTTCACTTAAATGTAGCTGAGGCTTGCTACCTGTAGGAAGAAAGGGGTCATGCTCACTTTTAATTGGCAAAACATTAAAAACGTAAGAATTTATAGAGATCTTATCAGTTAGCGGATAGAAAAGCTGAGAGGCGGGTAGTACAATAAATGAACAAATTTGTGGTTTTCATTTCTGAAGGTTAGTCTCAAGTTTTATTGACTCAGGAGCAAATAGGTACATTATTCAATGGGGTTCTAACTTGGAATCTGAATAGCTTTTGCTTTTAATCCTGCACAGCCTAAATTGAGGCAGGTATGGGGTTGATAGACATGTGTTTCTTTAATGAATACGAAAAAAGTCTTATCTCATCTATGTTTCGTTTTTGAATTCTGTGACCTTGTCAACAAACAGCTCAAATTACATAGTTTTTATTCCTTTACATACTAGAGAATTGTGGGTCTCAGAACCCTACCATAGCCCTGGGTTAGGAGTCAGGATCAAATCTCAACTGTTGACACTTTACACCAAATCACTGTACTCTCCAAGGACACCATTTAAGCAGTGTTACTCATCAAACTATGCCATGGGAAAATGCATTGTACTGGGATTTTTTAATCTGTTCCGTCCCAAGGGGAATTCAATATCCCAGAAAGATGGAGCCTTTGAGCAAAAGGAAAAAAAAAGAAAAAGAATATTTATTAAGCACCTTTTATGTACCATGCCCTCTACTAGTTCTCTACGTTTTATTGTCATTAATTCTCATAACAATCCTCTGAGATAGATATGGATATCCCATTTTTCTGATGAAGAAATGGAGCTCAGAAAAATTAAGGAGCAGATCCAAGGCCCCACAGCCAGAAGTAAATTTAGATCTCTGTGACTTGAAAGACTATGAACTCTCTACTGCCTGTTGACATTATGAATTTCAGGATTTAGGGAAAACTCCCCTTTCACTCAGGGAGGAAGACAGAGGGGAGCAGGAGATCTGCTGCCCAAGCCCAGCCTGCAGGGCCTTGACACACAGTGTAACCCTATCCCTCTCATGTGCAGGTGAAGACATTAAGGCCCAGAGATTTAGACTTAGTTCCCTGGCATCAGGGCCTGAGGTGGGGATTTGTGTAAGGGAGTGAGGAAGCCCACTAGTCAAGGGAAGAAGCTAAGCATAGGTGTAGTTTTGAGCTCCCCAGCTGACAGCCAGCATCAACTTCCAGTCATGTGAGTAAGGCCATTGTAGATGCCCCAGCTTCAGCTGAGCCTCCTTGACTGCCATCATGTAGAGTAGACATAAGCCATCTCCACTCTTCCCTGCCCAAAATCCTGACCCAACATACCATGGCCAATGTCATGGTTTTTGTTTTCAACCTGCTACTAAGTTATTTTTTTTTTAATGAACATAAGTTTATTTTATCTAATATTTAAGAAAATTCAGTTTATAATTATAACTATTCCATAATTCTTAGAACAGACAATGAATCAATGCTGACTTTTTTAACATCTTTATTGGAGTGTAATTGCTTTACAATGTTGTGTTAGTTTCTGCTGTATAACAAAGTGAATCAGCTATACATATACATATATCCCCATATATCCTCCCTCTTGTGTCTCCCTCCCACCCTCCCAATCCCACCCCTCTAGGTGGTCACAGAGTACCGAGCTGATCTCCCTGTGCTATGCGGCTGCTTCCCACTAGCTATCTATTTTACATTTGGGAGTGTATATATGTCCATGCCACTCTCTCACTTCGTCCCAGCTTACTCTTCCCCCTCCCAGTGTCCTCAAGTCCATTCTCTATGTCTCAGCCTGCCACTAAGTTTGAGGGTGGCTTTTTTGCAGTAATAGATTACTGAAACATCTCCAAAACCTGTATTTGATGGGGGAAGAACATTCTCTAAAGCAAAATCTGTTTGCTATTTCTAGTAAAAATGTGTGTATCCTGGGGAAGAAAAAATATGTTAGAGTCACTGGGAGACAAAATATTGGACCTGGTCTCTAAAAGTTATAGCCTCAGCTTCCCTGGGAGCATAGCCATTACCTTTGTATTATTTCAGTCATTTCAGGAGAGCATTGGTTAGGTTTAGCCAGGGTTAGAGACCCACCCCTTACCCAGGAATGAGTGTTGGACAATCAAATGTTCGGTTCTGGGAACTTGAACCTTCAGTGGTGTGACATGGGAGCTGCATGCATCCTTATGGAAGCATCCTGAGGGGATGGGCTATTACATCCTCCTCCTGTGAACCTTGACTCTTTCTAGGTCTTCTTTCTGAAGCCTGGTTATATGACTTCTTTGAAGATTTCAATTTTATCCTTCAGTGAATTCCTTTAATGATTGCAACCAAAGAGCCTTAACTTATACATAAATCCTGAGAGAAGGTGACCTCAGAATATAGCTCTAATTTAGCAGGTGAGGAAACTGAGGCCTTAGGAAGTTTAATTTCATTGCTCAGGTATATAGCCAGAGTCAAAGCCCAGGCTTTCTTTCTTTCAGTCCAGTGACTTTCCTCTGTTCCATTGGGGAAGCAGGACTTGGGATAGAATTTTCATTTTTCAGATGGAGGTAATCAAGGAAGTCAAGCCAGTAGAGAAGGGGTGTTGTTACCATCCTTGGAAATCACCCATAGCCCCAGACTCTGAAGGTGGAAAACTTCCGTATTGAAGCCATTCAATATTCTGTCTCCTATAAGGAGATGCTTCATCTGTGACTAAAATATCTAAACTACTTATCAAATTAAGTACTAACATTATGTTTTGAATCAATAGCCAAGAAATACATTTTCCCCTCCCCAACCCACTTCAAAGAATTAATGAGAATTTAACTTATAATAAATGAGTTAATTGAGAAAGTTATTTGTCCTACTTAGTAGAAGTTCTTAGCAGTGAGACAAAGGCCCTGGAGTGCATTCATGAGATGCTCTTAAAACCTACATAATAAAATGATTTATACTTTTAAACTATGAATTAAAAACTATGGATCTATTATTCATGAATTTGTCACACAATTTCTGCTTTCTTCCTCTCTCTCTCTTTCTCTCTCTCTCTCTTCCCTAGGTTAGAGGTGTTTTTCTCTATTTTCTCTGTTGAAAGGAATTTTCCCCTCTATTTCTCCTTTCTTTATTTTTCAAGAAGATATACGCTTCAAACTGGAGCTATATCCCCATTTTCCACAACATATATTGATGTTTACTTTATCCACCTCCTTATAATTTTATAGATTCTAGCTATATTAGTTTTTCATTTCTGAACTTTTATAGCCCTTTCTTTCTGGCAGTTAAATGTAGTTCTAACTTTGTTACTTTCCACCTGTGCTTTCAGCTTCAAGATTACATTTTCACTGATGATGGTAAATCTTTTTCTTTTTTTTTACATGCTTCATCATTCACACAGAGTTGTAAGATAAGAGTTTTTTTTTTATTCATTCATTTCTTCAACAAGTATTTATGAAGAACTTTCTATATATGAAGAATGGCACTCAGCTTAGAACTACCGAAATGAATATGATGTCATTCCTGACCTCAAGAAGTAACAGAATCAATGAATACCCTTCTCAGTCTTTTGCTATCCAAATGTCCTAACCCTGAAAAGGGAAATTAAACCAAATTAAATTTAAATCAGTGAAATTAAATTATCAAATTGAGAAGCCTGAAGCACGTCCAAGTGATACATTCTAAGAAGAAGATTCACAGAACCTGGACAATAACAAGTGAAAATACTCAGTGTCCTTGAACATCGTAGAGGCTGAAAGACCTGGTCTGGGAATCTGATAACCTGAACTTTGATTTCAGTTCTGCTAAGACCAGTTTTGTGACGCTCAGCCACTGTGAACTTTGGTATCGGAAAAATTGAGAAGATGAATGAGGCATTCTCCATTCCTTTCAGTTCTAAAATTCTATGAACAAAGAACAAGGTTAGGAATTCCCTGGTGGCGCAGTGGTTGAGAGTCCGCCTGCCGATGCAGGGGTCACGGGTTCGTGCCCTGGTCTGGGAAGATACCACATGCTGCGGAGCGGCTGGGCCCGTGAGCCATGGCCGCTGAGCCTGTGCGTCCAGATCCTGTGCTCCACAATAGGAGAGGCCACAACAGTGAGAGGCCCGCGTACAGCAAAAAAAAAAAAAAAAAAAAAAGAACAAGGTTAAAATTCCTCCAGTTTCTAACCAGGAGCAACAGGATGAAATTAGGAAAATTAAAATTAAGGGTAGTATACAACATAGTTTTCCTTAGTAAAAGCTTAATGGACTAAGGAATTTTTCTTAGAGGGGAGAGTTGAAAGCCTCCTTGGTTAAAGAAATGTAAAAATAAATCCTGACAAATTTCGTGGCATATGAAATACTATCAGCATCCTAACAAAGCCTTTGAAAACAAGAAAGTCAAGGAAGGAAACAGAGATAAATGGACTTTTTTTTTTCTGGAATATCTATCGTTGTATAAAATAATTTTACTAGTGCCCAGAAATATACTATTCTTTGCTTCTTAAACAGAATCAAAAGAAATGAAATGATGGTAGAATAGATTTTCAAAGTGTTCAATTAGAATGACAAATTTACAAATAAACATTTTTTCCCACACAGGACTGCAGCTTCAAGGCATCAAATATATTTGCTATTTTGTGCAGCACATCAGAATGTTAAGTTAATGAGACACAGGAGTGAATAATATGTCAACATACGGTAAGCCTGAGTGACAAAGTAATCAAATATGAGGAAAACATTTTTGGAGCAAAGTGGTAACAGCTGCAATAAGGCATGAAGTAAATTGTGCAAGATCCATTTAACTCAGGAGACCCAAGTGAGGAAAAAAAAAACAACAATGCAGCAGCAGGAGTTGAACATCAGCTTGCATTGTGTCAAAGTCCAGGGACTGAGGGAAACTCTCTAGACAGCAGAGGAAACATACGAGGAACCAAACTCAACTCAAGAAATCAAAGCCTATTTGAAGGCAGGTAGATGATTCAGATCATTGAGGTATCACCCAGAGAAAATTAATGAGTCAGAACAGAGTTGGAACATGAGATTTCCATAATGTTATTTTACTCTCTTTTCAAAAGTCAGTATTCTTCCTTGGAAATAGATACTGTGCTCCCCAAGTGAGTCCCCATATAGCCTTGGAGGAGAACTTGAATTGGTTCCAAAGAGGCAGGAAAATTAAAAGTAGATGTCTAAAAACATGGCCTCAAGTGTAGACAGCTGTGAAATAAAGCAGAGATCCGAAAGCCTCCGACTGTAAGAAAATATATTCTCAAACGTACAAAATTCTGTTAACATATAAGTGAGACAATGGGAACATTACCCCTTAATGGAATTGAATTCAAGTTTAAACAAACATCAAGGTGGTTAGGCTTTTTAAGTAAAGTCAGAAAATTCAAACTGATGACTCCCCCGGTAACAATATCTCAGACAACTTATCCATACGTTGTATTTCATGTCTGCTGGCTATGTTAACTTTTAGACTTTTCTACTTGTAAAATGGCCAGCACTGAATTGGGGTGAGACTTAACTAAACCTTAACAAAGATTTTAAAACCACATCGGGGATCTGTGGATGAATGGAAACAAGTGTACAAAAAATAAAATCTTATGGAAAGATAGTTTGTTCTCACTATGCTCTGCTTTGATGAGAATGTTTTAAAGAAGCATACATTGAAACCAAAGCACTCTTAATGTGAGCAAAGAAAGATGATGTGTATCCAGGGGCATGGATGGCTGGTCCAGCCAATGCACCACCCTTGTGTGCAAAGCACAGCTGCTCAGTGGGTCTGGGGAAGATGCATGTAGCCCAAGCCACCTGGAAGCATAGAAAAACAGGGCAAACAGGAAAAAAAAAAAAGGTATCCTGGAAGCTTACTGAAATATTTTATACTTATGATAGGTTTTACATTTCACAATGTTTCCTGTGGAAACTATCGCTGACATTTTCCATACAAGTAAACTGAGTTTTGGAGAGATTTCTAATTTAACCAACACTGCACCAACTGGAAAGTAGATTTGCACCCAGGCTTCTGATGCCAAGTCTAGTGCCTTGTTCATTCTACTGCGTTCTTTCTGTCTTATTTCAATGGAGTCTGTGGTAAAGGAGGATCGGGACATCATTCAAGGGGTTTACTTAAGAAGGTAGCCAAAGTTATTTACTGCAGTTTGTTTAATCATAATTGAAGAAGTCTCTAGCTGTACATCCAGAAATGTACATGCTGGGGCAGGCAGGGGCACAAGAAAGAGTTGTCTCTATGTTCTACCCAGAGGACATTATGTGGGTAAGAAAGGAAAAGGAAGAAAACTAACTGAATATCAACTATGTGCCAGACACAGAGCCAAGTGCTTCACATGTTATTTCTTTTAATCTCACCCTGAGGAATAGGTCTTATAGGTCCCATTTTAGAACTGAGGAAACAGAGAAGTCAAGAGACATTCCCAACATTAACTGGCTAGGAGGGAGTAAGGACAGAATTTGAAAACAAGCAGGTCTGACTTCAAGAACTCTGGCATGATGTCACCTCACAACATGCATATTTAAGAGTAACCGGTTACAGAATGTTTTCACCTGATCTGAAGCACAGGGTGATGTTTTCATCACCCTGATCTGAAGCACAGGGCCCTCTGCTCATAGTAGGACCCCAGCCTCAGTAGAGGAGGTGGGCAGTCACCTTACTCTTTCTCTTTAACCAGGGATAAGAGGAAAATCTAGTTTGGGGAGAAGACACTGGTCCCTTCTCCTGAAACCAGGATCTCGGTGGAAGAGAGAAGCAGATTATGTCATTTAAGTCTTCACCCGCTCTACTGTGCCATGGCAGCCTGAATGCGCTTCACGACAGGCTCCCTAGGTAAGCAGCACCTGCCACACACAGATTTCAGAGTTTATTACAAACAGCAGACTGGATCCTACAGTGAAGAGAGAACATTTCTCAGTGTATGGTGTAGCATATTCTCTTCAGATCACAAGGGATGTTGCACTGGCCTAGTGTATCCCAGAAGGCAAAATACTCACCAGGGTACAATTGGAGATTGCTTTCTCCTGGGGAAGTAGGGGGAGTGTCTGGGGAAATAATCGCATTGAGCTTTATGGCCCAGTATGAAAATGTTAATTTACTAAATACCCCTGAAGAAGCACAGAAAGAAGCTGCTATCTCCTCACTCCAAATTCCCCCACCCACATCCCCACATCTCCTACTCACACATTATATTGTGCCCATTAATAAAACAAAATGGGTAAATGAGTCAGTGATCTGTATAGATCAGATAAACAAATATATGTTTTCCTAAAGTATTAGGCTAACTAATACTAGCTGCTCTTGCAATCTTGAAACCTTAGTGGTCTAACACAATAAAAATTTATTATTTAAATCATAGTCAAATGTAGATCAGATAAGGCAGTAACAAAAGGGAAACCCCCATCCTTCACTAGTCTGGTGTCAGAAGAGGCATGCTGAAACAGAAAATTTAATAATTTAAATAAGATCCAGAGTTTCATCACATAATACCCAGGATTCCCAAGATACAATCAAACACCGCTTGTCACACTAAGAAAAAGCACAATTTGAATGAGTAAAGGCAATCAACAGATAATAACACCAAGTCCACACAAGTACAAGGATTTTCAAGCAGATATTATAAACTTGCTTTAATGAATAATTACAAACACACTTGAAATAAATGAAAAAGAAGAAAATCTCAGAAGACAAATGGAACCTATAAAGAAGAACCAAATGGAAAGTTTAGAACTGAATGATACAAAACCAAAATGAAAAACTCAGTGGATGAGCTCAATAGTAGAATAAAAAGGACAGAAGAAAGAATCAGTGAATCAGAAGATAGAAGAATAGAAATTACCCAGATTGAATTACAGAGAAAAGGTAGACCAAAATAAAATAGAGTCTTTGGATATAACAAAATATCTAATACCTGTGTTATCAGAGTCTCTGAAGAAGAGGAGAAAGAGAATGGGACTGACAAGTATATTCAAATAAATACGTAAAAATTTCCCAAATATGGCAATCTACATAAACCTAGATTCAAGAAAATAGTGAAACCCAATGAAGATGAATTCAAAGAAATGTACACCAAGACTCATTATAATCAAACTTTTAAAGACTAAAGGCAAAAATATTGAAAGCAGTGAAAAAGAAGTTACACCTTACCTACAGGGGGAAAATCAATTCAAATGACAACAGAATTCTATCAGAAATAACCAGGAGGAAATCACATTATAATTTGTAAGTACTGAAAGGAAAAAGCTATCAACCCCAAATTTTATATCCAGAAAAAATATTCTTCAGGCATGAAAGACAAATCACAACATACTCAGATGAAGGAAGACTAAGAGAATTTGTCACCTGCAGACTTACCTTAAAAAAAAGTCTAAAGGAAGTTCTTGAAACAGAAAGGAAATAGCAAAACAAGGAACATAGGTACATCAGGAAAGAATAAAGAACAATGGAAAGAGTAAATATGGTTAAGTACCATACACTTTCTTTCTCTTGAATTTTCTAAATTGGGTGCCATGTTTGAAGCAAAAAATTGTAGCACTGTTTGATGTGATTATTGATGTATGGAGGGGAAGTATGTAAGGCATTATATTATAAATGGGAAAGGGTAAAGGAACTTAAAATGAGATAAGGCTTCTACAGTTTACATGAACTAGTAAAATGTCAACATTAGTAGACTGTTGATAAATTATGTATGTATAGCATAATACCTAGAAAAATCACTTAAAATATTATACAAAGAGCTGTACTAAAATGTAGTAAAGAAAAATCAAAATAGAATTCTAAGAAAAGGTTGTAGCATCTCACAGGAAGTCAGGAAAAAGAAAAAACAGAGAAATAAAATGGCAGGCCAAATGATATGCTCTCTATAAGAATCTCACTTTATACATAAAATGTAACCCTTCTTTGCCTGTAGAACTGGCCCCTCTGCTTTATTGACGGGGTTTCTCTTGCCTGAGTAAGTTACTTAAGGAGAGGAAATCAATTCTCCTCATACTCTGATCTATACCCACTTTTCACTGTCCCCAGTTCATAAAGAAAGTAATAACTCATCATGCTCCGGGAGATCATTAAAAAATTAAACTCAAAAAGAGAAAATTTACATATGAAGGACTTATGTTCTAAATCTAAATGGTGGGTTGGTAAAGTTAGCAGAAAGAAAGAAATCATACAGATCAGATCAGAAATAAATGAAAAATGAAGGAAACAATAGCAAAGATCAGTAAAACTAAAAGCTTGTTCTCTGAGAAGATATACAAAATTGATAAACCTCTAGCCAGACTCATTAAGCAAAAATGGGAGAAGACTCAAATCAACAGAAATAGAAATGAAAAAGGAGAAGTAACAACTAACACTGCAGAAATACAAAGAATCATGAGAGATTACTGCAAGCAATTATATGCCAATAGAATGGAAAACCTGGAAGAAATGGACAAATTCTTTAGAAAAGCACAACTTTCTGAGACTGAACCAGAAAGAAATAGAAAATATAAACAAACCAATCACAAGCGCTGAAATTGAAACTGTGATTAAAAATCTTCCAACAAACAAAAGCCCAGAACCAGATGGCTTCACAGGCGAATTCTGTCAAACATTCAGAGAACAGCTAACACCTATCCTTCTCAAAATATAGCAGAGGGAGGAACACTCCCAAACTCATTCTGTGAGGCCACCATCACCCTGATACCAAAACCAGACAAATATGTCACAAAAAAAGAAAATTACAGACCAGTATCACTGATGAACATAGATGCAAAAATCCTCAACAAAATACTAGCAAACAGATTCCAGCAGCACATTAAAAGGATCATACACCATGATCAAGTGGGGTTTATCCCAGGAATGCAAGGATTCTTCAGTATATGCAAATCAATCAGTGTGATACACCATGTTAACAAACTGAAGGATAAAAACCATGTGATAATCTCAATAGATGCAGAAAAAGCTATCGACAAAATTCAACACCAATTTATGATTAAAAACTCTCCAGAAAGTGGGCATAGAGGGAACTTGCCTCAACATAATAAAGGCCATGTATGACAAACCTGCAGCCAACATCATTCTCAATGGTGAAAAATTGAAACCATTTCCTCTAAAATCAGGAACAAGACAAGGATGCCCACTCTCACAACTATTATTCAACATAGTTTGGGAAGTTTTAGCCACAGCAATCAGAGAAGAAAAAGAAACAAAAGGAATCCAAATCGGAAAAGAGGAAGTAAAGTTGTTACTGTTTGCAGATGACATGATACTATACATAGAGAATCCTAAGGATGCTACCAGAAAACTACTAGAGCTGATCAATGAATTTGGTAAAGTAGCACGATGCAAAGTTAATGCATAGACATCTCTTGCATTCCTATACACTAATGATGAAAAATCTGAAAGAGAAATTAAGGAAACAATCCCATTTACCATTGCAACAAAAAGAATAAAATACCTAGGAATAAACCTACCTAAGGAGACAAAAGACCTGTATGCAGAAAACTATAAGACACTGATGAAAGAAATGAAAGATGATACAAACAGATGGAGAGATACACCATATTCATGGATTGGAAGAATCAACGTTGTGAAAATGACTCTACTACCCAAAGCAATCTATAGATTCAATGCAATCCCTATCAAACTACCAATGGCATTTTTCACAGAACTAGAATAAAAAATTTCACAATTTGTATGGAAACACAGAAGACCCTGAATAGCTGAATAGCCAAAGCAATCTTGAGAAAGAAAAAGGGAGCTGGAGGAATCAGGCTCCCTGACTTCAGACTATACTACAAAGCTACAGTAATCAAGAGAGTATGGTACTGCCACAAAAACAGAAATATAGATCGATGGAACAGGATAGAAAGGCCAGAGATAAACCCACACACATATGGTCACTTTATCTTTGATAAAGGAGGCAAGAATATACAATGGAGAAAAGACAGCCTCTTCAATAAGTGGTGCTGGGAAAACTGGACAGCTACATGTAAAAGAATGAGATTAGATCACTCTCTAACACCATACACAAAAATAAGCTCAAAATGGAATAAAGACCTAAATGTAAGGCCAGACACTATAAAACTCTTAGAGAAAAACATAGGCAGAACACTCTATGACATAAATCACAGGAAGATCCTTTTTGACCCACCTTCTAGAGAAATGGAAATAAAAACAAAAATAAACAAATGGGACCTAATGAAACTTAATACTTTTGCACAGCAAAGGAAACCATAAACAAGACCAAAAGACAACCCTCAGAATGGGAGAAAATATTTGCAAATGAAGCAACTGACAAAGGATTAACCTCCAAAATATACAAGCAGCTGATGCAGCTCAATATCAAAAAAAACAAACAACGCAATCCAAAAATGGGCAGAAGATCTAAATAGATATTTCTCCAAAAAAGATATACAGATTGCCAACAAACACTTGAAAGGATGCTTAACATCACTAATAATTAGAGATATACAAATCAAAACTGCAATGAGGTATCACCTCACACCGGTCAGAATGGCCATCATCAAAAACTCTGCGAACAATAAATGCTGGAGAGGGTGTGGAGAAAAGGGAGTCCTGCTGCACTGTTGGTGAGAATGTAAATTGATACAGCCAGTATGGAGAACAGTATGGAGGTTCCTTAAAAAACTACAAATAGAACTACCATATGACCCAGCAATCCCACTACTGGGCATATACCCTGAGAAAACCATGATTCAAAAAGTCATGTACCAAAATGTTCATTGCAGCTCTATTTACAGTAGCCAGGACATAGAAGCAACCTAAGTGTCCATCAACAGATGAATGGATAAAGAAGATGTGGCACATATATACAATGGAATATTACTCAGCCATAAAGAGAAATGAAATTGAGTTATTTGTAGTGGGGTGGATGGACCTAGAGTCAGTCATACAGACTGAAGTAAGTCAGAAAGAGAAAAAAAATACCGTATGCTAACACATATATATGGAATCTTAAAAAAGAAAAAAACAACATGGTCATGAAGAACCTAGGGGCAGGACAGGAATAAAGACGCAGACCTACTAGAGAATGGACTTGAGGACACGGGGAGGGGGAAGGGTAAACTGGGACAAAGTGAGAGAGTGGCATGGGAATATAAGCCTACAGTTTTTGAGGGACTTGTATTGTCAAAGAAACCATGGCTCTGGGCATGAAAACATCTTTGAGAGTTTAAGCTTTAGAATAGTCCATGCAAAATCAGATTAACATATCAGAAAATGGGCTATGAAAAGTCCTACATCCCTCAAGGAAGGCGTATCCTCCAATGCCCACTTCAAAAGTGAAAGAGGAAAAATGTAAAAAAGAATCTCCCTGAGGGTGGAAACAGGTACCATGGTGTTCCTCCTACAAGCAGAATCAGGGCTTAATCAAGAAACCTCCAAATTAGGTGGCCTTCACAGTGCCTGCCCAGCAGGGTTCCATCATGACTGTGGACCAGGAGAAGACAGTGTCTTCTTTTCCTAAATGAGAGTTTTGCTGCTGTCCTTTTTATGTTCCACTGTTGTCTATGGTGTTTGTTAAGCTCAAGTGATTTATTCATAGTTTAACTTTCACTGGGAAGTAATGGAAAGGACTGTACATCACACAGAGATGAAAACTGGATGCGGTGACTGTGGAACTTTAGTTTCCTCCCTTGATGAGGAAGTTGAGTGTATTTTCTGTGTGGGAAGAAAAGCAGGACAGATACTGTGTTTGGTGAACAGAATGTAGACTGTAAGAGAGACTGGTTAACTGTTCACTAACCTATAACCTATTTCTTCTTCTTCTTAAACATACACCTAATCTACATCTCCCAAACTCTCTTGCTGTCAAGTGTATACAGGTGACTGAGTTCTATCCTATAAAATGTGAGCAGAAGTGATACGGACTCCCTTCAAGCCTGTCCCCCAGAAACCACCCATGCATCATCCTTGATGCCTTTGTCTGCTTGTTGGGTTTTATAAGTGAGCATGGTGAATTTAGAAACAGCAGGAGTAAGCCTGGGTTGCTGATTGCTGCTTGTCAATTATAAATACTCATGTTGAACTCTGTGTGAGTAAGAAATAGACTTCTCCCATCATTTGCATCGAGCTATTTTGCATTTTACCATTTGTTTATTACCACAGTTGGACACATCCTAGCTAGGAAATCTCTTCAGCATTAAATATAGATTAAATGTAAAACATCATAAACATATGGATAATAACTCCACCAAAGAGATTTATTTCCTTCACCAATATCCAGGCATCAGCAGGGTGCTGAATTTCAGCAGATTCTGTCCTCAGTGTTCATACTCTCTATTTTGGCATTATATATATATATATTTGCAGAGCTATTCTAAGTAATTGACAGGACATTAGCCTCAAGCAGCATCTTTATGTCCAACCTGGGATTTCCTTCAGGCAGACAAATCCTGCAGAGAAAATACCAATAACTGGCATAATGAATCAAGACAGCAGAGCCACATTCATCACTGCATTCCCTCCCTGGAAATTTTTCTGGGTACAAGTCACCCATATTGATCTAGAGGAAAATTCTATCTACTTCCTCGCTAAGTCAGAGTAAAAATCGCAAGAGGCCAATTTTTTTCTTAAAAGGCAGAGACACATCAGCTTGAAAAAAGAACAGCCTGAATGTTCTTCCTCCATAGGGAATGCACATTCCCAGAGCAGTGGGTGTGCTGGTGAGGGGAGGTGCTCTGTCCCCAACTTGGTTCACACTTAGGAAAAGGGAAGAACCACTGTCAGGGCGACTTGGGGTTCCTGACACTTCCTGAGTCCCTACAAGGAGACAGGTTATACAAATGATATGCTGGTCACGCTTGTCTCCATGGGACCTGATAGACCTCGGAAACGGTATGCACACCCTATCCTGAAGGAATAAAGCTACCCACTGAAAAATATGTGAATTCTGGGCAGAAAGCCCCCCCCCATCCTGCCTCTGCTTCTGCTTTTATGTATCTTGATCAAAAGCAGTTCTGAGGCTCCCTTTATGTCCCCACAGGCTCCTGAGGCATTAGATGCCCTCTCTCTCCTCTGTGCCCACTCTTCCTCCCCGAGTCACTCCACACAGGATGCATCACATGGTATTCTCACTCTTGTTTTCTCTGGATTCCCTGCAAGAATGTGGGTTCCTCAAGGGCAGGGATTGAGTCATACCCATCTTTGCCTATTCCATACCCAGCTTAGGGCCTAGCAACGTACTAAAAACTTAAATGGTGGAAACAATTTGTTGTCAGTCTGGATAACTGAAGTTTCCCACATTTCTTTTGTAAATCTTCTCATTTTTTTTAGGACCCAGACATATGATTGCTGAAAAACAAAATTTAACTTAAAGATTAGATTTTATGTATAAATAACACAGGGAAATATTATGAACTTGCTTGAGAGTGGCCTTCCCAAGGAAACTCTTTTGTCTTCTTCCCATTGTCTCAGCTGTTCCCCTAGTTGAGACCATCTTCCTCTCTCAGCAGCCCACAGACCTCAGAGCTCCCCATTCTCCCGTCCTTCTGTATCCTGCTGCCAGAACGAATCACCCCAGACACCCATCTGATTCAAAAGCATTTTGTGCTTCTCAATTGGCTACAGATTAAAGTCTAAGCGTAATGTATTTCCAAGACTTTTCACAGCACCAACTTGCAAAGATTTTCTAAAAAGCACATTACCCGCCTCTCGCCTCACATTTTAACATCTCTGAAATCAGTTTGTGCCTTAAAATCACTGGCAGCCGCGGGGAGGGAGGGATGTGGTTGCCACTGCCCAAGAACACACATCAGAATTTGCAGAACAGATGCCAGCAGCTTGGAGGAAACCCCAGAGACAATTTCAGAGGACCTGTTTAGGAAACACCATGTCCTCAGAGCTCTTGGTGCCACAGAGGACGATACTGTTCTGAATGCACACGTGACTCAGGATGCTGAAAGTGAAGATGCTTTGGTCATTCTTGAACCAACTAGTTTTTCTATTTCTTTTTCTTCCCTACGTATGCATGAGAATGATGTATAACTAATTCTAAAAGAGCTCTTTCAACAAAATAAGCATTTTGTGTCACTCTTTAGTTGGCTGGGTTTTTTTTTCTCCAAATAATAGTGTATCCTACGGTGGATGGTGTTTTTAGATTTGATTGAAATGGAACATATCAATCTAATCATCATATTAATTCCTCATCTCTCCCCCTGTTAACCTTTTATCCCAAGCCAGTCCTTACCACTAGTGATTCCTGAATCAGAGCGGTAATTTTCTGCCTTGTTTAATCCACTTGACCTCCTGGAAATTCTATCTATTCTTTAAATGCCAACTTAAATGTAACCTACTCCATGAACTCTTTTCTATATCACCCATTTACTACGATGTCCTCCAATCCATAACCCCACATTTCTTGTACATCTCTTACAGTTCAGATAAAATCAATTCTTTTGAAACCTTCCATGGCTTGGGCACAATGGTAAGCCCTTTTAGCATACTTTGTCTCAGTTAATCATTACGATAACCTTTTGAAGTAGAAATTAGCCTCCATTCTTCAGATGAGTTTAACTGAGATTTAGAGAGAGTAGTTTAGATCTATACTCTCATACATTTAGTAGGTGGTAAACATGGGTCTTTGGCCCAAATCTGGTCTATCATTGAACATCAGCTTCCTTTTCTCTACATCCTGCCCTCCCCATCTACCTATTGAATACATTTTATTGAATTTAATTGAAGGTGAAATGCAAAATACCACTCAAAACTGAATATTCTTGATAGTAAAATCCCAAATGTATGTGAAAAACAAGCTAAAGTATTTTAAAATTCACATTTTCATTACTCAGCTGATATTCTTTGTTAAACCCCATTTGTTTAAGAAAAATTAGGATTATGTTTCATTGTGAGAAAATAATCATTGAAGATTCGCCTCAGAAATGCCATGATTATTTCTCTTGTTCCTTCTGTTATTTTCTTAAATAATAACGTAGAACTACTGAAAATTTAACCACAGCATCCAGTTTACATTCAAAGTATTAAACTATAAGAAATAGAATTCTCCCTTCTGCCTGTGGGAAGAGTCAGCTATTAAAAACATTTAAAAACATGTCCTTGTAAGGAAGAGGACAGGACAGTTCTCAAACACAAAGAGCAAGAAGAGCCAGTATAATCTTGAAATCAAACAGAGCTGAATCACAGTTCAGGCACTCCCTAATTTTTTTTTTTTTTTTTACATCTTTATTGGAGTATAATTGCTTTACAATGGTGTGTTAGTTTCTGCTTTATAACAAAGTGAATCAGTTATACATATACATATGTTCCCATATCTCTTCCCTCTTGCGTCTCCCTCCCTCCCACCCTCCCTATCTCACCCCTCCAGGCGGTCACAAAGCACGGAGCTGATCTCCCTGTGCTATGCAGCTGCTTCCCACTAACTATCTACCTTACGTTTGTTAGTGTATATATGTCCATGCCACTCTCTCGCTTTCTCACAGCTTACCCTTCCCCCTCCCCATATCCTCAAGTCCATTCTCTACTAGGTCTGTGTCTTTATTCCTGTCTTACCCCTAGGCTCTTCATGACATTTTTCTTTTCTTAAATTCCATATATATGTGATAGCATATGGTATTTTTTTTTTCTTTCTGACTTACTTCACTCTGTATGACAGACTCTAGGTCCATCCACCTCATTACAAATAGCTCAGTTTCGTTTCTTTTTATGGCTGAGTAATATTCCATTGTATATATGTGCCACATTTCTTTATCCATTCATCTGATGATGGACACTTAGCTTGTTTCCATCTCGAGGCTATTGTAAATAGAGCTGCAATGAACATTTTGGTACATGACTCTTTTTGAATTATGGTTTTCTCAGGGTATATGCCCAGTAGTGTGATTGCTGGGTCATATGGTAGTTCTATTTGCAGTTTTTTAAGGAACCTCCATACCGTTCTCCATAGTGGCTGTACCACTTCACATTCCCACCAGCAGTGCAAGAGTGTTCCCTTTTCTCCACACCCTCTCCAGCATTTATTGTTTGTAGATTTTTTGATGATGGCCATTCTGACTGGTGTGAGATGATATCTCATTGTAGTTTTGATTTGCATTTCTCTAATGATTAATGATGTTGAGCATTCTTTCGTGTGTTTGTTGGCAGTCTGTATATCTTCTTTGGAGAAATATCTGTTTAGGTCTTCTGCCCATTTTTGGATTGGGTTGTTTGTTTTTTTGTTATTGAGCTGCATGAGCTGCTTGTAAATTTTGGAGGTTAATCCTTTGTCAGTTGCTTCATTTGCAAATATTTTCTCCCATTCTGAGGGTTGTCTTTTGGTCTTGTTTATGGTTTCCTTTGCTGTGCAAAAGCTTTGAAGTTTCATTAGGTCCCATTTGTTTATTTTTGTTTTTATTTCCATTTCTCTAGGACATGGGTCAAAAAGGATCTTGCTGTGATTTATGTCAGAGTGTTCTGCCTATGTTTTCCTCTAAGAGTTTTATAGTGTCTGGCCTTACATTTAGGTCTTTATTCCATTTTGAGCTTATTTTTGTGTATGGTGTTAGGGAGTGATCTAATCTCATACTTCTCCATGTACCTGTCCAGTTTTCCCAGCACCACTTATTGAAGAGGCTGTCCTTTCTCCACTGTACATTCCTGCCACCTTTATCAAAGAAAAAGTGACCATATGTGTGTGGGTTTATCTCTGGGCTTTCTATCCTGTTCCATTGATCTGTCTTTCTGTTTTTGTGCCAGTACCGTACTGTCGTGCTTACTGTAGCTTTGTAGTATAGTCTGAAGTCAGGGAGCCTGATTCCTCCAGCTCCGTTTTTCGTTCTCAAGATTGCTTTGGCTATTCGGGGTCTTTTGTGTTTCCATACGAATTGTGACATTTTTTACTCTAGTTCTGTGAAAAATGTCAGTGGTAGTTTGATAGGGATTGCATTGAATCTGTAGATTGCTTTGGGTAGTATAGTCATTTTCACAATGTTGATTCTTCCAATCCAAGAAAATGGTATATCGCTCCATCTATTTGTATCATCTTTAATTTCTTTCATCAGTGTCTTATAATTTTCTGCATACAGGTTTTTTGTCTCCTTAGGTAGGTTTATTCCTAGATATTTTATTCTTTTTGTTGCAATGGTAAATGGGAGTGTTTTCTTCATTTCACTTTCAGATTTTTCATCATTTGTGTATAGGAATGCCAGAGATTTCTGTGCATTAATTTTGTATCCTGCTACTTTACCAAATTCATTGATTAGCTCTAGTAGTTTTCTGGTAGCATCTTTAGGATTCTCTATGTATAGTATCATGTCATCTGCAAACAGTGACAGCTTTACTACTTCCTTTCCGCTTTGGATTCCTTTATTTCCTTTTCTTCTCTGATTGCTGTGGCTAAAACTTCCAAAACTATGTTGAATAAGAGTGGTGAGAGTGGGTTACCTTGTCTTGTTCCTGATCTTAGTGGAAATGCTTTCAGTTTTTCACCACTGAGGACAATGTTGGCTGTGGGTTTGTCATATATGGCCTTTATTATGTTGAGGAAAGTTCCCTCTATGCCTACTTTCTGCAGGGTTTTTTATCATAAATGGGTGCTGAATTTTGTCAAAAGCTTTCTCTGCATCTATTGAGATGATCATATGGTCTTTCTTCTTCATTTTGTTAATATGGTGTATCACATTGATTGATTTGCTTATATTGAAGAATCCTTGCATTCCTGGGATAAACCCCACTTGATCATGGTGTATGATGCTTTTAATGTGCTGTTGGATTCTATTTGCTAGTATTTTGTTGAGGATTTTTGCATCTATGTTCATCAGTGATATTGGCCTGTCGTGTTCTTTCTTTGTGACACCCTTGTCTGGTTTTGGTATCAGGGTGATGGTGGCCTCGTAAAATGAGTTTGGGAGTGTTCCTCCCTCTGCTATATTTTGGAAGAGTTTGAGAAAGATAGGTTTTAGCTCTTCTCTAAATGTTTGATAGAATTCACCTATGAAGCCATCTGGTCCTGGGCTTTTGTATGTTGGAAGATTTTTAATCACTGTTTCAATTTCAGTGCTTGTGATTGGTCTGTTCATATTTTCTATTTCTTCCTGATTCAATCTTTGCAGGTTGAGGCACTCCCTAATTTTGTGATCTTGGACAACTTACTTAGCATTTTTGAACATCAGTATCCTCATTCATAGATTGAGGATCAATAAAAACTGCATCATAGTGTTGTTTCAGGACCAATTGATAATGGTACATAAATTAAGGGCATTATTATTTTTATTATTATTACTGAAACTATTTCCTCATGGGACATCTGGCCATATCCTGGAAGAGGGCTGTGATGTCATTTTTTTTCAAACAAACAAACAGTAACCTCTTCCTGCTGTGTAGAGAATAGATTAAAAGGACTCAAGAGGTGGGTAACCAGAAAAATGATGGCAGTTTTCCAAATAGGAGACTATGGTGGCCTGTACCTGGATCAGAGCAGTGAAGATGTTTCAAGTGTCTACAGTTGAGATGACTTTAGGATATAGAATCCATATAATATGGTATTAGACTGGTTATGAGAGGATGTGGAAGAGCAAGGAATCAAGAATCACCTCTAGGTCTCTGGCTTAAGCATCTGGGTAGATGGTAGTACCATTAATTGAGTTGGGGAAGACTAAAGGAAGGAGGTCAGGTTGGAGGTGGGAGTAAAAGAAAAAATTGAATTACAGAAGAAAAGTCCACCTTTAGAAATTAATAGTACAATTTTTAAAACCAAAATGCAGATTTTGATGTTAATTTTGGTGATTTCCTTATCTCTGTCCACATCCAAAATGTTGATCCAAGTAAAGAATATTTTCTCCTCCTCTTCCTTTGCCACACAGGAGACAGAAATTTCCCAGAGATCTTATCAGCTTGACTTTTTCTAAGAAACCTTTTGAATTTTTCTTCTCCCTCTTGCAGCCATTGATTAACTCAGCAGTGAAGTCAGCCGTCATGACTTAAATCTTGAAATTATCCCTACAGTTTTCCCTGAAGGAATAATCATTCTGATCCAGAAACTTAGGTCCTCATAATGGGTTGACTCCTTTGTCTTTCGAAACAGAGACCCTATTTAGGACCTGGAAAGTTGATTGTATCACCTGTCATGCCAAAGCACTTGCCAACCTCATACCTTCCTCCTTACTCTCTCAGGATCACTTTCTCAACATTACTCACATCGTTCTGTTTGACAAACTCTTCCCTGATTGATTTAGGACCATAAATTCAGTCGTTACCTTATGGTCATCATAATCACAGTTGCGATTTCTATTATACCTTGCATTTCCAGTAATCACCATTACATCTGAGTATCTTAAGCTTCCCTGAAATCGTCTAAGCAGAGACAGTCTAGATCACTATGATGGATGAGAGGTGGAATGAGATGACCTCTAAGCCAGCTTTCTCCTCTCAAATTCTGTGTATTTCACGTTTCATATCATGCAGAAAAACAAAAGTGCTTGGTGCCCACGTGGTTGTTCTAATTTACTGAAGCTTCGTAGTACTACCCACATTTTAGCTAGTCTTATTCAACCAGAAAGTTGAATAAGCAGTTGTGGTCTCACATTTACTAGCAAAGAAGCTATTGCTGCCATCCTTCAGTGAAAAAGAGTGCCCTGTGCAAAGTTTTCTGACATATACAGGCAGTGGCTTGTTTTAAATGAACATCTGCTAAGGAGGTAGGGTGCTGCAGTGGAAAAGGCTTAGTCAGGTTATTGCCTTAATTCCAGTACTAAGTAGCTAACTGAATCTGAACAAGACACTTCACATCTGTGAGTCTTAAACTCCTCATATGCAAGATAAAAAGGCTTAACTAGATCAGGGTTTCTCAGCCTCTGCACTGTTGACGTTAGATGCTGGATAATTCTTTGTTGTGGGGGACCATCCTGTGCATTGTAGGATGTTTAGCAGCATCCCTGACCTCCGTTCACTAGATGTCATTAGCATCCCCTCTCCCCAGCTTTTGACAACCATAAATGTCTCCAGATACCGGCAACTATCTTCCAGGGGGCAAAATTGGCCCAGCTGGGAACTTCTGCACACTAGGTAACTATAAGATGAAAACATACCTAAAAAAAAAGTGCTGTAAACTGAATAGCATCTCACCACTTACATTGTTGTCTACTATAAAAGGTGTTTTGTGTGTGTTTGTGTGTGTGTGTGTAATTTAAAGATAACTACTAGTAGAACTTTAAAGTAGATGTATTCTTCCAAATTATTGCAGAAAAATAAAAGCAAATAAACCCCACTAGTTATTTAAAATAAATAATAAAAGTAAACATCAATAACAGAAATAGGCTATGCAGCACCACATGGGCATTAAAGGACAGCTCAGAGCATGTTATAGGACAATGTCAGATCAAACATACCAGTTACGACAGGAACTAAAATGGCTGAATACATCTATCAAAGACAAAGGCACTCAGATTGTTTTAAATAATAAAATTGAACTATACACTGCCTAAAATAATAGGTCTAAAATAAAATACCTTGAAGTTGAAAAAGAAAAGGAAGGGCAATGATTTATCTGGCAAAAATAAACAACAAAAAAGGCAAAATGGCCAAATTAGTTCAACCAGTCTGGAAATCAAAGCAAAAATTATTTAAATTGAGTGAGGAAGAAAGGTCATTTTATATTAATAAAAGGAATAATTAAGGGTGAAATATAAAATTAGGAATGCAAGGCATGAACTTTTATTCAACCAATAACAAAACATCTAAATATAGATTCCCAGCAATGCAAGGGAAACCAGGAAGCAGTTTTCATCTGGATCTACTTGGCACCCCAAATAGTACTGACATTCTATTAGCAAGGAAAATTAGGAGCATGGCTATTGGGTTGGCACCTTACAGTCTTGCCCACGCCTGGAAACTTATTGTTGGTGAACAGTGGGCAGGTGGAAAAGCTTTTCTGTTTTAAGGGTGTGAAATTGCTGATGAGTCACCTTTCATGAATGTGACTTACTCTAGGTATATGAAAAACTAGAAAAATACAGTTTCTACCTTTATAAAGAAAAAAACTGGTTATGATAATGAAGCATTTTTGGTAAGCTTTACTTGACATAGCTAGTCAAATATTTCCTATGATCTGAAGTATCATTCACTCAGGAAAGAAAAATCAGGCACATAGTAGGCCTCCAATAAATTGTATTGAAATGAATTATATTGACCTATCTTCTTTAGTAAAATTTGGTTATGTGGTTTCCTTATTAATTCAGGATAATATTACATTAGCATGAATGATTAATGCCACTTTGAAGATGTTATCATGCAAACTGGAATTGTTTCCTTATAGTTCAGTTTCCTCATTTTAAAACATGACAGCAACATTTGCTAAGTACCTATTTTAAGAATGCAATTTATATTGGACTAATAAAATATATGCAAAAAGATATATAAAGCAAAAACTGTGAGATAAAAAAGAAAATAAATTTGTAAGAACACAATAATGCAATAATGGTGAGAAACTTTAACGAAATATTATTTGTGTTTGAATGTTAAAGTAGACCAAAATCAAGTAAGAGCATATAAATTTTGAATAACATGAGTGAATAAATTAATATTGAATTTTATGAGTTACACAAACATTTCATGAAATATAAAATAATTATCTTAAAACTGATTTTCTATTTAACCAAAAATGGGCCTCAATCCATTGTGAAAGGTTATAAATGTATCAGCTATATTATTTGATGGCAAAATACTAAAACTATAACATATAAAAGTGAAAAAAAGAGGCCTAAGGGACCATTTCATCCAATAAGAAATGAAAAGTAGAATTATAGTCTTTGGAAGACTATGAAAATAAGAATACCACATTTATGTCTGTGAGTCTGTTTCTGTTTTGTAAGCAAGTTCATTTATACTATTTTTTAACTTATGGTTACCAAAGGGGAGGGGGCAAGGGATAAATTGGGAGTATGGGATTAACAATGCACACTACCACATATAAAATAGATAAACAACAAGGATTTACTATGTAGCACAGGGAACTATTTTCAATATCTTGTAATAAACTGTAATGGAAAAGAATCAGAAAAAAATAATATAGATCTATACATATACGTATAACTGAATCACTTTACTGTACACCTGAAACTAACACAATATTGTAAATCAACTATACTTCAACAAAAAAAAGAATACAACATTTAAAAATGTATGTGATACAGATTTCAATTCTGACTATGACAGAGTTGCTGGTATTGCAGTAAACAACTGTGAAACTGGGTAAAGTATGTGCCGTTGGACAGCAGCCCACAGAGTATGTGATTGTTCGAGCAGGGAGGTAGGGAGTTTAGCACCATCACATCCATCCTGGGTTCCTCTCTGTGGTATTTCCCAAATGGAAGTGGAGACTCAGTGCAGAGCCAGGTTTGGCTGGGGGAAGGGAACAGTGTGGTTGGATCACTAAACCATCTGGAATTGTGAGTCAGGACACCTGAGAGAAGGAAGCTGCTAAGAGGTAGCCCCAGCAGGCATAGGGTCCCAACCTGGATAGAATCCTAACTGTGCAGCCACCAAGCAAGACTCTGGAGGCATGGCAGAGAGCAGCTGCTGGTGGTCAAGGGCTAATGGGGGTTTCTGAGGTTACACGGGGTGGGGAGACATTGGAGTTCTGACTCAGTTGAATGGGAGAGACCTTGTTCAAAACCCTAGGTTTTCAGCTGACACTCAGAAAGTTCAGTGAACCTAAAGACAGATAAAATGACCAAACTTATGTGAAAGGAAAAAAAAAAAAACAGAAAAGAACATCTGAGACCTGTGGGACAATTGTAGTGATCCTATATATGTTTAAGTGGGGACAAAATGCATATTTGAAGAGCTACTGGCTGGGTATAGCCTAAAATGTATGAGATGTACCTAAGCTATATGCACAGAAAAATCAATAGTTTTATACTGTTTAACGACATTTAAAGAAAAAGAAATAACCAAGAAGACTGTAGCAGAAACACACAGTACTGAATACGTTTTCCAAGTGCTCCCTTATATTCCATATCCTACCTTATGATCATATTGAGGCTTTGTAACTATTTCTGACCAATGAAATATGAGTGGATGAAGTATCTCTCCAGGACTGAGGCAGTTAAAAGACTGTATGTCTCCTCCATCTCCCACTACTCCAGCACCATGGTGGCTAGTGTTTCAGATGGTGTAACTACAGGATAGAGGAGGCTGGTCAAGCCTCACTGAACTTTTCACGTGTGCCCAATAAATCTTTGTCAAGTTCAACCACTGGAGTTCATGTGTCATGGCAGAATTAATTACTCAATCATAGGAAAATTATAAGAATACAATCAGAAAAAAGCTAGAACAGTAAGAAGAAGGAAATAATAAAAATACAAGCATAAATCAATGAATTCAAAAGAAGTAAAAATGAACATTTTTCTTTAAATTTTTAATAGAATAAGCAAATCTAATCAAGAATAGATGTAAGGCTTCCCTGGTGGCACAGTGGTTGAGAGTCCGCCTGCTGATTCAGGGGACACGGGTTCGTGCCCCGGTCCGGGAGGATCCCACATGCCGCGGAGCGGCTGAGCCCATGAGCCATGGCCGCTGAGCCTGTGTGTCCGGAGCCTGTGCTCCGCAGCGGTAGAGGCCACAAAGGTGAGAGGCCCGTGTACTGCCAAAAAAAGAAAAAAAAGAGAGAAATTTATTCTCTTACAGTCATGGATGCTAGAAGTCCAAAGGGAAGGTATTAGTGGGACCATGCTCTCTTTGAAAGCTCTACAAGAGGATCTCTCGTCTTTTTCCTAGTTTCTGGTTGGTTGTTGGCAATCCTTGACTTTCCTTGGCTTGCATAACCCTAATCTCTTCCTCTATCGTCATGTGGCCCTCTCTCTATATGTCTGTCTGTGTCTTTATGTCTTCTCTACTTCTTATAATAATGACACCAGTCATATTTTATTTACAGCCCTCCCTAATCCAATATGACCTTAACTAATTACATCTGCAAAGACCATATTTCCAAATAAGATCACATTCACAGATACTTACGGTTAGGACTTCAACATATCTTCTGGAGGGACACAATTCAACACAGTTCAACCTGAAACAGAAGGGAAATAACAATCTGGGGAGATTTGGAAAATAAGAGACAATGTCAGTTGTCTAAACATAGCACCTGAAACTATGTCTAGCACCTAAAACATACTATGAAATATTTACTTTCCTCAAAACATATTAGTGACTATAATTGACCCAATAAGTAGTAAACCCAAATAGACCGATGTTGTCAGAACAGTTCTAAGCAGTAGACTTAGAAATTCAGAATGATTCTTCATAGGTAGAGATTTGCTCTTTCTTTTTTCAAAGAAAGAAAAAAGCTTGATCATTTTGAGAAAAACAGACACTCCTTTTTCTCTAGGCTAGTCTATATTGGAGAAGAATTAAGAAAGAAAGAATTAAATTGCTCTGCAAAGAAAGAATAACAAGAGTTTTGGAGCTGTCCACTGGTGGATCAAGATAGGACATTGGAATGTAGAATAAGGGACAAAGGAATAAGTGAAATTGTCTAGGATGAACATAACTGTGCAATGTGACGGTAGCTGGGGCCTAAGGAGGGCCATGACCAATGAGAAATAAATTGCCCGTGCTAGGAAATTGCCAATGAATAATCAGAGCAGTAATAGCTGATTCTCAATGAAAACTTTGTTGTAATTATAACCCCTAATATTAACCCCATATCCCCCAATCTTCAGAAAAGTCTAAAGGGAACAAAGACTATATTATGCATATGCTTGGAGAAGATAAAGAAAAAGAGATGTCTCATTCGTGGTTAAGCAAGGTACAGAGTGTTGGTAACAGAATCTTTAATAGCATGCATGGAACGCTGGCAAGAATTCACAGGGACGTATGACTGAATATATCACTAAACACAATCATACACTTGAGTGTCTCAAAGTGCTACCACATTTTGCTTCAGGATAGTCCAAGCTACTCTATTGGGGTATTAAATGCAGGGGTGACTACAGAAGCCCAAAGATTTGGAGACATTTAGGTCTAACAAAGGTGTCCATCAGAAATGTGGTTGGTTAGTTATGCAGGAATGTGGTTAGTTAGAAATGGAGGATTGTTGGCACTGCCACCTGCCCAGTCAAGTCCTGTTTAGAGGAGAGGATACAAAGACCCAAAGACATGCTCAGTTTCAGAGGCAGAAATATTCTCATCATGTAAATAAATAGATGCCTCAGATGCTCTTTCCCTGATATCTACCAAATATTCAAATTATATAATTCATTCTGACTTAGATTCTAGGTGCCCTCACTCTGCCTTCTCATATAGCTGGTCTACCCTCAGGAAATCTTTTGTGAAAGGGCAGTCATATCTTCTGCTTTAGGCAAGTACCTTTAATGCATTCGACAAATAAATTTATGAGTGTTTACTTTGCGTCATAAATGATTGGTTCTAGGCGCTAGAAATGAAGTGAGAAGAAAAAGAAATCCCTGCCTTCAGGGAGCTTACATTCCAGGAAGGAGAGAGATAAGAAAAAGGTAAACAAATAAATATTTAGTATAAATTCAGGTAAAGACAAATGCTTTGAAGAAAGATATAAAGCAGGATAGGAGGTTAGAGGTGTTGGTGCCGGTACAGCCTCAAGCTTCCCTGAGAAACTGACCTCAAATAGAGATCTAAATTAAGTGACAAAATGAACAAACTGAGGGATAGCTTTTAGGGAGGCATTAACCAATTCAATTAAAAGATAGAAAGTAAATAGAAGCAGAAGAAATAACAAGATACTTAGAAGAAACAAGAATAATTTTAACATTAAAGACTACAGTTTACTATGAAGATATGAGAGATATAATATTTATGCCCTCAATAACACCACATTAGCCGTTGAATCAAGGGGGAAGCCTTTTGAAACACAATATTAGTCAGCTATTGATTACAGGCTGCCTCTCAGAGAAGAATATAGTGGCCCCCCAAGGGGCATGGCTCCCATTCATCAAGACACTTTTCTAGAGAAGAGCATAGCTGTGCACTATTAGTTGCTAATACTAACCCCACGGAGGGATGTATACACCAGCCAAATAAATAGGCTGTGGGCAGGGGACCAATGGCTTCAACAGAAACAACTACACTAAGAACTAGAATTTTCGATGTTGCAGAAAGGAGATACATTTTAAAGTCAGTGAAGTGTGTAAAGTCCCTGTAGTCTTAGATTTAAATCAGAATCAGTGATATAAACACATGATTTATGTTATTTTCTAGCCATGTCCACTGAAAAGGCATAGGAACAATTACCAAAACAATAGCAACGAGCAGCCCTACTGCCTGGCCTGTGTTCTCTCGTTACCATTTCCCACTAAAAGAAATCAGAGCTCCTTAGAGAAAAAATGGATCTATTTAAATTGGATCCAAAGCAGGAAATGTACAACATAATCCTGAAATGTCTTGTCATTCCAAAAAGTAAGGAAGCTTTTAGAGACCACTTGGATCAGACCAAAAGAAGTTAAAAATCAATTTGAAGAGGCTCCCAGTGACCAAGGTGGTATGATTTGAGCATTAATAATGAAAAAATTTTTGTCAAATGCATAAGTTCATCATCACAATACCTCTCCTAGACACAAACATACACTCACACACCCCCTCATTTGTCAACCTTGGAGAATTCTAAGAAACTGTTTATTATCTCTTGCCAGCACAGCACCATGAACACTCGTCTAAAGGTGGAAAATATGTTTCCAAGCATTCTTTCTATACTAGTTTGCTAGAGCTTTCATAGAAAATAGGACAGACTAGGTGGCTTAAAAAAACAGAAATATATTTCGCCACAGTTCTGAAGGTTGGAAGTCCAAAAAAGAGGTAGGTATCTCTCCTTGTCTTGCAAATAATCACCTTCTTTCTGTTCTCACGTGGCTTTTCTTCTGTGTACATGCAATCTCTGGCATCTCTTCCTCTTCTTATAAGGACATTAATCCTGTGAGATTAGAGCCCCACTCTTATGACCTTACTTAACCTTAATTGCCTTAATTTAAAGGCCCTATCTCCAAATAAGGTCACATTATGAGGTAATAGTAGTTAGAGCTTCAGCATATGAATTGGGGGAGACACAATTCATCCATCCACCTTCCTAAGTTAGTCTTTTGCCAAAGGAAGGAATGAGATTTGGAAGTAGTAAGTGAAACAACCCCAAACGTACACCATTTCCTCTAAGGCATTTGTCAGTTCTTAAGTGGTGCATGGAGTGAGAGGAGAAGGCAGTACTAGAAGCCAAGAAAACAAGCAAAAAGCATCTGCTGAGATGCTAAAAAGCTAAACAGAAATTCGGTCAGTCTCATGGTACAGGAGTTGGGCCGGTCAGGGAGGTGAGGCCATTATAAATGTCTGAGGATTTTAGTTGAAATCCCCCCAAAAAAGAGCTATTCCCTAGAGGTAAAGACAAACAAAAAATATGTGTGCCTCAAAAAGCCTAAAATTATATACAGCAATTGCTGCTTGCATTAAGGTGATCTGCCTATATTCTATCTGCCTGCCGGAAGACTATTAAATTCACCCTGGAAGAAGATAAAATCTTCTAGAGCCCCATTTTCTTCAGACTATTTTTCATGGATAATGTCTGGTATTCAAATTAATACGCATGCCAGGAAACTGGACCAAATGACTAAGAGGCAAGAGAAAAAGGAAAAAGAAACAACAACACATAGTGGAAACAGATCATAGGTAATCACAATACTGAAGTTATCAGACATGGATTTTACAATACATACAATTAATGTGTTCAAGAAAAAGGTGAAAAGTTGGATCATTCCTCCAGTGATCTAAAATATATAGAAAAGAATCAAATGGAAATTCTAGAAGCAAAATAATGCAATACTAAAATTAAGAATTAAATAGATGAGTATAGCAGCAGATTAGGCAAACCAGAGAGGATTAAGCAGCTGGAAGGTGGTCATTAGAAAATATCTAGATTGAAGTACATATAGATAATAAGGGTGGAAAATAAAAAAGGGTAAGGCTCAAATGGAATATAGCAAAAATGTCTAAATTATGTGATTCAGTTCTAAGAAGAAGTGAAGAGATAATGGAGAAGAAGAAATATGTGAAAAAAAACACTGGCCAAAGATTATCTGAAATTTATAAAAAATATAAAGCCACAGATTCAAGAATCTCTTAAACCCAAAACAAGATAAATACAAAGAAACTCACACCTCAGCACCTCATAATAACAAAAAGAAAATCTTAAAAGCTGCCAGAGAAAAAAGACATATGACCTTCTAAGAGCAGCAATAAGACTGACACCTGAATTTTTAATAGAAACAATGGAAGCCACCAGACAAGAGAATGGCATGTTTACAGTGTAGAAAGAAAATGCCAACTTAGAATGCCAACTTAGAATTCTCTACCTACCAAAAATATCTTTCAGAGATTAGGTAAAACAAGGATTTTTTGACAAACAAAAACAGAGGGAATTTGTTCCAAAAAGGAGTCTACAAAAAAATATATACTAAAGAGAATTTATCAGGCAGGAGAGAAATAATCCCGAATGGAAGCAAGTATATGTAAGAAGGAACCGATAGCATTAAAAATGGAGGAATGTGAGTAAATTACACGAATATTCCCTTTTTAATAATAGTAGTAACATCTTATTCAAAGAAATATCGAATTAAAGGAAAATGGCAACAATAGCACGAAAGTGGAAAAGGATATAAATAGAAAAAAGTGTTATGAAGCCCTTGCATTTTCTGAAAAGTTGTACGGGTACTAACTTAAGGCAGACTCCATTAAGGATCCATTATAGGTAGCCACTGAGAGAAGAATAAAAGAATATGTAAATAAAAAGCTAATAAAAATAGAAATGGAATTTAAAAGTACTAGACTGATACAAAAGACGACAAGGAGTAAAAAGGAGGAAGAAAAAGGTAGGATAAAAAGGAAAGTAATTGTAAAATGGTATATTTAAATCCAGATATATTAGGAAATACATTAAATGTAGCTAGACTATATTATCCAAATAAAACACTAAAATATACATTATATATTCCTATAGTCTATATATATTCATATACATATGTATTAGTAGAATATATATCATATTCCTGTAAGATTTTATATATATATGTATATATATTATATATATATAAGTACACAGAAATGTTGAAAGGAAAAGGATAGAAAAAGACATATGCAAACTCTAATAAAAAGGTGGCATTGCATTACTAAGATCAGTCAATGAAAATTTTAAGGCAAGAAATATTAATAGGAATGAAGGAGACATTTATGAGAAAATTTTAAATTCATCAAGATATAAGATATAATCATTCAACAAGAAGATACAAGATATGAATTTGTATGCACCTGTTATCATAGCGATATTATACAACTGTGAAAAACAGCAAGCTGTTTTATATATGTGAAACAATGTGAATGAGTCTCATAGATATCATGCTGGTGGAAGAATCCAGCACAAAAGATTATATACTGTATAATCCCATTGAAATAAAGTTCAGAAGCAGCAAAACAACTCTATGGTGAGGCAAGTCTGATGTCAATTACCTTTGTGGGTCCAGCAGATACTTACTAGTAAAGGGCTCAGGGGAGACTTGTAGGGGGGTGCTGGTGGTGGTCTATATTTTGCTCTAGTTGATGTATGGGTGAGGTCACTTTTTAAATATTCATGGGATATACACTTATGTTTTTTGTACTTCATAGGAATATATTTTCTATTTTTTTAATTTTTAAAAAGAAAAGAAAAAATATCTCCTTGAGAAATTCTAATGTGCCTCAGGTTTGAGAACCACAGACTCTGTGATTCTTGACAGTGGGCTGGTGTTTGTGCTTCTTCAACCAACTCCCAACTGGACTAATTGCAACCTTAATGACTCATGGCACTTTGGATAACCTAAGTAACGCTGGGCATAGCCATACTGTTGAAGACCCCTCACCTAAACATAGAATCCCTCCCTTCTCCGACCCAGGGAGTTTTACAAATTCCACTCTACCCGTAAAATCCTTCCTCTAGAAAATAATAGAATATACCAAACATATGCCCCATTACATCAATTCCCCTTAAATAAGCTTCATCTCTTTTCTTCCACAAAAGGCTAAAACTTGAGTTCTAATACCTATATGTGCTAAACCTCTACAAAGTTCATCTTGTCCAAAGCTTTACAACTAAAAATCTCACTTCCTTTTCTCCCATCCACTTTGACTCCTTTTCTTGCTCCTGATCACAGACCCTGATTCCTAATCACTCACAGCACTTTGGGAATAGGCAGACAGCCTGATTTTAACACAAAGTGATGGTAAGAATCTCTTCTTCTCACCACAGATATTATAATATTCATCTGGGGAGCAAAGGATTTTGGTTATTATATATAGAAAGCTAGGAAAATGCCTCCTTGAGAGCAGTTTAATAGCCATTGTGCTTATTTTGCAAATGTGGGAAGCTTTGCAAAACTTTAAATGGCTTGGACTGGTGCAGCGATTGGACAGATCTGGCCAATCTTCAAAGACGTGCCTTCTCTTTCAATCTTAAGCAAGAAATTCCAGCAGAGCTGAACCAGTTTCTTACAGTGATATGATTAATGCACTTATTGATGTATATGTTTGTTGAAGGTGCCACTGGATTTTCTCTGTCTGTGCTTGAGAACAGGGAAATTTCCTGGAGAAAAATGTGCTTTGTGTTTCTGCTCAGGTTTATTTATTTATTTGTTTTACATTATGATAAATTGCACTGTGTTTGGGGAAAGTGAAATGGTACATGTTAAAATAAAAGAACAACAGAGTGAAGAACACAATATGGAAAGCAGCTGGAGCATCTTAAGATAAAAGGGGGAAATAGAAATGAAAAAGGTTTTGAAAAGAATTAAATTCCTCTTCATCATCTAAACAAACAAAACTGTATCTTCTGGGATCCACTGGGAGAGATGAATGTTTGATAACACTCATGTTCAAAGCAGTTTGCTGTGATGGGTAGGTATCCAACCTCCACCACAAAGGAGCGTTGTGGTCCTGAGTAAATTATTTTGTCTTTCTGTACCTTAGCTTCCAAATTTGCAAAAACAGAATGATAAACATAGAAATAACCCACACAGAGGGCTTCCATGTGCCAACGTTCTAAGCACTTTACATATATTAGTTCATTTAATCATCACAAAGCAGTGAATGCTATGATTATCATCTCTACTTTATAGATGAGGAAACCGAGGCACAGAGGCACTAACTGGCATGCCCAGGGCCACACAGCTAGTGGGTGGCAGAGATGGAATCTGACCTAGGCTTTTGGCTTGGTGTCTGTGCTCTCAAAAACATCAAATTCTACTGCTTCTCTTTTAGGTTGGAGCACATCGCTTTTCCCAGTGTCTTCATCAGCATGAAGTCCAAACACTACAACATGGAGTAGATGAGCTTTCACAGTGGAGCCTAATCCTGCCTCTACAGTCTTCCCTCTCCTGACCTCTGGCCACTGCAGCACCTCACCACTGGCCACACAAAGGACACTCATCTTGTGTTCCCTGCATATCACCTGTGCCCTTTCATGCCTTGGGCTCTGCTCTTGTTCCTCCTTCTGCCTGCAGTGCTCGCCTTCCACTGACTGCTTCTGATCTGCTTTACGGACTCCTGTCCTTCTTTCAACGAAGTCCCTTAAAGCCTATATTTCGTCTAGGAGTTTCCTTGATTTCCCTGGACACAGGTGAGTCACCCACTTTCCATGTTCCAATACAACTTAATGTGCACTTCGGCCATAGTGTTTTTCACTCGGTATCACGTTATTTGATGTATGAATCTCTCTCTCCTGCCAGACCATGGTTCAGACGATGGGTCTCTCTTCTCTACCAGTCTAAGGTATTAGTGGTACTAGAGCACTGTGTTGAGAAGGATTCTGAGGCCATATTTGAGTTCAATAGGAGAATGTTAAATGCAGACTTCATAAAGGCGGAGACCTTACCTGACTTTTACGTCTTAGTATCTCTAGTGCCTGGCTCAATCTGAGTACACAGTAGACACCCAATATTTGTATGAATGAGTAATAAATTAACAATGCCTACTATGATAAGGGAAGTGAAAGTGGCGACATTCATGCCAGATATTTTACATTCCTCTAATAGTCACTGAACTCTTCAAGGGCAAAGGCAACATCTTATTTATCTTAGTATCTTTGGCGCCTCATTTAGTCCATTGAACAAAATATTATTGCTATATAAATACATTGTTGAAGGAAGCGCTTTAAAGCTCAAAGAGTCTATGCTGATGTGAGGCATGGAAGAGGAAAACCAAGCCACGTGACTCATTCTCGCTTCTGTTCTCTAATGAGCCAAATGGACCCCTGGAGAAAGTAATGCTTTCTGTGGCTGAAGATGTGTTCACTGATGTGTGACTGTTTTGCCCCACCCCCCTCCCGCCGTTGTGAAATAACAGTAGGTCTGCCTGAGGGTTGGATTGAAGAGGGAGATGGCAGCTGCCAGAGGGGCTGAGAGTTTGTGAGACACACTTGGCATTTATTGTTTTCTCCTCCAATCCTCAGGAATATCTTCATCTCCCTCACTTTTTACTCTCGTGCCTTCTCTCACAGCTCTCTGTTAGTCAGCCTGGCGGGTCTGGTGTTTGTCCCAGCAAAAAGCAAATCTCTCTAAGGCCCTCTCTATGTTATTGGGATCTGAAAAATTGTGAATTTGCTTAATTATGTTTTGAAACTCCTTTCTCCAAGTTGTTAAATGACATGGAGAGGGATCTTAGTCCTAAAAAAGATTACTCCATTTTAGAATGAGCCAAGGCCAGGTGGCAAGTTTCCATTCAAGATGCCATCCTGACAAACCTGTCTCCTTCATAAGGATGTACTGTTTATTCATCAGTTAACCTTGGATCCCACTCTTTGGAAGGCACCAGAAAGTCTCAGTGAAAAAGGCAGAAGACCCAAAGGGAGGGATGACAAAGGGGTCTGGCCAATGAAACAACACCTTAGCAGCACCAAGAGGCGAAGTACACATCGCTGTCTCCAAAAGGTGCTGGTGATGTAATTGGTGAAACAAACAAACCTGCACTCTCTGTACAGATTCTATTTTCAAACCTGCTGAAATAGCTCTTCTGAGAAGATATGAACAATACAAGTTTTGCTCTTCACAGAAAAAAAACTGGAGTGTGACACCTTTTTTGTTTTAATTGACCTGAATTGGAACAAATTAACTTAAAAATAATTTGGTGACATTCTTTGAGATGTACTGGGAATGTTTGAAGTGTCATAAAACCAAAGATAGCTTGGGGAGGGTGAGTGTCTCCTCTTCTCTGATCTCCCTCTGGGGCTTAGAATGAACTAACTAGGAGATCTAAAGCAGAGCTGTCCAATAGAATTTTCTGTGATGAAGGCCATGCTCTACATTTGCACTATCCAATATGGTAGCCACTGGCCACATATAGCTACTGCGTGTTTGAAATGTAGCTAGTGCGACCTTATTTTACTCTTTTCTTCAAAGTGAGTTTTACAACCTATCCAGGTGAATTTTCTTCATTCTCCGTAACATACACATTTATCTAAAACTCAGAACCATTATTCAAGCTGAGTCTGATACATAAATTCCAAAACCCTCAGGATTTGGCTGTCAGGAGCTATAGCTGAGCAAGAGAAGCCACATAGCACCCCCTACTTTTTCTGTTTGTTTGGTTGGGTTTTTGTTCATTTTTATTGGAGTCTAGTTGCTTTACAATGTTGTGTTAGTTTCTGCTGTACAGCAAAGTGAATCAGCTTTACGTATACATATATCCTCTCTTTTTTGGATTTCCTTCCCACTTAGGTCACCGCAGAGCTTTGAGTAGAGTTCCCTGTGCTATACAGTAGGTTCTCATTAGTTATCTATTTTATATACAGTAGTGTATATATGCCAATCCCAATCTCACAGTTCATCCCACCCCTCCCTTTCCCCCCTTGGTATCCATACATTTGTTCTCTATGTCTATGTCTCTATTTCTGCTTTGCAAATAAGTTCATCTGTATCATTTTTCTATATTCCACATATAAGTGGTATCATATAATATTTGTTTTTCTCTTTCTGACTTACTTCACTCTGTATGACATGCTCTAGGTCCATCCACATCTCTGCAAATGGCACAATTTTGTTTCTTTTTATGGCTGAGTAGTATTCCATTGTATATATGTACCACATCTTCTTTATCCATTCCTCTGTTGATGGAAGTTTAGGTTGCTTCCATGTCCTGGCTATTGTAAACAGTGCTGCAATGAACATAGACCCACCTACTTTTAACTGTTTGCCTAGAATATCCTGAACCCCTGATCCCTGCTATCTACCTCCTCAAGATCAAATGTTACTCAAAGATCTTTCCTAATCCTCACCAACTTCACTGCTCAGACTTGCTCAGCCTCTTATTTTACTGGGATTACTGTCCCTCCTCCACCATGACCCACCTTCCCTACCTTGGGTCCCTGGAAGTAGCCCTGAAAATAACCTTACCCAAGTTCCTCATTTTATGGAAGGGAGTACTAAGGCACAGACAGAGTTATTGATTCGCATCAACTCTCATAGAGAGTTAACCTTCCCATTTAAATCTTACCCCTTTACTCAAGGTTCATCTCTATTACCTGTCTTCCCTACAAAGCCTTCTCTTATTATTTTTGTAACCACTCATAATCCCTCTATGTATTCCTGTAGCACAATGCCAAAAACATCCATTTGGGCACAAAGTCTGGCATTGTTCCACTACTCTTTTCTTAACCAGAATGTAGAAATCCCAGAAATAGGGACTGTTCCTTTAACTATCTTCCCACATGATGCCATGTATCAGAATATGTGTGCTCATAATGCTATTGAAAGCTAAAAATGACAGGGCTTATCTTGACTCCTAAGAGACTATTATGTACCCTAAAGGGAAAAAGAGTAGGGTAATCACATCAATTCTCCTCCTCTATGATAAAGTGTAGAAGAAAAGTTTTCCCTTAAATTCCCTTTATGTTTAAATGGCCACGTTTGATAGACTATGCCCAAGCACATACTTAAAATTATTTCCAACATAAGTCAGTCAATTCAATTTGGCAAGTATTTATTAAGTTCAAAGACCTTATACTGTAGTTTAAAGGACAATACTTTTGCACATGAAGGAGACTGAGATTAATATGACTGAATATAATTTAATTTAAATGTTTATTGAATACCCACCCTGAGCCAACCAGTGTGTGGCTCACAGCTATTCAAGGTTGGTGGCAGCAAAAGTTACTAAGGGTCTCTTTACCAACATGGAGAGAATTAAATTAGGCTTTATATGACAGTAGAAAATAGCAAAGCTGACAGTAGGAAGAGGAAGAAAAGGAGTTGTCAGTTCCAGGAATTAGCTAAACAGTGGTGTTAATGTGGAAATGCATGGGATCTACATAGACTTTGACCTCAGAATTGAGGTTACTTACTGAGAAGAGGTGGGAATATCACTATTTAAGAGGTAGAGCCATCCAGCCCTGATGGGGACATGAGACTGAACTTGACTGCTCAGGCAATGGGGAAGCACACTAAATTTCTGAACAGCAGAAGGACATGTGGAGGTGTCAGGGGCATATGGTATGGGGTAGAAGAAGTGAACTGATGTATGCTCTGATTATGGTTGTACAGTGGCAAGGAAGAACAAGATATTAATCTATTTTAAGAATAATTGTCAGAATAATTTAAGGATATATTGCTTTATGGGTTTGCAGAGTTTTAAGGGAGGAATGAAAGATGTTTCCAAGTTTGGAGGTTGGTAGAATGGAAGGATATTCTGCTGATGAAGAGAGAAAGTGAAGAGTCAGTGTGGTAACGATAAGGCATACTGAGTGTGAAGTGTTTATAGGCTTACAGGTAGAGGTGCTAAGTTAGTTTCAATATAGGAATCTGGAACTAGAATTAAGGTGAGGATGAGGACAGTAGCTTCCATGTCAAGAGAGACCTCTTCTCTCCTCCCAACCACATATTTATTTTTTCTTATTAGGCTACCTACTATGGAAGTCTAGGGCAGGGCCAATGTTAGAACATTGTTGGATTGAGGGCACTATCTCCAGGGATGTCCAAAGTTTACTTTACCTAAGGCTTTATAGGTGGTTCAAAGCCAAAGTATTAGCTAGCTGCTTTATGAATTGCCCATAAACAGGTGGTCTCAGTTTGAGCTGAGAACTGGACTTTGGAAGAAAAAGAGTTTTTGTCTCATGTACACGTCAAGGGTTGGAGAGGGACACTTGTTCACTCCTGTTGCTTTCTCATGTGAATTCTAATAAAGTGTTCATGTTTCCCAGTTCTTAGTTATCTGAGACTAGAAAGCACATGGATTACCAACTATAGTCTCACTTGAGCCCTCTCCACCAGAATTCCTGGAGCTCCACACTTCCGCTGCCCACCTCCACATCTCCCCTCCCATCTCCAGCTAGACTGTTAAGATGACTTGTTCCTTTCTTCATGGCTGTTAGTGAGGCCTTCCTCCACCAGGGGGAAAAAAAAGGTGTCTCTATGCCTCTGCCTTATAACATCTCCTCAGCCATAATATTGTCACTCCAAAACCAAGGCATGTGCCTCTGATGTTTTCTCTATCGGTATCTTTACAGTTCTTTCCTGGTCTGTCGAATTCCTTGCATGCAGACTACTCAGATCACCTAGCTTTGCCATTACTCCAAGCAATGAGAGCTGACTTTCTGGGAAACTCTGGCCATGGTTGATTCCTCGCTGGTGTCACTTCCAACTTGTCACAGTCCTTTTTGACCTTCCTGCTTCTCCCAAGAGAAGCCAGTGTGGCCATCAAGACGCCCTCATGAAATTCAAACAACTATTTGTAGAGCAATCGTTCTGTGAAAATTAAGTACAGATGCTTTTGTCTTTGTTGGAGGGAGATGGAGTGGAGAGTACTAGCTTCATAGTTGCTTTGAATCTGTGACATTTATGTTTCTGTAAAGTCATCTTTATCCCTGAAACCTCTGGAAGATTCATTATACACTTCACAAATTTTACCAGGAAATATATTTGATTCTGACCCTGTTACCCTTATACAGCGTATTCCCAACATGTACTAGATCAAGTCAAATCCCCCAGCACATCTTAGGAGATCACTCATCATCTGCTACTATTTTTCTAGTCTTTTCTTCCTTGGTTCGTTCCCACTCTCATCGTTTAAACCCACCACACCAACTATGTTAATGTGCTTGTAGGTTTCTGATCAAGCAATGGTATTTCCATGTGGTTGTGTTCTCAAGTATGGTTCTCTCTGCCTGAAAATACCCTCCACTCTATAATCAGGGTTCCAGTATAATGCTGAACCCTCCAACAACTGGCAGGTTTCTCCCAAGAGATCTTGTCAAGGTTCCCCTTGCCAAGTTCAGCCAAGGGGAAATGTTTCCTTCTGGCAGAGCAGCCCCAGCACTGCACATACAACTAGACATGTAAAGTGATGCTCTCTCGAGTCAGTTCCTGGACCCCCAACCTGGGGGCACTGGCGTCCTGCTGGGCTCGAGCGCTTGTGGGGAGTTCTGATGTATCTGACCACATGTGTATAAAGCTGAGAGAGGCTGCATCTCAGATCAAAGCAAAATGAAGCAGTTAGGCACACATCTTCTACATGGCACAGTAAGCTTAAAGGGTGAGGAGGAAAAGAAGAATCCAGGTTTAATCTAATAAGATAGAAGTCAGAGAAACAAAATGATCCTGGAGGCTAAAAGCACAGTCAGAAGCAGCACCCCAAGAAAATCCCTGTAACTGTGGGCAGAGATGAGACCTGTGGGCTTCAAGACATAGAAAATACCTGGGTTTGATGGACTGGATTAGAGAGATGCAAGTCAAATTGTTTGTTAAGCAGCTGTGATTTTATTTCAAACTCAGTGACTCAACATGCACAGTGATTATCTTCTTTTGTGTCCAGTTGATTCCCTAGAGTATGTTATTCCCAGGACTATGATGCCTGTCTTCAAGCTTATCTGGTTGGAATCCCAAAGAAAAGTCACAATGTCCTTTTTGAAAATGGAGTTTAACATTACATCTTAATTTAACACTTAAACTCCAAAAATGTCGTTTCCTTAAATATTATGATATAGGCACCTTTTTTTTATTCTGGACTGTAAGGGAAAACATTTTTTGGAATTCGGGTAGACCGGCCAACCCTCATATTAAAGATTAAAGAAACGTAAGTTTAAAGGAATGTGAGCATAAGGGAAATGTAAATTAAGCCCCTTAGCTAGGGCCACAGGAGTGTTTGCCTTCTGGTGCTGGCTCAGTTCTCTAAGAAGCTAAGCGTGCTTTGTTTCAGTATTATGATGTAACTTTGCCATGGGTAAAACAATCTTTGATGTCATCTCACAGTGCTGAAGATGTCCTTGGGAGCAAATTCCGGGGCCTCTGTGGAAGGGTCCCTGAGGAATGAAATGACAATTGTCCATAATTTGATTCTGCTGAACGGTAACACTTCTGGTAGATTGGGGAAATTTGGCTTAACTAGTGTTAACTCTTCTCAGGACTGGTATGTTGAATTGGCCGAAGGTGATAATCTTCCCCGCAGTGTGATCTTGGTATAATTGTCCCAGGGTTTATGTGTACTTATAGTTGGGCCAGGGTTTGTACTGAAGATTAAATATTGAAATAGAGTGAAGAACATTCAAAGTCCACTGGTGATGTTTTATTATCACTCCTCCAGTTACTGCTTTGTCGGTAAGCCAGATAAAACAGAGCCAGCTTGGTGATGTGATGTATGAAACAGAATTTAGAAAATAATTCAATGAAGTCCACTCAGAATAATATTAAATTTAAATTTTACTGTAAAACTATCATCTCCTGCAAAGCATTCACATGTCATAAATACTTATGGGAGGAACTGGGCTCACTGAAAACTGAGAATAGAGGGAAACTAGGGGAATTGGTGAACAAAATCTTAGAAGCCCAGATCTCATCTGATATCTAGGACACCTGTTCTTCTCAACGTCATAATCCAAGGAAAGTTTAGGAATTGTAGGTTCCTTACCTTGTTTGGTTCCTAGATGACACTAGTGATTTAGAAGTTCAAATTTTAACACATGACTAGTAAAGATTTTCTGTCACTAGAATGTTGACATTCTGTTGAGCCCTTCTCTTCACTAACTTGTCGGATCTAATTATGTAGGCCTTGTGTAATTTCCGCCCCCCCTTTTAAATAACATTTCCTTGATGCCCTCAAAACCATAAGCCAAGCAGTTTATTTGAAGCCCCCTTCTCTCTCCAGCCCCGTATGTCAGTTGCTTCATGAACAAAGGGCAGGCTGGTGGGTCTTAAGCTAATACTTAATTTAAGGAACAAGAAATCTTTAAGTATGATTCTGATATGCTTGACCACTGTTACACTTCCTTATCACCTTGAGAAGAAATCTGTCTGGAAAACAGTGTAGTAACCTATCGATCTGAATTGACCTTTCCCCAGCCTCCGACTCTGTATGTCATGGGTGAAGCCGTATTGAGCAGATTATGGATGTCTTTATTGAACTTGCTCTTTAACAAGATGATGGTTAGGATTGGTGGAAACAGTTACATGATAGATTAATAACAATTTTGGGCAGTAAGAAACAGCGCTGTCTTCTGCCCCAGGATCTTTTTAACTTGTATCTTAATGATTGGACCTTACTTTTAAGTTGCAATTGAGAATAAGTATGTATTCTTTTCTGTTCTCAAGAATGTATACATTCTTTTCTGTTCTCTGATTTATTTATTATGATGGAATACAAGTGAATTCCATTCATAATTTGCATTGCAATTTGATTATTGTCAAAAAGAATGGCTTATGATGACAGCCTTAAGCCGAAATCATTTGGTTTGGCAGACATCCTCCAAGATTCAATAGATGTATATTCATTTTTCTAATGGAAGGTTAAATTATTTACTTCTACCCATAGTACATTTTTGCAAATATTTACCCTGAAGGGTTGACCAGGAAGTGCAATGCTTAACTTTAAACTTTCTATTTCGTATGCAAAAATTCCTAGCAGAATGCCTGTTGCTCAATACATAGCCACTGTTGGGATGATGAAGATGATGATGACAATGGTGACAGCCACAGTGATATCAATGCCATTTGGATATTTCATGTACTGCCCTCCAAAGAGTAAAAAATCCATCCTATAAAAGGTACAATATGAAGTATCAATATTAACCCTCACCCCAAGAGTTTAACAAATGTCTTTTAGATCATACAATGTTAACTTAAATTCCAAGCCATCTAACAGAAATGGCCACTGTTTAGTTGAATTCATTTTTGAATGGCTTATAGAATTATTCTCCACAATCTATCAGACAGACTTGTCAGTGTTTTGACAACAACTGAAAATTTGGCTCCTTAGATATTTCCTAGAGGGATCTAATTAAAAGAATAAGGTGTCTTTTTCAATCGAGAACACAGAATGCCTAGCCTGGATCTGGACAGTAGGAGCAGCAGGAGACTGCAGACCAGTAGAGTCTCCTGATGGGGAGCTGGGAGCAGGGCCTGGAATACCTCACTGAGGGCTGCTGTCTTCTGAGCAGTGGAGAGACACAATGAAAACAGTGGGAAGTGTGGTGGAAGCTCTCTCTTTGCTAGGCTCTTTGAATAAGTCACAGAGATAACAGAACTGAAGCAGCTTTATCAGTGCAATTTTTCATGAAGTGGTTAATTAGCTTTATTGACTATTACTGGATATAAATTCCCCTTTCGGAACACTCCTGGAAATGTCTAAATTATAAGACAAGCACCATTATCATAAAATTATATTAAGTTTAATTAACAGAAATCACTTTTTAACATAGGTCAAACACTAAGTGCCTTGGAGTTATTTAGAGACACAAGATTTCCTAGCCGACTTCCACATTTACATCTTCATTCACTGTTCATATTGTGGATGTTATATAGAAACTCTAATCATAAAAACACGAAAAATGTGCATAACCTATTCAGAGCTAGACCTTATATATGCATTATGGGATTTAAACCCCATATTAATTCTATGACATAGGTTCTATCATTAGCTATATATTGAAAATAAGAAGAGGCACAAGAGGTTAAGTAACCTGCCCAAAGTATGCAGGTGGTAGGCTAGAGGCTGCACCATTAATCATAGAGTAACAGCCACTCCAGGCACAAAAGTAATACAGGGAGGGCATGCTGGCCATGGTGGCACCCTTCCAGTTTCCTGGCTCTCCTGGAATGCCCCTGAATGCCTTGACCAGAGCTTCTCCAGAGCTTGCCACATCTACAGATGGCATCCTGACTCTGCCCACAGTGGGACTTGGCATCAGGTGGAAAGCCCTCTACGATTCACTCCCAGCATAACTGCTGTCTCTCAGCCACCTTTGGGAAAGTCATTGGCAAGCTGTCATCATTGGCTGCCTGGTCTCCTGTCTCAGCCTTCAATTTCACACTGCCTAACCCTTGTGGAATCAATGGGGAGAACTCAGTTGTTTTTGTTACCCATTCTGTTACTGAACCAAACTTGGGTCTGCTCATTTGCATGCAGTAAAGCGACACTGACGCTAGGTTGTGGTGAAGGAAAGTGCAGCATTTATTGTAAGGCGTCAGTACAAGGAGAACAGGTGGCTCCTGCTCACCAAAGGGTTTCAGCAAAAGCATTTTTAAATGGCCTGGTGTGTGTGTGCGGGGGTGTTGCAGGATATGTGATCAGTTCCTGCATATTTCTCTGATTGGTTGATGGTGAGGTAACAGGGCGGTGTCACAGGGGTTAACATTATCAATCCTTAGGCACCAGTATGTCTGCAGGTTATGTGCTCGTGATCATCAAGTAGTTAATTTCTTCCATTTGGTGGTGGTTTTAGCATCTGTAAAACAACTCAGGAAATGTACATCAGATTCTGTTACCTGGGTACTTCAGAGAGGCGCTACAGCAGAGGATATGGGGGAGGGTCTGTCCCAGGAAGGCCCCATAAGGTCCTGCTCAGTTATAATCCGTCATGTCTTTTCTTGCATACCCTCATCTTTCTTTTCTTTCAGTCACAGAGAAAGTGTCCCTGGTCTGTTCTTCTCAGACAGTGCTTCAGGTCTCTCAAGGACTTCCTTGTATAGTTCTAGATATCTTAATTGTCTGCCTGTAGTGTTTAAACAAAAATTTGGTTTCTTAAGCAATTTCCTTATTCCCCATATAAATTTTGGACACTATTTAATTATGGTAGAAGGAGTGCTAAGAAACTGACATTTATGAAGCACGATTTTCTGTCAGGAATTCTCCTAGACAATATACTTATCAAGATAAGAAGGAGCATTAAATCAAATGATATTTACAGTATCTATCATTTCCATTTCACTCACTAGGAGAGAGACACTCAATGAGGTAAAGCTACTAACCCTATTCACACAACTGATAAATTAGGGTACAAAAAGTAAACCCAAGTCAGCTTCGGTCCAAACCCATGTTCTGGTCATTACAGCTGTGCTTCTGACACCTCGATGAGCACATGCATCACCTGGAAGTCTTGTTAAAATGCAAATCCTGAATCATAAGGTCAGGGGTGGGGCCTGAGATTCTGCATTTGTGATGAACTTCTAGGTAAGAAGAGGCCGTTAGTCTGCAGACCACGAGTTGAGTAGTGAGGCTTAAAGTGCTCAGCTAAACTCTCCTTCACAGTATAAAGGCCATCCTCAGAGCCATCCCTTCTAAATGCCACAAATCCCATGTCTTGAATCAAAACAAGCACATTCCAACTTGATGCTACACAGAAGGTATAGCGTAGTATTTCCTAGAGTGTGCACCTAGGTTCATCTGCACACAGGTTCCTGGAGTGCTAGTTAAATGCAACTTTCTGGCATCACTTCAGCCCCTCTGGACCAAAATCATGTGAGGCAGGACCTGGGAAGCTGCATTTATGACAAGCTCCCCAGGCTCTTGTAATTCACATTCACATTTGAGGAGAACTAGAGTAGCCTAAGTATCAAATGGTGGAAAGGCAAATGATGGTCATGGAGGCTTACTGAGAAAGTCCTGCAGACAAAGGAGCCTGATGACATCTCCCCAAAGGCAAAAGGAACCTTTTTGTAAAAGTGGGTATAAAAAGTGGAGAAAAGATGGGTTGTAAAGTTTTAGATTTGGAAGAGGGCCAGGAGACTAGGTATTGAAGGACAAATCATCTAGGAGATCTCAAGAAGATTATCCTCTGCCCCTGATGAGGAAAGGTCACAGCATTTTTACCCTCTTGGATAGAAACTTGATGGATATTAAATATTGAATGAATACACACTTTAGATGCTCTCTTGGCCATGCCTGTGGAGAAGAATAGAAATAAACTTTAATTTGTAAAGCATTTTCACCATGTGTATTAACACCCATGACACAATCTGCTCTCATACATTGCCGCAGAGGGTGTATAAAGTCAAGGATTTCTCATTCTCAGCTCACAAGTGAACACACTGATTCTCAGGGAGTGGGGTGGTAATACCAGGACCAAACCTCTAGTCTCCAACATTGTGACTTGACTCTTCAACCAGTCCAAGAGCTCCCACACATGGCTGTGCATCAAAACCACTGAGAGGCCCTACCTGAGGCCTGCTGGGCCAGAACATTTGATGGGGCCTGGTAGTCTGTATTTTTAGAACAAGACCACAGGGAATTCTTACGCATTCAGTCAATGGAACCATGTTTGGGAACTCAACCAAATTATGTGGCATGGAAAGAGCTGTCTGTGACTCAAAGATCATACGGAAAGAAAAGATGTAAAAACATTAGGACCCTGGGACCCCTTCTGAAGACAGGGATTAACAGGCAAGTTTCAGGGTCTTACGTGCTTACGAGTACGGTTTCATAACTGCTGGAGGTGGAAGCTTTAGAGATTTTTCCTTTGAAAAATTGGTCAAAAGAAAACATAACTCAGAACTGTTTTATTAGCAAGTCCTTCGAGGTTAATGGAGAAATTTAAATGTCTATAACTAACGATATGGGGAAAGTCGCAGTGCTGCTGCGGTGCTGCGTTTAGGATCAGCTCTCAGTTTAAGTCCTTACTAGCTATGTGGCTTTGCCTAAATCAACTAATCTCTAAGATCTTCAGCCACTTTCTCTCCAGAAAGTGAAAAAAGGTGGGAAAAGATGAGAAAGGATTAGCAAAAACATGTTACATGTAATCAGCGGTCTTTATGTATTAATTGGCATTGAATGTGAGGTTCCGGATCTGTGGGCTGGAAATAGAGATAGGGAGTAGGAGATTCCTGTGGCTTCTGGCAAGGTCCAAAGTAGCTCACACGCTAGGAAAGCCCTTCTGTCAGTGGGTCTGGACTTGCAAATTGACAGATGGGGCAGCGCACTTCGCAGTGGGATTGGGGAGTCTCCAGAAAGTTCCTCAGGGTTGCAGTGTCTGAAATTTTATCATTTTATCATTTAGAGACTGCTCCTCAGAACTTCTCTTCTTGTGCTTTGAAACATGAGAAAGCCCTAATGAGCTAACTTTATTCTAAATTTTAATTGTCTGTTTTCTGACCGGAAGAACCACAAGAACATATACGTGGGGAGGGTGTGTGACATAGGGACACTGGAGAGAGGATGTGGCATGGGAGAAGGGGGCACAGGAAAGGGGGGTGAGGGGTGCTGAGGCCCCGTTCTGCCAGCTTCACAACGTTTCCCTCACCATAGACTTAAGCAACACCGTGGGGCGAGATGAACTTCAGGCGCCCACTAAAGGTGAAAAGTTTGCTGCCAGAAGAACTCTGTCTGAAGCTGGCATCACTCTCCTCAGATGGAGCAGGCAGCCCATCTCAGTTAAGGGGGAACCTGTGTAATAAGAGCATCGTTAAGAAGGAGGCAAAAGCTCCTTATCGGAGGACAGGAAATCCTTTTATTAGGAAGAAAATGTGTTATTCATGTGAGACTAATCTGTGTTTTGAAGAAAACAGTCTCATTGTAGAATGTGTTTGCTCATAGGTGGCTCACCAGGAAATCTACTGTAGCTCTCACTGATTTCCCTGATTCCACCCTGCCTAATGGGAAACATCCACTACAGGAGGAAAGGTACGGGGGGAGGGGGCCTTGGGGGAAAGCGTTCTACTGCACCGGAGTTGTGCTTAACGCTTTTCCTTTTTCAGAGATTAGCTGTCCAGTCTTCAGAGGTCTCTCTTCTCCTCTCCTCCCCAGGGCCCAGGTTGAGTGTAAAACCCCAGACGTTTCCTCATCAGCCAGATTTCCTAGGAAAGACGGACCACTTAGAAGAAAGTTAAGGTCTTAGCATATGGGAAAATGTGGACTTCTTCTCAGCAAGGAGATAGGCAGAAATTTTTAGATTTCAGTAATGGTGGACTTGTTTATATCAGAGCAACCCTCCTACTCATAACAATGACTAACTTTGGGGAAATGTTTTAAAAACCATAAGTACTTGAAGGCACTGGAGAATAACAAAATTCTGTTAGACCTGGAGAGATTGTGACCCTTGAAAGAAGAGAACTCCTCTGGGTGAGATCCACATTTAAATGGCTCTTTTTCCAGGTCACGCCCCAGTTTGCATACAATGAGCATAGAGAACAGAGCTCAAGAAGAAAGCAACAGGTTCATGGAACCTAGGAGTCAGAGGTCAGAGTTTAGGGCAACCAGAGTGCTAAAAATTTAAGGGGGAAAATCCCCAAAAGAAGGGAGCACCAAATCTGCATATTAATTTCCCTGCAATCCTTGGCTGACACTTGAACTATTCATGTGCAGGATGGGGCACCTGGGGGCCAGGGGACAGTGACAGCAGGAAGGCTGAAGAGTTTCAGGGCTTATGCTCGTAACTCCTCCAGCCCCACTTCTCTTCTGAACCCTAGACTCAGAGACCCAAACGTCTCCTCAACAATTTCATCTGGATACATACCAGTCATGTCAAACTTAACATGATCAAAACCAAAAGGCTGGTCTCTGCCTGAAAAAAAAAATCCCTACTCTTCCCTTTTAGTTATTAATGCTGCATTTGCAGTGCACTGCGTTCATAAACTTTGGAGCCATGGTTGATTCTTCTCTTCTTCTGACACTTGACATCCAACTCACCAGCAAATCCTGTTGGTTCTACTCTCAGACCCTTTCTCATCATCTCTTCTATTAACACCTCCATCTAACTGACATACGGAAAACAATATGAAATTGAATGCCTTTCTTACTCTATACATAAAAATCAATTTCTAATTAATTAAAGATAAATATATGAGCAGCTAGAGTTAAACATTTAAAATATATAGAGAGATTAATATCTTTATGATCCCAGGATAGGAAATGATTTTTTTTTTTTTCTTTTTGCTGTACGCGGGCCTCTCACTGTTGTGGCCTCTCCCGTTGTGGAGCAGAAAACTGGTAGGATTTGGAGCAAAAGAAACTCTGAATCATTCTCAGTGGAGAATAAATTGGTACTACCAATTTTGTAGTTTGGCATTATCTTATAAAGCTGTGCATGTATATACCCTACATCCCAGCATTTCCACTCTAGAGAAATGCTGACATATTTATATCAAGACACATGCAAACGAATGATCACGAAGAATTGTTTTTATTTTTTATTTTTTTTTAACATCTTTATTGGAGTATAATTGCTTTACAATGGTATGTTAGTTTCAGCTTCACAACAAAATGAATCAGTTATACATATGTTCCCATATCTCTTCCCGCTTGCGTCTCCCTCCCTCCCACGCTCCCTATCCCACCCCTCCAGGCGGTCACAAAGCACCGAGCTGATCTCCCTGTGCTATGCCGCTGCTTCCCACTAGCTATCTACCTTACGTTTGGTAGTGTATATATGTCCATGCCTCTCTCTCATTTTGTCACAGTTTACCCTTCCCCCTCCCCATAGCCTCAAGTCCATTCTCTAGTAAGTCTGTCTTTATTCCTGTTTCACCCCTAGGTTTTTCATGACATTTTTTTTTCTTAAATTCCATATATATGTGTTAGCATACGGTATTTGTCTCTCTCTTTCTGACTTACTTCACTCTGTATGACAGACTCTAGGTCTATCCACCTCATTACAAATAGCTCAATTTCGTTTCTTTTTATGGCTGAGTAATATTCCATTGTATATATGTGCCACATCTTCTTTAGCCATTCATCCGATGATGGACACTTAGGTTGTTTCCATTTCTGGGCTATTGTAAGTAGAGCTGCAATGAACATTTTGGTACATGACTCTTTTTGAATTATGGTTTTCTCAGGGTATATGCCCAGTAGTGGGATTGCTGGGTCATATGGTAGTTCTATTTGTAGTTTTTTAAGGAACCTCCACACTGTTCTCCACAGTGGCTGTGTCAATTTACATTCCCACCAACAGTGTAAGAGGGTTCCCTTTTCTCCACACCCTCTCCAGCATTTATTGTTTGTAGATTTTTTGATGATGGCCATTCTGACTGGTGTGAGATGATAGCTCATAGTAGTTTTGATTTGCATTTCTCTAATGATTAGTGATGTTGAGCATTCTTTCATGTGTTTGTTGGCACTCTGTATATCTTCTATGGAGAAATGTCTATTTAGGTCTTCTGCCCATTTTTGGATTGGGTTGTTTGTTTTTTTGTTATTGAGCTGCATGAGCTGCTTATAAATTTTGGAGATTAATCCTTTGTCAGTTGCTTCATTTGCAAATATTTTCTCCCATTCTGAGGGTTGTCGTTTGGTCTTCTTTATGGTTTCCTTTACTGCACGAAAGCTTTTAAGTTTCATTAGGTCCCATTTGTTTACTTTTGTTTTTATTTCCATTTCTCTAGGAGGTGGGTCAAAAAGGACCTTGCTGTGATTTATGTCATAGACTGTCCTGCCTATGTTTTCCTCTAAGAGGTTGATAGTTTCTGGCCTTACATTTAGGTCTTTAATCCATTTTGAGCTTATTTTTGTGTATGGTGTTAGGGAGTGATCTAATCTCATACTTTTACATGTAGCTGTCCAGTTTTCCCAGCACCACTTATTGAATAGGCTGTCCTTTCTCCACTGTACATTCCTGCCTCCTTTGTCAAAGATAAGGTGACCATATGTGCGTGGGTTTATCTCTGGGCTTTTATCCTGTTCCATTGATCTATATTTCTGTTTTTGTGCCAGTACCATACTGTCGTGATTACTGTAGCTTTGTAGTATAGTCTGAAGTCAGGAAGCCTGATTCCTCCAGCTCCGTTTTTCGTTCTCAAGATTGCTTTGGCTATTCGGGGTCTTTTGTGTTTCCATACAAATTGTGAAATTTTTTGTTCTAGTTCTGTGAAAAATGCCAGTGGTAGTTTGATAGGGATTGCATTGAATCTGTAGATTGCTTTGGGTAGTAGAGTCATTTTCACAATGTTGATTCTTCCAATCCAAGAACATGGTATATCTCTCCATCTATTTGTATCATCTTTAATTTCTTTCATCAGTGTCTTATAATTTTCTGCATACAGGTCTTTTGTCTCCTTAGGTAGGTTTATTCCTAGATATTTTATTCTTTTTGTTGCAATGGTAAATGGGAGTGTTTTCTTCATTTCACTTTCAGCTTTTTCGTCCTTAGTGTATAGGAATGCCAGAGATTTCTGTGCATTAATTTTGTATCCTGCTACTTTACCAAATTCATTGATTAGCTCTAGTAGTTTGCTGGTAGCATCTTTAGGATTCTCTATGTATAGTATCATGTCATCTGCAAACAGTGACAGCTTTACGTCTTCTTTTCCGATTTGGATTCCTTTTATTTCCTTTTCTTCTCTGATTGCTGTGGCTAAAACTTCCAAAACTATGTTGAATAAGAGTGGTGAGAGTGGGCAACCTTGTCTTGTTCCTGATCTTAGTGGAAATGCTTTCAGTTTTTCCCCATTGAGGACAATGTTGGCTGTGGGTTTGTCATATATGGCCTTTATTATGTTGAGGAAAGTTCCCTCTATGCCTACTTTCTGCAGGGTTTTTATCATAAATGGGTGCTGAATTTTGTCAAAAGCTTTCTCTGCATCTATTGAGATGATCATATGGTTTTTCTCCTTCAATTTGTTAATATGGTGTATCACGTTGATTGATTTGCGTATATTGAAGAATCCTTGCATTCCTGGAATAAACCCCACTTGATCATGGTGTATGATCCGTTTAATGTGCTGTTGGATTCTGTTTGCTAGTATTTCGTTGAGGATTTTTGCATCTATGTTCATCAGTGATATTGGCCTGTAGTTTTCTTTCTTTGTGACATCGTTGTCTGGTTTTGGTATCAGGGTGATGGTGGCCTCGTAGAATGAGTTGGGGAGTGTTCCTCCCTCTGCTATATTTTGGAAGAGTTTGAGAAGGATAGGTGATAGCTCTTCTCTAAATGTTTGATAGAATTCGCCTGTGAAGCCATCTGGTCCTGGGCTTTTGTTTGTTGGAAGATTTTTAATCACAGTTTCAATTTCAGGGCTTGTGATTGGTCTGTTCATATTTTCTATTTCTTCCTGATTCAGTCTTGGCAGGTTGTGCCTTTCTAAGAATTTGTCCATTTCTTCCAGGTTGTCCATTTTATTGGCATAGAGTTGCTTGTAGTAATCTCTCATGATCTTTTGTATTTCTGCAGTGTCAGTTGTTACTTCTCCTTTTTCATTTCTAATTCTATTGATTTGAGTCTTCTCCCTTTTTTTCTTGATGAGTCTGGCTAATGGTTTATCAATTTTGTTTATCCTTTCAAAGAACCAGCTTTTAGTTTTATTGATCTTTGCTATCGTTTCCTTCATTTCTTTTTCATTTATTTCTGATCTGATTTTTATGATTTCTTTCCTTCTGCTAACTTTGGGGCTTTTTTGTTCTTCTTTCTCTGATTGCTTTAGGTGCAAGGTTAGGTTGTTTATTTGAGATGTTTCCTGTTTCTTAAGGTAGGATTGTATTGCTATAAACTTCCCCCTTAGAACTGCTTTTGCTGCATCCCATAGATTTTGAGTCGTCGTGTCTCCATTGTCATTTGTGTCTAGGTATTTTTTGATTTCCTCTTTGATTTCTTCAGTGATCAATTCGTTATTAAGTAGTGTATTGTTTAGCCTCCATGTGTTTGTATTTATTACAGATCTTTTCCTGTAATTGATATCGAGTCTCATAGCGTTGTGGTCAGAAAAGATACTTGATACAATTTCAATTTTCTTAAATTTACCAAGGCTTGATTTGTGACCCAAGATATGATCTATACTGGAGAATGTTCCATGAGCACTTGAGAAAAATGTGTATTCTGTTGGTTTTGGATGGAATGTCCTATAAATATCAATTAAGTCCATCTCGTTTAATGTATCATTTAAAGCTTGTGTTTCCTTATTTATTTTCATTTTGGATGATCTGTCCATTGGTGAAAGTGGGGTGTTAAAGTCCCCTACTATGAATGTGTTACTGTCGATTTCCCCTTTTATGGCTGTTAGTATTTGCCTTATGTATTGAGGTGCTCCTATGTTGGGTGCATAAATATTTACAATTGTTATATCTTCTTCTTGGATCGATCCCTTGATCATTATGTAGTGTCCTTCTTTGTCTCTTCTAATAGTCTTTGTTTTAAAGTCTATTTTGTCTGATATGAGAATTGCTACTCCAGCTTTCTTTTGGTTTCCATTTGCATGAAATACCTTTTTCCATCCCCTTACTTTCAGTCTGTATGTGTCTCTAGGTCTGAAGTGGGTCTCTTGTAGATAGCAAATATATGCGTCTTGTTTTTGTATCCATTCAGCCAATCTGTGTCTTTTGGTGGGAGCATTTAGTCCATTTACATTTAAGGTAATTATCGATATGTGTGTTCCCATTCCCATTTTCTTAATTGTTTTGGGTTCGTTATTGTAGGTCTTTTCCTTCTTTTGTGTTTCTTGCCTAGAGAAGTTCCTTTAGCAGTTGTTGTAGAGCTGGTTTGGTGGTGCTGAACTCTCTCAGCTTTTGCTTGTCTGTAAAGGTTTTAATTTCTCCATCAAATGTGAATGAGATCCTTGCTGGGTAGAGTAATCTTGGTTGCAGGTTTTCTCCTTCAACACTTTCAATATGTCCTGGCAGTTCCTTCTGGCTTGCAGAGTTTCTGCTGAAAGATCAGCTGTTAACCTTATGGGGATTCCCTTGTTGTTTTTCCCTTGCTGCTTTTAATATGTTTTCTTTGTATTTAATTTTTGACAGTTTGATTAATATGTGTGTCGTGCCGTATTTCTCCTTGGATTTATCCTGTATGGGACTCTCTGTGCTTCCTGGACTTGATTAACTATTTCCTTTCCCATATTAGGGAAGTTTTCAACTATAATCTCTTCAAATATTTTCTCAGTCCCTTTCTTTTTCTCTTCTTCTTCTGGAACCCCTATAATTCGAATGTTGGTGCATTTAATGTTGTCCCAGAGGTCTCTGAGACTGTCCTCAGTTCTTTTCATTCTTTTTTCTTTAGTCTGCTCTGCAGTAGTTATTTCCACTATTTTACCTTCCAGGTCACTTATCCGTTCTTCTGCCTCAGTTATTCTGCTATTGATCCCATCTAGAGTATTTTTCATTTCATTTATTGTGTTGTTCATCATTGTTTGTTTCATCTTTAGTTCTTCTAGGTCATTGTTAACTGATTCTTGCATTTTGTCTATTCTATTTCCAAGATTTTGGATCATCTTTACTATCATTATTCTGAATTCTTTTTCAGGTAGACTGCCTATTTCCTCTTCATTTGTTAGGTCTGGTGGGTTTTTATCTTGCTCCTTCATCTGCTTTGTGTTTTTCTGTCTTTTCATTTTGCTTATCTTACTGTGTTTGGGGTCTCCTTTTTGCAGGCTGCAGGTTCATAGTTCCCGTTGTTTTTGATGTCTGTCCCCAGTGGCTAAGGTTGGTTTAGTGGGTTGTGTAGGCTTCCTGGTGGAGGGTACTAGTGCCTGTGTTCTGGTGGATGAGGCTGGATCTTGTCTTTCTGGTGGGCAGGTCCACGTCTGGTGGTGTGTTTTGGGGTGTCTGTACACTTATTACGATTTTGGGCAGCCTCTCTGCTAATGGGTGGGGTTGTGTTCCTGTCTTGCTAGTTGTTTGGCATAGGATGTCCAGCACTGTAGCTTGCTGGTTGTTGAGTGAAGCTGGGTGCTGGCGTTGAGATGGAGATCTCTGGGAGATTTTCGCTGTTTGATATTATGTGCAGCTGGGAGGTCTCTTGTGGACCAGTGTCCTGAAGTTGGCTCTCCCACCTCAGAGGCACAGCACTGACTCCTGGCTGCAGCACCAAGAGCCTTTCATCCACAGGGCTCCTTAATTTGGGATGATTCGTTGTCTATTCATGTATTCCACAGATGCAGGGTACATCAAGTTGATTGTGGAGCTTTAATCCACTGCTTCTGAGGCTGCTGGGAGAGATTTCCCTTTCTCTTCTTTGTTCTCACAGCTCCCAGGGGCTTAGCTTTGGATTTGGCCCCGCCTGTGCGTGTAGGTCGCCAGAGGGCGTCTGTTCTTTGCTCAGACAGGACGGGGTTAAAGGAGCCGCTGATTCGGAGGCTCTGGCTCACTCAGGCCGGGGTGGTGGGGGGGGTAGGGAGGGTCACGGAGTGTGGGGCGGGCCTGTGGCGGCAGAGGCTGGCGTGACGTTGCTAGCCTGAGGCGTGCCGTCTGTTCTCCTGGGGGAGTTGTCCCTGGATCCCGGGACCCTGGCAGTGGCGGGCTGCACAGGCTCCCCGGAAGGGGGTGTGGATAGTGACCTGTGTTTGCACACAGGCTTCTTGGTGGCGGCAGCAGCGGCCTTAGCGTCTCATGTCTGTCTCTGGGGTCCGCACCTTTAGCCGCGGCTCGCGCCCGTCTCTGGAGCTCTCTTAAGCAGCGTTCTTAATCCCCTCTCCTCGTGCACCAGGAAACAAAGAGGGAAGAAAAAGTCTCTTGCTTCTTCGGCAGGTCCAAACTTTTCCCCGGACTCCCTCCCGGCTAGCCGCCGTGCACTAACGCCCTGCAGGCTGTGTTCAGGCCGCCAACCCCAGTCCTCTCCTTGCGCTCCAACCGAAGCCCGCTCCAACCGAAGCCCGCTCCAACCGAAGCCCGAACCTCAGCTCCCAGCCCCGCCCGCCCCGGCGGGCGAGCAGACAAGCCTCTCGACTGGTGAGTGCCGGTCGGCCCGATCATCTGTGCTGGAATCTCTCCGCTTTGCCCTCCGCACCCCTGTTGCTGTGCTCTCCTCCGCGGCCCCGAAGCTCCCCCCCTCCGCCACCCGAAGTCTCCGCCCGCGAAGGGGCTTCCTAGTGTGTGGACACTTTTCCTCCTTCATAGCTCTCTCCTGCTGGTGCAGGACCCGTCCCTATCCTTTTGTCTCTGTTTAGTTTTTTCTTTTGCCCTACCCAGGTACGTGGGGGGGTTTCTTGCCTTTTGGGAAGGCTGAGGTCTTCTGCCAGCATGCAGTAGGTGCTCTGTAGGAGTTGTTCCACGTGCAGATGTATTTCAGGTGTATCTGTGGGGAGGAAGGTGATCTCCGCGTCTTACTCTTCCGCCATCTTCCCGGAAGTCCCCCGTTGTTATTTTCTTCAGTGCCCCAAATAAGGCTTACGGTGGCAGCATTAGAAACTCAATGTAAAATATGTTTATATATTCACAAGATAGCAGATTTCACTATTAACATGAATAACACCCAATTAGAAATACGGCATTTCAGGAAAACCTATTTGATCAGATTACTCTAGTTAATTTTGACAAAACAGAGATAAGTGAAGCACCACACTCTGATTAAATGTCCACAAGAGCACATAAATAGCACAGCTTCCAGATGACTTTCTCCCCAACTTGACAAGCAATGAGTCTCTTCAAAGTAACAGATTTATTCCGAAGAATTGTTTTTAAAAACAAAAACCATAGCAATTCAAATTTCCTGAATAAAACAATGGATAAGTAAATTGTGGCATATTCATACCATGGAATATTAAATAACAGTGAAAATGAATAAATTACATATATAACAATATGGATGAGTCTTTGAATTATAATGTTGAGTAAAAAAAGTAAGTCACAGAACACTAAAGAACATTTGATACTATTTTTATAAATCTCCAGATTTGTAGAAGGACAACTAAAACTCGCATTACCCAGGAATACAAGCAATACATAAAAACAATTTTCAAAAAGCAAGGAAAATGTTGAATACAAAATTCAAGATAGTTGTTACCTCAGGAACAGAGAGGGGGACAGGGTCAGGGGAAGCCCACAGATATATTCCATGGTATTATTTATGTTAGTTTTTTATATGGGTAGTGGGTTCACCAAAACTTAAATCATGATTTATAACTTATTAATATTATAAATAATTATAACAAAAACTTAATGTCACAATAATATTTAAACCTGAATCCAAATAGCTCCAAGTCTCTGCTTAGCACCTACATTAATTCAATCTCCTAAAAAATAATTCCCACCCCCAGTGAATTTCTGGGAGTCCCAGTTTATTATCTGTCTTATGTGTATCCAGAAATATGTTGTCACTCACCTCTTCTGTTTACGTGGCTAGTGGCTTCCACTATGTTCTCTGTGGGTTTCCGTCTCTATTAATGGTGCCTATAGATTTTCCTTGGTCACCTCAGTCCTTATGGGGTAGTGGAGAATCATCAATTCTTGAAAACTGAGAGGGAGAATGCAGTTTTTTCTTTGTTATGCTGGAATTGTTTGGTGGCCACCATAACGTGTTGTGGAGTTTACTGAGTGAGATCTTCCAGCTCATTCACAGCCCTTTTATCTCCCAAGTTGCATCCTGCCAAAGTCACTGGGCAGGGATGGATTTAGTAACATTGGCTCACTACACCTGCCCCTGCTGTTCTCAGCCCACATATGAGACAAAAAAAAGCGTTAGAAAATCATCAACTTTTGATGGAATCTGCATCACTGTAAAAGGGCTGATCTAAGACCAGGCAAGATTAAATCAAATAATACATACAACTGCTTAAAACGTTTGTAATGGAGACAAGAAAAATATACTGAATAGGAGAATCTAACAATCCAGTTAATTGAAAGGCTGGCTGGCTCTTGCAGAATTTGAGGGGAAATGATATATTTAAAATATACAAAGAATAGATCCAAGAGAGCCAGTACGTGCACTGTTAAAATTCTAGATGAAGATTGAAAAGATAAAAAAGAATTAATGATTAAAGAAATAAAAAGACAAGTTCCCTGATTCCCTCACATTAAAGGTGTCACCTTCTTGCTCCAGATTCTATAATTCAAATGGCACAGGAAATGACAGGAGTTAAAAGCTATGTTCTCAATTGCCTGACGTCTCTGGAAAGAAGTGGTCCTAGAAAACCCCACCATGAACTCCAGTCTCTGCCAGTCATGTTCTTTGTAAGCTTAGGAGCAAAGAACAAGACATGAAATTCTGGATTAAGTTATAGTTTCAGATTAATCATTCCAAGGGGCTGGATACCAGCTGTAATTTCACTAGGAAACTTAGCTCTAAAGTCATCTATTAAGTGACAGTGTGTGATCATCAGGTACAGGCCACCAATCTCAAGGAAACATGTGATCTTGATGTGAAGTACTATTAATCTAGATCAGTCTGGAAAGCTGGGGGCTGTGATTTTATATAGATTTTTTAAAAACAAGTTTATTATTGATTTTTTAAACTTTATATCAAAACTCAAAAAATATCTTCCTAGCTACCACTCTCATAAGACTTTGTCAATGGGACTAGAATATTTGACTGATTACTTAGAGTTAAGGCAGAGCACTTGGTAGTGAAAATGTCACCACCATGATTCACTCAGCTCTGCCCAATGACATGTCTGCATATCTATTGGTGTCATCAGGATTACATCCAGATCTGAGTTAAAGTAGAATTCCTCTATGGTATTTTTCTTTTGAAAACTGTAAGATATGGCATAGTATCATTTCCTTCCAGAAGAGAGGTGTAGTTGTTAATCATCACTGTCTTCATTGCTCATCTCTTACACTCAAGTGAAACGGCCTGCCTTTTATGGACAAGAGAAACAAGAGTCAGCAAACAGATTGCAATTTCAGGCTATCACGCTCTAGCTGTTATCAATAGCTATAAATGCAAAAACTATATTAAAACGTGTATGTCTCATTTCACACACCATGGTACCCATGATCATTATGGTAAAGGCTCTGCATTCTGATTTTCATAAATTAATTTAACCACTCTCTATCTTTTTATAGAGTACATTAAAATCCCATACTATGTGATTTGAGATATATGCAATTATTTTCTGGTGAATCAAATATCCTAATTAATAAATAGCTATCACCATACAGACATATTACACAGGCATTAACAATTTTCAAAGAATTAGAACAAAATCAATTCAACACTAAAATAATCCTGAAAAAAGTTAATACCTTAGATTCACATACATTGTTCTGGTACAAACTTTTTAAACACTGCTTTAATTTTGAGTCTTTTAAAATAATTTGTTTTATTAATTTTTACTTTTCATCAACACTTTATGAAGTTTGAATATTTAAGAAGGAAAGGGAGGAAGAGAGTTGAAGGAAGTATTTTATGATTTATTAAGATATAAGTACTAGCTACTCCTTCATGTATCGAAAAATTGGAAGCAAAAAAGAGTACTGAAATTAAAGTATAAGGAAATTCTCAGTAGAAAGTGTGCTGTCAGCCAGCCCGTAGGTTTTCAGAAAAGCAAAAATGACTTACTGGAGAAAGAAGAAATTAGGCTCTACCCCCATGGCATATTGTAGAAGAGATGCCATCGTTGCTGCAGGAGTGATAGAAAGAAGGTTGACCTGGGTGGGCTCTAAGTGAATAGTAAAAATATTTCAGCAAAACTAGGCCAATCCAGCTTATTCACTGCATCAAGGCTGTGTCTGTGAGATGCTTTAAGCTGCATATAACAGCTAACTTGAGCTGGCTGAAATGAAGAAATGGAACGGCTGACATAATTGTAATCCAGAGGAAGGCAGGCTGCCATTGCATTTGCCTATTATCCCCTCTCCTCTGCCCTCATCCTTATGCCAGGTCCCCTTCAGGCTATCACACTCTCCCCACCTCCAGCCCTATGCTCAGAATCCTTTTGTGACGTCAGTATTTCCTTCTCCCGGAGAATAAAAAGCAGCTTTTTCAGCGTATGCGGGCATAAGCAACAAAGGAAAACCTACATTAGACAGAGACCCGCCTTCAGTAGGTATATCACCCTCTGGGGCAAGCTCTGGGTTCAGGTGTAGAGAAGCAAAAATGCATTAATGTGGCACCAGGGTCCAGGCGTCTCAGACTGAGGCAGCATCCTCCCAGCTAGAGGCTTGGCATCAGGTTACCCAGCAAGAATTTCTGTCAGAAAGTCAGCATAATCTTAAGCGAATTGAGGGAGAACTTTTTTCTTTCTAGTACCATCTTTCTAAAAAAATAATAAATAAAAAGGACTTCAGTCACACAATAGTGAACACTGCAGCTTATTACAAAAATGTCACGAAATGAGTGATCTCTTTACTCCTAATGCACTGATCCTGGTCTGGGAAGGGAAACATGTCAGCTGGGAGTGATGTAGGAATTCATCACTGTTCTCAGCCTTCCCTTTGTCTATTCTTTGCTTAAAATGTTTTATTTAGAAGCCACAGGAGACAGTGGAAATGAATCACCTCCAAGCCCTCAATGATGGCAATGAATTATACTCACGAGAAATGATCGCATCTAAGGCAGGCAGGAGGTCCAGTTCAGGTAATCACAGTGCAATCACAGCATTAGGCTGAACAGCACTGGACCAGGCCGGATGATGTATGGTTTGTCTGAGGAGAACAGGGTACGAGCACTTGGCAGCAATGGCTAAGGCTTCCTTCTGATCAGCAAACATCGCGTTGGATTTTCTCAAGAACAAGGTGGAGTACTTCTGTGAGGCTCCTTCAACCGTGTGGTGTGCTAAAAGCAAGCGCTTACTAAATGGTGCAGGTCAAAGAAAGAGAAAAATAAACCTAGAGAAGACCTGGTTACTGTACCCCTTGGACTGCCTCCAGCAGTTAGAGAAAACCCATAAGCAAAGAGGAAATGGAAATAGAGAAAGTGTACGTTGGCTGATAACACGTGTTGAGGAGAGTGGCATTAAACACCTTGGCCCAGGACCTGCTATTCAAGAGTAAGCAGAGAGGTCCGGTGTCTGGATCTTTTGATTAAAACCCCAGCAAAGTGGGAAGGGTTGCAAAGTTGGCTGTCTAAATGCAACAGAAGGAGAGAGGAAGGCGAAGGGGAAAGAATGTAAGAGGAGTATGTGTGGACATAGATAGCCAAGATGGAAGTTTGGGTAGACCAGTCTCTAAGGGCTGTGCTGCTTGATGGAGAGGGTGTGTTTCATATATTTACTGACTGACAGTCATCAATTCTGTGTTCAGAGAGCTTAATCTCAATGGAAAATAGCTCTCTTATGAATGGCCCTATTGGATAGGAAAGACAAAGCTTTGGCATAATCTGAGAGAAGAAGGTTAAGGCAAAACAAAAATAAATGGAGACTTCCCTGGTGGCGCAGTGGTTAAGAATCCACCTGCCAATGTAGGGGACACCGGTTCGAGCCCTGGTCCAGGAAGATCCCACATGCTGTGCTCCAGGTGCCTAGAGTCTGTGCTCTGCAACAAGAGAAGCCACCGCAATGAGAAGCCCGCAACTAGAGAAAGCCTGTGCGTAGCAGCGAAGACCCAACACAGCTGAAAATAAATAAATAAATAAATTTAAAAAAAAAGCAAAAAGATAAGTGGCTCTGCTTAATTGTGAAATAAGAAGCTCAGTATTTAATAGGAGATGAAGTCCTGGCAACTGAGAGAAGAGATAGGAGAAAGCTCTCATGACGGGAGACTGGGGAGTCAGCAAAGTGGTGGGAAGCTAGGTCCCATTAGCAGAGACACACGGGCGAAGCTTTCTCTGGGTTAGAGGATAGCAGATCAAGTATGTGGAATAGTGATTCCTGACAGCACAACTTAGAGTTTCTTCCTGTTCTGTGCTGCAGTTTCTCTGACATCCCTAAATATTTTCAGTAGAAGACACAACCTGCCTTATATTAGTAATGACTTGGAGGAATAACGAAAAATGTGCTGTGTCCATATTTTGGTGAAGTCGGTGTGTCTCTTGCCCCAGCTGCAGATGTATGAACTCCTAGATTACCAAGGGGAAACAGCAAGTCTCATGGAGGTGGACAACTGATAAATATTTCCAAATTATTAGCTACATATAGCTCATTAGAGACTTTAAAGAGTTTTTTTTTTTTTTAAGTAAACAAGATTTGCAGGACCCCCGAAGGTATGAACAGCGTTTATAATTTGAGAGTTCTACGGTTAAGCAGCCGGACGGACTGTTCATGGGTGTCTACCTGAAGTGACACAGTGTTCACGTCTTTAAATAATGAGAACGGGAAATAATTTTCACCCAGGTACCAGTCTGGAAGATATTCTCCCTCTAAAGTTTATAAAATCCTTCCCCCTGACACAGCAGGGGTGGGAAGCGAAGCAGTGCTGCTGAAGCACAGGCTGGCAGAGAGCGTCCGAGGAGAGGCAGAAGCTTCAGGACCAGGAAGCGATGGCTGCCGACAACCAGGGCAATTGTTCTGCAAAGAGCATCAGAGGAAGCTAGTATCCTTAACTGCTCCAATTCGGGAATGAATGAACAGTAACATGGGCAACTGTGGAGCTGGGAGCGTGCAATGACTGGAAAACAGGGCCCTGATACGAGAAAGAAATCAACTCAGGGCAAGAGAAGAGGCAGGAACCAAAGAGATCTGAAAAGACAGAAGAGTGCCCAAGAACCAGGCAGAGCCGAGGTCTTTGTAATTCTTGGTGGAGGCTTAAAAATTAATATCAGAAGCGATGATGTGTCATTTATAATTTGTTATGTGTAATTTTGCTTAAATTGTCTATATAGTGAATTATATATATAGTTCTTATTCTAGTACCAAAATATAGGTTCTGTCATTTTCAGCAAATTGCCTGTGCTGTTATCCTCAGTCGTTAGGTTGCAGAAGCCCTCCGGGTATTGATACAAAGACATCTTGTGGACACCACCGGCTTATACCCAATCCCCTATCCACACACATACACAGACAAACACATTATTATAGAAGGTTCTGGAGCTCAAACTGAGCATAAAAGTTAGATCACCTATTTATTTTTGAACCCAAACCAGAAGTACAAGTTCATCAACACAGAGAAAGAGAGATAGAGATTACATATTAAAAAATTGAGAGGTGAAGTGCTAGTTAAAAAAATCAAATATGCTTTGTGGAAATTTTAGTGCCAGTACATTTTGCTTTTTAAAATTATTGCCTGCCTTTCTTCAGTGAGGAGAGACTGCATTGGGGAAATCACATTTTAAGAGAAGCTGAATCGCTACATCCTAAAATAAGGTATAGAAAATATTGCTAAGTATACTTTCTTAGGAAAGATTAGATAAAAGAAAAAATATTCTAGAAAAATAATAAACAAAGGAAATCAATAGGCAATTTATAGTAGACAAAATTCAAATGGCTAAGAAACACATGAAAAAAAATGTTTCCACTCACCGCTAAGTAAGAAATGCAAATGAATACAAGATACCATTTTTTCACACCTCAAGTTGGCAAATTTAAAGAGAATGAAAATGCCTGTTATTGGCAGAGGCATGGGGAAACTGGCTTTTTCTGGCACAGAGGTGGGTGTAGCACATGGACAGCCTTCTGGAGAGAGGGTTGGCCTGTGTATCACGAACCATAAAAGGCACATACTCTTTGGCCCCATAATTCTACTTCTAGGAATGCTTCCCAAGAAAACAATCAGATCAGCAAGTAAAAGATGTTCATTGCATCATTGTGTAGGATGATTGATTTCTGTTCAGTTTCAACAGTAAAAACTATTTCTACATGTTATGGTACACTGAAACAATGGAATATAATTTAGTCACTTAAAGGTGTTATTAAATAGATTTTATTGACATGAAAAGATGGTCACAATATATTACTATGCCAACTACCAGGTTACAAAAGAGGATAGTATGATACCATTTAGAAAAATAGTAAAAACTAGAACATTTTACACACACACACACACACACACACACACACACACACACATATATACATGCATATACACGTGGAAGAAGGAAACAAAGGAAGAATTTACACCAAAATGTTATCAGCAGTTTATTATATCTGGGAAGTGAGATTATGAGTGATTTTTCCTTATGATTTGTCTGAGTTTTCTATAAGCATAAATTAATTACATAATACTCATAATAAAAAGAAAAATGGTACATTTTTTTTTACCTTCCATCAAAGGGAGATTGGATTCTTTTACAACTAAATCAGTGTTATTATTATTTGCGGTTGTTTTTCTTAATGACAACAAAACTAATATCAATGCCTTTTTATAGCTGTTTGTGACCTGTGTCCAAATGGGTCTGTTAAAGGCTAAACTGCTTTCATATTCATTTTCATAATGAACCTGAAGGAGGATTGAGGACGATTGTGTTATAAGTGGAGAAAATGAGGCCCAGACAATCAGTGAAATTTTCCCTTGATTTAAGGAAGAATTAGAAGCAGCTCTGAGAAAAAAAATACAAGACTCCAGACTGTTGTTTTGAATAAAGTTGATTTCCCCTTGGATGTCAGTGGTAATTTTCTCATCAGTGAAGCCTCAACACCATGTGCCTTTGGCCACAAAAAAAGAATTATTTCCTCTGGTTTAAAAGCATCTTCCTTGAGCCAGGAATACATACGCACGTGGAGGGCCCTGGCGCTGGTGTGTGTGTTGGGTTTCACTCCCATGCTGGGGATACTTGGGCTGTCCTCTGAGCCCAGTCTGTCCTCAAGAAGAGATCATTCTTCTTCTACCAGCATGAAAACTTCCCCAGTAGGAAGGCTCTAGCAGCTCCGAGTGAGAAAAAGAACACAGAACCAGACATAAGCAGCTTTGACTCTTCACATCTCTGAGCTTTACTTTCCTCCACAATAAAGTGACGCTAAGTGAGGAGATAAATGGGTAGAGTGTGACAAGCATGGTGCCAGAGACTCAGCCAGAGTGAGCTCTTTCTCTCCGACCCCTACACCTTCTGTTACTTGCCCGTTCCACTCCCTGCAGGATGGTCTGGTCCACCTCGCATCTGATCATACCCACAATTCTCAACCCAGATGGGCTATCAGCCGAAGAGGATCTACCATGAAGTCATGAGGTTTAAGCTTTGGGGCTTCTCCTTGCAGGGGCTCATTAGAGGACTGAGAGGTTTGGTGAGAATTTTAACATGTTCTATATGGAGATGGGAAGACAGGTTACAAAAGAAAAAGGATTTCTGGATAAACATCCCTGGAAAATTGCCTGAAAAATTCTCAGAGGGAAGAAACGTGAATCTCCAAGGCTCCAGTAATCTGTTGTGATTTCTTTTCACATTCTAAATAAATATTTACATTCATATCGAATTGTACGTTTGTATTTAGTAGTTTCTCAAAGGCGTCCCCAGATTGTATAAACTTTGGGACCTACAAAACCTGGAACCTCCATGAGACCTTAGTTCACCTCTCTTACCATCCCTAGGTTGGCCTCTGCTTGAAACAACAGTGAGATTTCTACCTCCAAGGTAATCCTCTCAAATAAGAAACAGTTCTCAACTAGACCAAATACACCGGTGGAGACGCCATGTCCCTAAACATCCACTCCTGGGTCACATTTCTGCTCCCTGGCACCAACAGAACATGTACTACCTCTGAGGTTTCTTTCCAGGCCACACACCCAGCCCTGAGCCTTCTCTCATCTGTTCACCTCCCTAGATCACTGCAGTGCCTCCTTAGACTGGCGCTGAGGGCTGAGCCCAGCACTTGAAGTGCAGCCTGACTCACCAGCACATGGCAGGCTTACGGTTACCACCAAATAATGGTGATGAACTTCAGGATGACCCTTCTGGGGCCAAGACTGCTGCAGTCAATTCACAACCATAAGCTGAAAACCAGCTGTGCCCCGCACAGACCCGATTCTGCCTGTCATCTGGAAGGTTGGGGCTGAGGTGGAGGCATCGTCAGGTTCTAACGTGCAGGGGGATTCAGCCTGCAGCAGGGCCCCTGCCCTCAGAAGGAGCAGAGAGAACGGTGCCGTCTTTTGCCTGCTTTCTTTGGGGGCCTCACAGCCTTGTTTCCACACTGCCTTCTCTAGGTCCTTTCGTTGCTGCCCTAATAACAGTCATGTCAGTGCATTCCCTCAAATTGTCGAAAGGGCACTTTTTAGATTACGCGTTCAGAGGGAGAAGTTGCTTCCTCGGCTCTTGTCTACCCACAGTCCCCTCCAACCCCCAATCAAAGGAGGAATGAAACCATACTGCCTCCTAAAAGTAGTTCTGGGACTGGAAAGGGCTTTCTTGGTATCTTCACCCCAGGGTTTCCTAATGCACAAGGACCCTCTGCTGATGTAATACAAGGTACCAGAAGCCAATTTTGTAGTAGGGATAACTTAGCAGAATATGCATGACACCAGATATGGCTGCAATGTAGTCAGGGTGCCAATGCTTCCAGGCACCACTTACACACACACACACACACACACACACACACACACACACACTCTCTCTCCCTCTCTCTCTCTCTCTCTCTCTCTCTCTCTCTCTCTCTCTCTCTCTCTCTCTCCCTCTCTCTCTCCCGTATTGCAATGGCAGCCTGTGGTGAACTTTCTCTCATGGTGCAGGCAACCTTGCTGCAAACTGAGGCACAGCCAGTAGAACTAACAGAGACCTAAATAAAAAGGATGTGCTGGGCTTCCCTGGTGGCGCAGTGGTTGAGAGTCCGCCTGCCGATGCAGGGGACGCGGGTTTGTGCCCTGGTCCGGGAGGATCCCACATGCCGTGGAGCGGCTGGGCCTGTGAGCCATGGCCGCTGAGCCTGCGCGTCTGGAGCCTGTGCTCTGCAATGAGAGAGGCCACAGCAGTGAGAGGCCCGCGTACCGCAAAAAAAAAAAAAACAAAAAAAAAAGGATGTGCTAATTGAAACAAGTGGATTCAGGCAGCCCAAGCAGTTTCCATATATATATATATATATATATATATATATGTATGTTTTTTATCTGCTACATTTATCAAGTAAGGAAGCCTTAAACAAGGGAAGGCTATATCTGGCACGTTTCCACCCAGCTTGCTTTACCCCGTGAATGTAATTTGATTTTGTCTTATGTCAGCACCCACAAGTCAGATCGCATCCCAAGACAAGTGCCTTCATACACGCACAGCTCTTAGTTACTCAGAGTCTGTGAATGGCAGTGCAGTGGAATTACACCATTTGTGATCTACCATGACCTGCGAAAATTCAGGTTAACTGGAAGAGGGATAACAGCTAACAGTTAAAAGGCTAAATTTCAGTTTTCGGAAACAAGCCAAAATCAATTAAATAGGCAGATTGGTTTTGACAGCTCGTAGTTTGAGTGTCACGAAATAAGCAACACTGGTTAACAAGTTCTGTCATGGAAGACCAAGCAGATGATATTTCATGCTTTTTTGAATTGATTGAAGAAGATTATTAATCTAGCATGCTAGAACAACCATTAAAATATCCACTTGCTCATCCCACCTGGAGCCTAACAAAGTCCAGGTGAACCAAACTAACTTTTCATTACTCTTCACTTTGTTTCATTCATCTTTACACCCATCCACCCAGTCACCCCGAAAACCATTCATCCAACCAACAAATATTTTTGTGTACTTCTCGTGTCAGAAACTAGTGTGCTGAGTCACATCAGCAAGAATCTGCTTTCTATGACTTCTCCCTTCTCTTCTCCCTTGTTTTGGTCATCACGAGGGCCTAGGCTATAATTTGTGACTCAAGACGGCCAGGCAGATGGGCACCATCTGGGTAATCAAGGTTAGCTTCTCAGAACCATTCCCAGGATAGGTGCCAGATGCAGAAAGCTGGGTGGGATCATTTGCTGAGATGCCCAACCAAGAAGCCATGGAGCCAGAGGATGTCTGTATACAGCACTCGAACCACTTGGTCAACAACATTAGAGGCTGGATTTGGTTCAGGATGAAGCAACAGGTAGTGATGGTCCAAGGAAGAGGGTCACACTCATACCATGGAGAAGGAGGCAGAGTCTAGGGAGCCTGAACTAATTATGGAAATTTGTTTTTCTGCTATTATGAATAATTCCTTTGAGCATTATGGAATGCTCATAAGCAACATTATGCTTATCTTGGCTGTCTGTCAATTCAAGGCATTTTAATTCAATTTTGCTAATAAGAGGAAGATAAGGCTAGAAAGATGAAAAACAGACATTAATACAATGGGTTGAGTTGAAGGCAACCTTGATCACCCACGGAGAACTTTTGTATATATATAAAAATTTAACAATATGCAAAGAGTGAAGCATGTGCCAAGGAAGTTTGGTACCAACATTTAAGCATCGTCTTCTTTTGCTTCATATTATAACTGAGCCAAAGATCATTACTATTTCCTGATTGGATGCGGGCTCTTCAGACTCTTTTATAGCTTGGATGGGAGCCAGATGCATTCTATAGTAAACCTTCCGGGACTTGACATTAATTACCAAGGCTGAGGCAAAAATTAAGGCACTAAAGAAGACAGAGCAGTCAGAGAGATATTTCTTTTATTTTTTAATTTTTATTGGAGTATAGTTGCTTTACACTGTTGTGTTAGTTTCTTCTGTACAGCAAAGTGAATCAGCTATACGTATACATATATCCCCTCTTTTTTGGATTTCCTTCCCACTTAGGTCACTGCAGAGCATTGAGTAGAGTTCCCTGTGCTGTACAGTAAAGGAGAATTTTTTTAAGTGTGTATGCAGCAGGAGGAGAGGGCATCCTGTTTGGAATTCTGAAACTACTGTAGCTAAGTGATGCGACAGGTCTGGATTTCAATCCCAGCTCTGTGTCTTACCTAGTTTGGATCTCTGTTAACTCATCTGTCAAATATGCGTGGTACTGTCTCCCTCACAGGGTTGCGGTGGTTTCACCAAGCAGCTCTATCTTGTCTTTAGAAGGGTGCTCAGGGTTCCTAATATAGTTGCAGGGGGAGACTGAGGATGTTGTATTGAAGCTTCATGGGCACCACACTCTTTTACTCTGATTTTGTGGTTACATAGAAGAATAATGGACTTATTGACGGGACGCTAGCCCTTCCAAGTCATCCTTTGACTACCCCAGCAAACTTTTTATGTAAAAGGTCAGACAGTAAATATTTTAGGCTTTACGAGCCATACAGTCTCTCTAGCAACTACTCAACCCTGCCATGGAGTGCAAAAGCAGCAAGAGACAATATGTAAACAAATAAGTGTGGCCATGTTCCAATCAGTATTTATTTACAACAACACATAGCAGACCAGATTTGGTCCACGGGCCATAGTTTGCCAACCAAATGAGGTAGCATAGAGTTATTCTGTTAAATTGACAATATAGTTGTTTTGTCAATTTCTGACACGTAAGACATGTGCCCTAAGTGCTTCTCTGGCCATTTTGTCTTCATGGCTCCTATGAGTCAAAAGTGTATTCATTCATTCAACAAATTTGGTTTTAGTGCTGCGTGCTGGGATCTATTTTTGTCACCAGCATACAATAATGAACAAGACAGAGTACCTGCTTCTGTAGACATTATGTTGGGGAGGTAAGGAAGGAAGAATGGATGAAAGAAAGGAAAAGGAGGAAAGAAGTTATCAGTCCAGGCCAGACGCTATGCAGAGAATAACTAGAATGCTCTGGGAATAAAATGTGATAGGATAGCCACTCTGATAGGATGTTTAGAGGAGACAGAGCAGCTGACATTCAGCTCCAATCTGAACGCAGAGAAAGAGCCATCCCTTTCAGGACAAGGGGAAGCATTCCACGCAGAGTAAACAGTGAGAGTAGATGTCCAAGAATAGGACAGAGCATTGCCTGGTGACTGAAGAGAAAGAAGAGCAGTGTGGCTGAGCTCAGGGACAAGCAGGAGGATGAGAGAAAACAGGAGAGAGTCAGGCAACGGTCACAGCATGTAGATCAGCACTGTCCAATTGAAATATACTGCAAGTCACCATGCATAATTGAAAATTCTGTAGTAGCCAAATATATATTGAAAAATGGGTGAAACTAATTTTAATAATAGATTTTACTTAACATCTAAACATTATCATTTCAATATGAAATCAATGTAAGGATTATGGAGATAATTTCCATTCACACAGAGTCTTTTTTTTCCTACAGAGTCTTCAAAATGTGGTCTATATTTTAGACTTACAGCACATCTCATTGTGGATTGGATCAGCTGCATTTCAGGTGCTCAGTAGCTACATGTGGCCCGTGGCTTCCAAATTTGACGACTCAGATTTAAAAGTTTGTAAGGTAGGATAACGAGTTTGGATTTTTACTTCAAGCCATTAGAGGGTCTCAGCAGGAGAGTGATATGATCTGATTTACATTTTTTAAAGATCATTCCTTGGGGACTGCTTTGTGGAGAATTGATTCTAGGGGGACTAAAGGAGGAGGAAATGGAAGTAAGGGGAGCTGCTGGGAAGTCATTGGCCTGGTGCAAATGAGGGAGTGTTGTGGCTTGGACTGCAGTGGTGGAGGTGGTCCAAGAGACGGAGGGGATGCACTGGGTGTATGGATTCCAGCTTGGCATGGTACACAGGGTAAAGGCCTGTAGATTACGGTGCTGGAGACACCACCTGTACGTATAATACACTCTCTGCCACACTCACGTAAATTACACAGATCTTCAAGATGACCTGTTGTTCCACCATATTGATTAATGCCACAAGGACTCTTCTAGTCATTGCTGAAAGGTCCCCAGGACCAGGTTGAACAAGAATGATTCATGCAGGGAAAAGAGAACAAAATCACAGGATGACTTACATTGTATATTATATATAAGAGGAAATCATAGACTTTACCAGCACTGGTCTAGAAATTTTCCTCCCAACTGCTTGCCCACTTCAGGCCCACAGGGGAAGCCTACATTTCTTAGGATCCCACCACCCCAGGTACCTTATTCTGCTCTGCTTCAGCTCTGCCCAAGTCACTGCAAACACATCCCACTGTTCATTTATCTGCTTCCAAAAAAGGCAGCAGGAAACAGGTATCCCAGCCCCCCACCCATCTCCAATCTCAGCTGCTGCCTTGGCCCAGTCTCTTTGCCAATGAAACTCAAAGGGAGACAGGGCCACACAGGCAGGATGAAGGGGGCTGCTCACAGAAACTTCTGGGCAGTTGTAAAAGCATACAAGTGGGGAGGAAGCCAGAAAAGGAGGAAAAGCAGAAGAAAGGAACAGACCTAAATAGTCCGCAGAGCAAAAGGCCCCACGTTTACAGAACTCTTTACAATTTGCTATGTGCTTTCTTATATTTGTTCCCGTTAGTCTTCAGGGAGACCCTTAAGGTAGGCATTTTTTAGAACATTTTCAGGAAAGGAAACTGAGCCTGGCTCATTTGTCTGAAATCACACAGCCTGCAAGTCATGAAACCAGGGGCTCCAAATCATTCCCTCACTCCCACTACACCCATGCCAAAGTAGGCATGAGTCCATGGGGCCATGCTGAGGAGCCAGCTATGAATATTCAGCTGTGAAACACACAGGGAAGACATACACACAAAGGCTCAGTCTTCCTCATTGAGCATGGATGTCATTTAGGCCGTGCCCTGTGGACACTGGGCATCTTTTCTTCATTTGTAGCCCCTCATATTTGAGTTTCAGACAATGCATTTCAATAAACGGACCAAGGATATAAGTAGCATCTGGGATCAGCCCTAGAGTAGGGAATCTGGCCAGGGCAGAATGGAAAATGTTTTCCAACATAGTTTATTTAAGTATTTCCAAGTTAAGTTGACCAACCTTGAAATGTCTCGGGAAGACAACCAAAAAACCAAATGGCCTGAAAGAAAAAAGCAACTAAGGTACATGAGCTATTTATTTCCCTTTATTTGCATTTCTGGTCTATATCCAAATAGGAAAAGATTTTTATACAGACTTGCCTTGCCTTGTCTCCATCACAGAAGTGCCGTATGAATATAAAATAAGATTAACCAATGCAGCATTTACTCTGTGAGATGCACTAATCTAAATGTTTTACTTTTAATCCTATAACAACTCTACAAGTAAGAATCCTACAATTATTTCCATTTGTGAGAAAAAGAAAGAGAAAGTGGAGGAGGAGGCGGAGAGCATTTATTGAGCACCTACAATGGACTGTCCACAGAGGGAAGCATCTGATACACTCTGAGTTACCAACTGAATCCTCCCATAATGCCTTTGGGCACTGCTATCTACATTGTACATGTGAGTAAACTGAGTCAGAGAGGTAAGTAACTTGCCAGTTATATGTAGTGGAAGCAGGATTCAAATCCAGATGTTTCTAGCACATTCTGCTGCTGCTGCAAGAGATCTTTGTGATTAGAGATCTCCCATAAAACAACTCTGTGGTGTAGAACCGAAGGACACAATCATGTTTCGATGTATGAACAGCATGACTCCCTTCACTGTCTTTTCATTAATCTGGCTCACTACTCTGTGAGCTTGGCACGAGCTATTCACCTAATACAACAATATGGCAATCCCATACCGTACGCACTTGATATTCATTTTATAAAAATGGAGACTGAGGCTCAGATAGTTAATTTGACAGAGATATAAAGCATCAAATCCTAGTAAAAATGCTACATAGGCTACTTCAGATTGCCTACCAAGTAAAAATGAATGACAGCTGCAAAAGAGAAAATCAGAGCCCACCTAAAGAGCTCTAGACATCTCAACTTTACTTCCCCTCCCACCCCACCCCCCCAAAAAAAGAAAGAGGGAAGGTAGGAAGGAAGGAAAGGAGGGAGAGAGATCATTTATCAGTTATTGACTCAGGACTAGGACAAAACAGTTTGGGCAGGCAATTCAAATCATATTTCAAATATCTGGGGGTCAACCAAACTCTCAAGATGCTCTGCCACGCTTATAAATCCTCATTCAATACAAAAACCATGTGGAATAGGCTCCAAATGTGTCCTCTCATTAGCTTAAATTTTTTGTTTTAATCTTTTTAAGAGCCAGTGCCTATGCAAGAAGTCTTTTGAGGGCACTCCAAAGATCCTCACCCCCAATACAAAAAAAGAAAGACATCTTTCCAAAGTTAATTTTCTTGAAAGCAGGAAATCATATTTGTCAAATGCCATCACCCAGAGGTCCAAATGTGACTTTGCTCTTGCCAATTGTACATAGTTTTTGAATGGGGTTATAAAACAGGACATTTCCAAACTGAAAAGAAAATGGAAGGAAAGGAAGAGAGGGAGGAAGGGAAGAAATAAATGGGTCAAACGGCACTTATTCTCCTTACTGTGGACCTTTCTGAATATCCAAGGAAAAGATTGACATCTGTCCTTCTCTGTACCAGGGCTTGGGCAAGGATAGAGAACTTGGGGAAGCAAGAACCCAGTAAATTTTGCCTAATTCTGTTCCCTTCGGCTCCAAGGAAGGACCATGCCTCAAGAGCACTCCTGTTACTCCTGCCTCCTCTCCCTTCCTGTCTTTTTTCTCTTTTTCCATCCTAGCTCAAATGTATTTGTTGAGCTCTTTGTGCCAGAAACCAACAGATGCTTTCATATACCTCATCATATTCTTTCATTTCTCTATTCATCAAATATTTTCAACTCCTGATTTGTACTGTCCACTATGCTGCAAACTGGGGATACTGTGATAAACAGAATGGCCTTGTGACAGAGTTGGGGTTTGAACCAGGATGTCTTCCATTTATTCTGCTTTCACTTCCAAGAGCACATGGTCAGGGGCCAAGGGGCAGCTGCTGTTCTCTTTCTTCAGGAATCAAACAAGATATAAACCCTCTTTTCAGGTTCAGACTGGGCATTTTGCCTTCATATTCCCCCTTATGAATCCATTTACTCGGACATTTATTCATACATCCATTTATTCACTCAGCCTACCTTAATTAAAATATATGAAGTCCCAAAGAGCAGTATAATGTAGTGTATAATATGTAAGCTCCAGGGCCAGCCTGACTAGACTTCTCTCCTGACTAGCCTTGCAAACTCTCTTAAGGCTCCATTTCCTCCATTGGAAAGTGGGGCTTATAACAGGACCTGCCTCACAGACTTGTTAGGAGAATTTAATACCATGATCGCACACACAGCACCTAACACACTCAATAAAATGGTCATTATTACTGCTGTTACCGTTCTGCGCCATGCACATAATAAGAAAATTCAGACAAAATTTACAAAGGGACCTTGAGGAGACAAACCTGTTCAGGATTCTGACACAGGTTTGAGGAGCTCACATGTAAACAGATCCCAGGTATTATCCTTATGTAAACAGTCCCATGATGACTCAGAGGTGGTCTGGCTTCAGGCAGGAAGACGGGTTGTGGTCTAGGACGCTCCTGTCAGCCATGTGTCTCCGGGCTATTGGTGAGTTTCTTCCTTACCTTGTTGGGTTCTCACAGAAACTTGCCATTGTTTTTGACGGTGAATTTTCTTTTCTTTTCCGGGAAAGGCTATGCTTCTTATATTTTCTCTTTAGATACTCAACATCCCTTGCCCTCACTTTTCTCTTTACTGCTCTTAAAACTTTGTGTATTTTTCTTTGGTTTATAATCTTTACTTTTATAGTCCTCAAAATTCCTTAAGGGCTTCTTAAGGCTTTTTATGGTTCTTCTGTCTTCTCAGGATGCAATGAAAGGCATATTTCACTCAGGTGGATCCAACATTGTAGTTGGAAAAGAAACAATCCCTTCTGATATTGTTTAACCAAAAGAAAAAAAAGAAAAGTAAAATTTTTGGATTATAAAGATAATACATGTTCATTGTAGAAAAATTGGAAAATATAGGGTAAGTAAAATAGATGTAAAAAAATAGCCAAATTCTTCCCCCTGAGATTACTGCTTTTAATTAAAATGTTAATATTTCGATATATTTCCTGCAGGCTCTTACATACATTTTAACATAATTGTGATTTTACAGTACATGAAATTTAGTAGCTTGCTTTCTTGCTTAATTTTATAATGCAAACATTTTTTCCAAATCCATAAAAATTATTAGAAGACTGCTTGCCAAAGCATGCCAAGGACCATTGGTGTCTAAAAATATCCCACAAAAAATATGGGGACCATGGTTAAGCACATTTTGGAGACAATATATGGTACATGGCCCCATCTTGGAGATGCATATTGGATCAGCTAAATATTTTAAAAGCTGTGCAATAAAGAAATCTGTTTCATTTTATTTACCCAGCATTGCCCAAAGACATTTGAACATGCATCTTATTTTTGAGGGAAAAACTATTAAAGTCCCACAAAGCTAGTATTTGGGGTGGGGGCAATGGTTTAAATAGGTCAGGTGAGGATCTTGGGGATTTCTAATCAGTTGCTTCCTAACTTCTCACTTGAAATCAGTTGGTGTTACAGATCTAGGCCCCAAAGCTCTAAAAACAAGAAATTTTCACTAAACTCTGCAGAAAAATCTAGTTGAAGTTAAAAGAAGAATTGCAAGGGTATATGGTTTTTCAGATTAAATTCAAATTCCTAAAGAGATAAAAATAAACTAACTCATTAACCCATTTCAGCTTGTATTTGACAGTCAGACACTGCCAGGCCTCACATTTTATCCTCACCACAATCCTGTTCAGTTCATATTGCTGTGTCCATTTCACAGGTAGGGAAACTGAAGTTGAGAGAATGTGAGAGACTGATTCAAGGGCACAGGACTTCTGTCTGAGACCACACTCTCCACAGCAATTACATTTGGTTGTAGTCAGTCTCTTCTCCTAGCAGCCAGCAGTGGGCATAATAGCTTTCAATGTGGAATTAAAACCAGTGGTCTGGAGCTAAAGGTTTCAATCTGAGACCATTAGCCATCTTCTCAGTCATTTAATCAGGCCCCAGCACAGGATTCATCTTTTTCATTTTTATCATCTAGCAATATCTTCCTCTGAATGCATCTTATGCTCATGCATATTTGGATCATAAGCTAAATCTCTCTGCCTCATACATTAAAATCACTTAATGTATCGAATTTCAGCCCTTTTATATGGTACATTAAAAGATGTTAGGAATGCAAAGTTGGGAATCCATTTTAAGATAGAATACTGAGTAGCAGATCACAGACCATCTTCCCTCTAAAGGAAAGGAAGTAGAAACAGAGTTGGCATGCTTCATGGGTTTCATTAGGAGAAAGATAAAGAAATGAAAACTAGAACTCATTGAAGTATTCCATGTCAGATGCTTTATATGTTATCTTATTTAATCATTAAAGCCATCTTTGAGACAGTTACCATTATAACCATTGTACAGATAGGGAAACTGAGAGTCACCAAAGAAACTACTTTTCAAGGTCCATGAATTTAGAAAGAGTCAATCCAAGAGTTGCACCAAGATCTTCCTGAGTTTAAAGCCATATGGTGACTGTCACATCCATCTACCACTTCCAAGAGAAATGACCCCAGATACAGCCACTGGCCATGGGACATTTGCTCTATATGGGCTGCTAAAGGCAAGGTCAGGATAAGAATGTAACTGTTGCCTATAATAGTCCCTGTTTATTCCTGTTATTCTGGCATAGTTATTAATAACATCCCTTTAATTCTCAAAATTGCCCCCACTTAAAATAATAAATTATAAGGTGCTACCATGTTGAATAAATGGGTCCACCTCTCAAGAGTAAGAATCTAAGGGAGAGTGTGTGAATTTGTTTTCAGGGACAGGAAAGCAAAGGAAAAGCTGGAGAAGCAACATTTTCATCCTATCCCCAACTGCAGGGAATAGGGAGCAACTGATATTGGAAAGAGGGAGTCATGCTGAAGCCTGGAGAGAGTTGGAGACTGACTTGGGCCTGAGAAGGAACCCTAGGCTGAGCTGGAAACACTCAGCACAGAGCCCCAGCTCCCAACCCTGGAACAACTGGAGCAATGGGCAGAGAGGTCAGGCGGGGATTCTGTCACAAGGTCCGGGACAAAGCTGTGGGCTGGGTCAGAGGCACCAGGCAAACGTCGGGGGAGGTCCGGTGTCAGAGGAGAATCAGCAGATCTGAGGCCCGGGATTCTTACAGTCCCTGAGTGCAACATGGGTCTAGCCTGCAGGGCCCAAGCGAAGCCACCAGACTGGAAACAGAAGTGCTAGGAGCATGAAAAGGCATGGGAAGAAATGCAGTCAAATCTTAAAAGTCCCAAACATCAGTCCAGAGAACCCATGCAGTAATGGGATTGTGGTGGAAAAGTCAGAAGGAACTGATTCCTAAGCTGTTAGCTACGTAATTGAGACTTGGATTTTGAGAAAAACTAGAACTGAAGATTTTATGTTATTTATTTTTGCTTGCTTCTGTAGTTATTTGTTTGATGCATTAAGAAGAAAACATGTTTTAGCTATTTCACATATTAAATTTCTATTTTGTTTACCTAATTCCCCACCCTTTAGCACCTATTAATGTATCCAAAATACAAGGTAACTCTTGAAAATAATGGAGCTGCAAATCATCACCTCCCTTGTCTTCTGTGTGTTGGGGGAAAGCGTCCACATGGCAGGACCTGCGGTTATTAGAGCTGCTCTTATGGCTGTGGGTTGGCCAGGTTATGACAGTTTACTGTAGGAGATACAGCTCAGGTTGTCCTCTCTGCCTCCCAGGATAGTTACAACTTATCTGGACCAATAACTTCTAGAATACAGCCTCCCAGAGACGAATGAATAGTAACAGGAGACGTGTTCATCAATTCTGAAAAGAGACAAATTCCAGCCTTAATAAAGTAGTGCTCCAGCATTTCCCTCACCCCCAATAAAGTATACTTGCACCTTTTTAATGTATCTGAGACAAACTGCAAGCTCCCTGGCAGAGAGTACATCCTATCAAGGTCAACGTCATGTGCAAGCAGACATTAAGTACCTGTTAATTTTGAGCATGCATAGGTGTGTTGGTTAGATGGAGGGGAGATACAATTCAGAGCTTAAGGTAAGGAAGATTAAAAGATGTCATCATAAGAACCAACTCCAATGGACTGGTAATAGCAGTCAGATGCATGGTGTTCAGAAGGATTCTGAGGCTTACCAGGAGAGACATGCTCCATTACCCATATCCACCATTAGTAGTAGAGTAGTGCCATGGCGTAAGTGTCATAGGATATTACTTTAACCAATTCATGAGTCTTCTACTATTCATAGATGTCTGGACTGGTAGGACTAGCCCAGCGATGACCTGTTCATGTGAGAGAAAGAGGAAGTTTAGGAGAAAGACACATCCTGGATGCTTTAAAAAAAATAATAGTCCTTCCAAAAGACTCCCTACATGGCAGGAGAACAAGCTGAGCAATGTCCTAGTGGAGAACAATGCCAAGTTGGTGGAGAACGCCATGTGCAAATCTCAGTGAGGGGCTGATCCCCAGGACAGAGAAGAGGGAAGATGGGTATGGCCCAAAGCCATGTCACTCAGACTGGCCTCCAGCCTGGTTCCCACTGGGCTGCATGAGTCCTCAGAAGAGAAAACTATAATGGAAAGAATAACTAAAGAAGCAGGTAGACGTGAGGGGACACAGGTAGAGCTGCTTTATGATTTCAAGACAGTATGACACTCCTGGAGAAAAAGAGGTTCTTCCCATTCTCTCTGTATGGAGCCTGTTGGAATGGAAAAGAGAACCCACTGCCTCTCCCAGAACAGAGAGGAGGGAAGCATTCACAGCAGCAGGAATGCCTTGTACTCAGCCCTGTCAAGGTATTTGCAGATGGTCACCATGGCAAGGCTGGAGGGCCACCAGAAGGAAGCTCACAGTGAGTGAGACACCCTAGGAAGTTTCTCCTCTGAGCCAGGGAAGTGGGGCTGGCCTACCAGGATCTTCCGGCAGGAACAAGTCACAGCATTGGCATCTGTGACTCCCATTGGTGATTTTGTTGTGACCCTGAGCCAATGACCCAGAGATCCTTGCTTCCCAGCAACTCCATCACCGTAGCCTTGGAGGAGCACCCATGTGTCTTCTGTCCTACCTACCGCTCCGAGGCCAAAGTGGCCCTCAGCCCAGACTTCTCCATTCTCCCCACTAGCTTGCTAGAAGGGCCTCTCATGGCCTTCTATTTCTTCCTTTCCCCAAAACCCTAGCCTGAGGTGCCTGACCAAGGGGGCCAGTGTGTTAAACAAGAGGGAGGAAGGAAAATCATTTACAGAGCTGATTAGGAGCAAAGCAAATAATTCTGTGAAAATATGTAATTCATTCTTGGCAAGCCATGCCATCAGTTTGGAAAAACAGAGCTGCTGTGCGATCATCCAGCAACAAGACATGCTTTTCTAGTCTCCTCTGGAAGCCTATTCGTCGGGCCATGGAAAAAAGAAAAAAGAACTAAAGAAAGGTAGAGCTGACACTCTCCTTAGCAGTCTGGGAGTAATGATGACAAGGCGTGTGAGTAACTATTGTTAGCAGGACTGGCTCAGCAGGGAGAGAGCTGTTTCAAGATCGCTGGCCTGGGTAAGCTATCAGACTCTAGCCAAGCAGCATGCACCCTACCTGAGGCCCAGGGGTCGTGCTGGCTCCAGCCTGGCCTGGGGGAGCTCTGAGCACTACCCCTGTCGGATCCATCTCTGGAGTTCTCTATTCCCATACATGAAAGTGATCTTAGCTCCAAATGGAACGCTCATAATTGTGAGACCTCCGTGCCTCCCCACTCACCACTAAGGGAAAGTGAAGTTGATTTATTCACTGTTCACAATGTGTCACTTCACTCAGAATAGAATCGTCTGATGTTTGAAATATTCACGAATGCCACTGTGGATCTGGCAGTCTGACAGGTAAAAGACATTCAGATGCCTTAAGAGAATCAGCAGATTCACAGCCAGAGACCCCATCTCCTCATTTCCCATGGCCAGTCCTCCAGCTAACCTCTACCAGTGGAAGGGAGTTGGCACGTGACAGGAAGCACATATGACTTCCCCATCGTGTCTCCCACGTGAGCTTTGCCTTGCCACTGCTGCTATGGCTGGATGGCTTCATCTAACAAGGCCCAGGGTCAGGCATCCTAAGAGTGACAGAATCGGTGGCATTGCCCCAGATACTTGCCATGTCCAACTGGCCTTCAATGGGACCACCCGCCCTCTCCAGCTCACTCTCCATCACCCAGCCTTCAGATTACTCAGACTGTTGGCCTCTGCTACTGGTCCTCCTGGATTCCTGTCCTCAGTCTGTCCCCCTGATTCTGGGAACAGACACACAGGACGCAGTGGTTGCTTTGGTTCTGACAGTTGTCAACAGAGAGGTGAGCATGAAAAGGAATAGGGAGCTACCATGTACAAACCCCACGGGCCAAACTGTTGGAGATCAACACATACTGAGTACAATATTGACATAAATCACTTTAGGGGAAAGGTGTATCCTTCATTTACCTATTCCTTTATTCTTTCACTCCATTCACAGTTTTGAGCCCCTATGGTATATGTCAAGGTCTGTGGAAGAAATGAGAATACAAAAATGAAAAGACCTGGAGCTTTTCGGACGGATTCGGGCTAGAAGGAGAGATGTGCTGCCTAGCCCTACACTAAGTTCTCTCCTCTCCTGTGTCACAGTCCGCAGAGACCAGGAGTCCCCTACCTCCTTCTCCTCCTTACTCTGGAGCTGCCGCCACCCAGTTTACTCCTAGAGGTCCTCTCTGGAGCCGGGCACTGGCACAGAACAGAGTGGCCTCAGCCAGGCCCACCCAGGGCTGCAAAGGCCAGCGCATGGGTTTTATTGCTGATTCTACAGGAAAACATCTGGGAAAGAAAAGCATTAGGAAAACAGGGACGGGGAGGGCTATTGAACTATAATTTTCTGTGTCTCGGTCTCTGATTGGTGTTTCCCATCTTCTCCTGTGATAGCACCTGGAAGTCCCACCGGATGTTTTTCTGCCATGGAGCTTTGATTTCTGAACCTTATTACCTCCCAGACCCCCACTTCCTGAAGGCTACTCATCCTTTCCTCAGTTGCAGGCAGGAAAACCCTTGTGTTCAATCCAGATTGCCAGCACCCTGGTCCAGGTCAGATTCTTATTTACAAGTAAATGAAGAGCATGGAAGAGGATTGATTAGGTGAGAGCAGAAGAGAGGCTTCAACCAGTCAGGCAGTAGATGGCAAGGAGAGGATGGGAGAAAGACAGAGAGAGAAAAGAAAGATAAGAGGAGAAGGCAGCCAAAAAGAAAAGTGAGAGGTGCCCAAAGAAAGCATTGTAATGTGGTGATTTTGCCTGGAGCCGATCCTGGCTGCCCCGTTGCTTCCTTTCCTATAAAAGGTGTGGAGAACACTATCTGCTCTCTGATTTCCTGTGAGATTGAGCTAATGAAAATAGAGAAATGTTAGGGGAAGGAGGAGGGGAAAAGTCGTGAGGACAGAGGCCCTTTATAATGAAGCCTGGAGGATAGAATACTCGCCATAAATTCGTTTCCATCAAAACAGCTTCATGTGTGAAAGATAATGTTGTTTCCTCATTAGTGGTTTTTGTCTGTAATAATTAAGCCTCCACCTTCAATTCTAGACAGATGTCCCTAACTTAACATCATCCATTCAGTTCAGTGGAGACTGGAGAGGGGGAGAGGAGATGGAAGAGGACTTGAATCAAAAACACTTTATTTTCTGCAGAGGCTGTAATGATAATAGTAGAAGTTATTGAGGGCTACAACAGGCAGAAACACATTCTATGCAGAGCCAGCTGCCTCGAAATTCTTCTGTTCTCTTGGGGACTTTAATTTTCAAATAAAAAGGCTTAAGCCCCCACTACCAAGGGAAGTTCAGTGACCCCTTCATCCCACAACATATACACGGTCAAATCGTAAGGATTTTAGAGAATTTCCCAGAGCGCTATTGTTCACTCAGGGCTTGCTTGCTGTGATTTGGAGCTCTGGCTAAACTCTCAGCATCTCTTCACTGTCTCACCTCCTGCAGCTGCTGTTCTCACTCTGCTAGATTAATCCCAAGTGGAGAGTGCAGCCTTTCCTCTTTGGTTCACCTACACTTGTGCATTCCACAATTTTATGAAGGTTTGAAGAGAACACAAACTCAGCCACAAAATGTTTCTCCCCATTCACATCCCACCTGAGCCACTGGCCTCTCACCATATTTTTATAATCCCTCTTTTTAGGACTCATTTGATCACCTCAACTTCCAGGGCAAAACTCACAAATTTCTGTATGACGTTTTATGTGGAATACATTATATCTTTGTTTTCTCATTTCTCTCCCATCTAAACTAATCCAAGGCTCTGTTGTTTCACATTCAGAAGGTCCTTTAAGAAGTTTTCCTGAATTAAAAAACAAAAAAACCCAACCTTCTAAGAGACAAAAATGTCCACCTGAAAGTGCAGAAGAGCAGTCATCTTTTTCCTTTGTTATCATCCAATTTTCCTCTCTATTATATCTTAGTTATACAATGTTTTTATGATTCTTCTGGTGGTTATCCTAGAAATTACAACATGCATACTTAATTCTCTAATAGAAATTTTTACTTTTTAAGTTTCCCTGAAACACTGTATTTACATTCACGTCTCCTCCCATCTTTTGTGTATTGTTGTAATGCATTTTAATTCACTGTGTATGCAAAATAGGATATTGTGACTATTATTTTATACAGTCAATATTTATTTACCCATATATTTACCCTTCCTATTGCTTTTCCATTCTTTTCTGCATTTTCATGCTTCTTTCTAGGATCATTTTCCTCTATCTGAAGAATCCCCTTTTGTGCATGTTTCCTGGCAATAAAATATCTCAGAATTTGTTTTTCTGAAAACATATTTTCAGAAATACATTTGGCTTCATTTGTAAGTAGACTTTCACTGTGCATCAACTTCTAGGTTGGCATTGATTTTCTTTTAGCAAAATAGGAAAGTATCAATACTAAAACCCATTGGCCTCTCTAGTTGTTGGTCTTAACAGTCGTTTCTCTGAAAGTGATGGTTTTTTTGGTCTTTGGTTTTTAGAAATTTGATAATGAAGTGCCTAGGTATGTTTGCTCTTTGAAAAATCCTGCTCAGAGTTTACAATGCGTCTTAGATCTATAAGTTAACATCTTTTACGTTTTAGAAAATCTCAACCATTAACTCTTCAAACATTGTTCCTACCTCATTGTCTCTTTACTCTCCAAGTATACCAGTCACATGAATACTAGAAACTTTGGCTCTGTCCCTGTGACTCTTATGTTCTTTTCTTCATTTCTCATTATTTTCTTTTCTTTCTGTCACCCATTTTCCTGGTTCTCTCCTTGAGCCAGTTGAGATGCTCAGCATCTTTTCCTGCCAGAATCAGTCAAATGGCCACAGAAAAAAAGCAACAGATTTTTCAGCTCACTTCTCTGTCTTAACCCTTTAAATCCTCATTGTTTCAGCAGATCCCGGTTGCCTTTTTCTTTTTTTAACATCTTTATTGGGGTATAATTGCTTTACAATGGTGTGTTAGTTTCTGCTTTATAACAAAGTGAATCAGTTATACATATACATATGTTCCCATATCTCTTCCCTCTTGCGTCTCCCTCCCTCCCACCCTCCCTATCCCACCCCTCCAGGCGGTCACAAAGCACCGCTGATTGCCTTTAAACCAATTATTCTTATATTTTAACCTGATTTGTTTTGTTCTTAGAAGAAAAATTGGTCTGCCCTCTAAAATTCCATCTTACGTAGAAACAAAATTCCAGTCATTTATTTTTAATATCACTTTGTTTTTCTTCCTGGTGTATCCATGTCACCTGAGTTTTTCCAAATTATTTAGCAGATCAGGAACTTCCATCTGTATATTATCCAAATAATAATATGAGAAACCTAGCTACTTATCTGAAGAAATTCTGGCTTATTTTTGAATGGAATTTTTTCACAACCAATAGAGACTAAGGAAATTTTGGCCCAAAGAAACTCTAAAGCTTTGGAATTATAATTTTCTTAAAAGCTTTAAAGAGTTAAGATCAAATTCTTAGGCAAAGATCTAGCTCACTCTATTAGAGCCTCCCTCCTCCTTGTACATCCACAGCTCTCTGCCCTGCCCCAGCCATTTCTGTAAGTTGAAATATTTGCTAAATATGAGAAGAATCCAGTACTGATAAGGAAAAGAGGATTTGCTGTGGGGAATTTATCTTCTCTTTCTGCAGCCAACCTCAAGGATCATATCATGTTCCCTATATACCCATTTTACAGATGAAAAAAGGGAGATCCAGAGATGTCAAGTCATTTGTCCAAGATTATATAACTAGTAAATGGTGGAGCTACTAAATGGTCTATCTAATTCTGACACTTCATATCCTAGAAAACACATGGAAACCCAGATAAAGTAATGCAGTATCATATCTGGACTAGTTTCTTAGTGGCTGAGAATAGCATAGTAGACCAGAGATGCAGAAGTGTCCTGAGATCATGCAGCCTGTGAGAGAAAGAGTAGCCTCTTTGATGCCAGCTTAGTGATTCCATTTTAGGTAGTTCCTGTACCTGGAGATTCCTGCATTCTTTCACTGGCTCTGACTTGAGGGAGTAATTCCTTTAGTTAAGCACTATTAACCGATGCTCTACTCCCTGTGGTAAGCACTTTCAGATCCTTAATGATCTCTGACCCTTTTGTAATACCCTTTTCCATGGATGTGGGCCAGACCTTAGCGATTTGCTTCTAAAATTGATGGGATACTGCTTTCAAGCAAAGGCCAGTTGGGAAGCATAGATGTTTACACTCACCGGGCTGTACATAGATGCCCAACTTCCCTGCTGGGGTGGTATCAGAGAAAACTGAGTAGGGAACTAGGACCTTCCTACCCACATGGTGGCAATAAGGGACTTCTCCCCAGTGTCAGTGGAGGCCAGGTAGGGTGTAGTAAAAGTCTAGTGGGAAGCTTCAATTTCTACTCCTGGCAGCAGTAGTAATAAAGTGCCTCTACCCTCACCCCAGAATGTCAGTGGAGGCTGAGCAGAGAACATGGACTTTCACCACCTGGCAGTAACAAGGTGGCGTCCCAGTTCCTGTGCCAGTGCAGTGTCAGAGGAAGCCAGCTGTTATGGACTGAATCATTCTCCCCCTTAATTCACATGTTGAAGCCCTGACTCCCTAGGCCAACAGCTACTTTCCCTCAATTTGTCTCTGATTCTGGTGACTCAATGTCAGCTAGGGTGGAGATAGAGAAGTTGCAGGAAAATAGCAGCAAAAGTGACAAAAGTCCATTTTTACATAATCGGTGCTGTTTGTAGTATACTGTCAGCTATAGAAGGCTCTCTAGCATGACCAGTATCTAAATTCTAGCCCTCTCTCATGGAGCACATTGATGGATTTGGTAGAGAACCAACACCCAATCCCACTGTAATAAAGACTCTGCACTGCACAGCTCCCTGGCTGACCTCTTACTGGTTCCCTGAACCCCTGCCCTGAAGTAATATACCCCTGCAGACCCCATGCCCTGGGTCCCACAGCTGAAAAATGGTCCACCAGAGCTTTGAGGGAAGAGCTGCTTCACTGTAAAGCATAGCCTCTTTCTTCTCTAACTAGAAGATGCAATGAGGAAGGCAGACTGTGTCTCTGATGTCCTCCCTTTAGGCTCACCTCTCCCCTCCTTCACCAACATCCATGTCCCCATGTCCCATTGGTCTAGGACTTCCTACTTGTTTTTCAAACCCCATTGTAAGGAAATGGGTTCCTCAACTGTCTTTATGTGCCATGGCGATGACTGCCGCTGGCTTAATCCTCTTTACCTGCCTCCTCCCTCAGTTAATAAGCAGGATGCTTGAACTCAGTAGAATATCCTTCCTTCCCATACTGTCAGGGCTTCAAGGTGGCTGGGGAAATCATGTGCATCAAATGGACTTTTCAATTCCCGGCTCTGCCATTTCCTTACTGGCTGCATATATTGGGGCAGATCAGTCCATCTCTCTGACCCTCAATTTGCTTATCTGTAAGGAGTGAGAGCGCCATCAAATGGGTGATGCACGTAGCATGGTCCGAATAATGCTAATATCCTATCAGAGGTTTCCAGATCACAATCCTAGGTTCAGAGTCATTGAAGTAAAGATGTTCTTTGCCAAACAAAAAGTGATTCATTCCTGTATCTAGAATTTTCAGTTTACATTGATAGGGACTTTTGGCTTCTCCGCAGTTCTCCTGGCACAGGCCTTTCAGAGAAATTTCAGTGAAGAGAAAGCCCAGGGCATGTAGGGATTGCTGGCTATCTGCTCCCTAATTGAATTGTGTTTCATCTGACTCCCTCTGAGGATTTTGTCCTTCTATGATCTATGTCTGCATTTAAATACATTTCTGTTTTAAATAGCCTCAGACCTGTGGGAACTTGTTCTGAAAGAAGTGAGTGATAAACTCCCCCATATATTCTACATATATATTAGCAAAGTTTTAAAAAATTCAGACACTCAGCCTGCCAAGATTTACGTCCTAGAAATGACAATAGGCTGCCTCAGACTTTAAAACATCTAATTTGTAAGTGATCTATTTTTATAAGGGGCAGGGGAGGGGATAGTGGGGGGAGGTATACAATCTCATTAAAATTCTCATGAGGATTTAATGAGGATGGATTCTCTTCATTTTACAGTTGATGAAACAGGGGTTTGGAAAGATTAAGCAACTTTTTCAAGGTCACTACATGTTAATAAGTAACCAGGAATATAAAGCTAGCTTTCTCTAAGTGCAAATTCCATGCTGTTGGTGCTGAATCCAGGTACCCCACTGACACCACCAGGAATAGGTAGGGGTGCTTTGAGTAGGAGACACAAAGCAAAACAAAAAACAAAGATTTTTCCAAATTTTAGATATAGAAAAAGGATGGACAGCTGAACAATGACAACAAAAACATCATAAGAGACCACACCCTGTGCTCTTCTCACAGGAAGAGCAAATGGGCTTCAGACGATCCCTCCCATCTCTACGCAACCCCAATTTTGTGTTCCTCCCTGTTGCATGTATGAGTTGGAATCATTTGAAAGTCCCTTTTATAAACATGGGAACATTCTAAGAGGCAGCTCTAGGCTCTACCTCAATATCCCAAGTCAGGGAAGGTGGCCTGTGGAGCCATTGCCTCTTCCCAGGGCTCGTGGTGCAGCTGTGGGCACACAACAGAGATCTAGGTCTGGGCTTTAGCTTCAGTGATCACAGAGAGAGGAATCTCAGATTTCAGGATTTTTCCAGTCTTTATTTCATTGGATTGTCACTGTAACCCTGTGCAATTGACAGAGCAAAGAGTATACTCTCATGACATTTTAATTTATTTTTCTCTTATGTTTAACCAATCTGTATTGAGTACCTCCTTCAGGCTAAGAACTTTTAAATTAACATATACTTATGTAGATTAACCCAAATTATGTACCATATAAAAGGTAAAAAAGCTGAAGCTCACTGAGGGTAGACCAGTTGCTCACATAAGTACTGAGTTATAGCACAGGGACCAGAATCCTGATTAATCAGGTTCCCAGTACATGGCTCTTCCCACTAGATCAGGGCTTGGCAAATGTTTTCTATAGTTTCAGACAGTAAGCATTTTAGTCTTTGTGGATCTGTCACAGTACTCAGTTCTGTCCTTGTGGCATGAAAGTGGTCTTAGACAATTCATAAGGAGTGAGCATGGCTGTGTTCCAATAAAACATTATTTACAAAAAATGGCAGTGGGCCAGACTTGGGCCATGGACCATATATGCCCACCCCCATGGTAGGCCACTACCTCAGTTCATATAGCATCTGCGTACTTAGCCAGGTACTTACATTTCTCACCAGCTACTTCCCCAACCCAACACTGAGGCACCTACTTGCCTTTCTTCTTTCCTTTCCTGAGGGTTTGGCTTCATGCAAGAATCTGAAATCTGAAATCAGTGCTCTGATGACAATCTTACCTCTGTCCTCTCTTAGGCTAAAATTGATTACAGGCATGGAGAAGCAGGTCCCAAAGAAGAAATTGCGTATTTGTGTTAAGAGAAGCCTTGTGATTGAAACTCTCCAGAAGGCTCTCACTGACATCATGGCTCCATTTGTCAGATTCTTGGAGAGCAGGAGGAAGAGGCACATGTGCTGAGATTCCCCTCGGTGATGTTGGGGATCTTAGTAAAGATACTCAGATTTGAGATGACTCTGACTAGCATCTTCTTCCTGGCTATGCTGTTATCCTGGCTCCCGCATGACACAACATGAGAAATGAAGAACACAACAGACCAAGAGTGCAGCATCCTTCAGGATATGCACCAGGCCCTGGAACCTACTACCCTTGCACAGCCCCCTTTCCTGTATAGGCATAAAAGGAAGCATATGATTAGATTAGTTTGCTACCCGTCCCTCTGGAGGACGCTTGTTGAGTGCAATTGTGTCTACAGTGTGCCAAGGGCTGTTCTAGGTACCAGAGTTATGTCAATAAACAAAGCAAAGTTCCTGCTTTCATCAACTAACACTTAATTGAGGAAGAGGAAGATAAACATAGAGGAATAAATCTGTAAGATTTTAGACATGGAGAAAAATTAAGAACAAGCAAATGTAAAAGCCTTGAAGTGGGAACATTTCTGGCAATTTGGAAACAGCAAAGAGGCCTGTAGAGACCAGAGTGTCTGGAGCATGAGAGACGGGAAGGGAAGCGCCAGACAAGTTCAAAAAAGGAGAAAAAGGCCAAAACATACAGGCTTTTGCAGATGTTAGAAAGGACTTAGGACTTTATTCTGGCTAAGATGAGTTTTAAAAGGGGGCAGGACATGCTCTGATAAGAGTTTTTCAAGGTTTACCTTGGTTGCTGCCTGTTGTGTATGCTGTGTGCTGGGGGAGAGGGAAGGGAAGCAAGGGTGAGAGTGGGAGCTCCATCAGCAAACTATTACAATAGTCTAGGTAAGAGATATTGATAACTTGGACCAGGGCAGTAGCTGTGGGGATGGTGAGAGACGGTCAGCTTCAGAATATATTTTAAAAGTAGAGTTGACAGAAATTACTGAATGAAAGCTGGTTGTAGAAAGTCAGCATGGCCCCCTCTGCAGAGGGACGTTTGTCTGATGGGAGTCTTTCCCTCCGCAAAGATCCCCACTGAGGTTTCAAGGAAGGAGAAAAGAAGTGAGACGAGAGGCAGCTGGGGGAGGTATAGAAGATGAGCAGATATGTCCGCAGGAGAACCTCTGACATCTCTTGGCCCCCACCGCCAGCATGAGCTTGGACTAATACTGACACACTTCAGAGACAGGACAGGGCTTTTGTTTGTATTTGCATTTAATTTGCCCAAATGAAAACTGCAATTACTGAGCAGTTATACATCCCCACGTGCTTCAGGGATGCTGTCCCTGGCACATTTGCTATCCCCATTTGGAAAATTCACCCATAAAAGCATCAGATTTGCCTGCATTGTATGTGGAAATCTGCAATTTCATCCTTTGTGCAAGAGATAAAAATTCACCCTGGGGTATCAATTTTAATGAGGTTTAATTAGACAAATTTATAGTAAGCTGAGGTTTCCACTCTGCAGTTTGACAAGCAGCTTGAGCTGGTTCACCACATTTTTATGCGTGGGAATTTCTGTATCTCAAACAAAAGGTCAAATGGCACATAAAATTTTATCTGAAAGACTCCTAAAGGCATAGGGAATTTCTGTTGTCATTTGTGTGGGTGTGTGCATGTTTGTGTTATGTTTTTTAGAATGTCCTTATTGATGATAAAAGTGTGATCTTGGGTAGCTGAGTAGTCCATGCATCAGGTGGTCCAGGAGGGCAGATAAAACTGTTCTCCTGGGCTTCCCTGGTGGCGCAGTGGGTGGGAGTCCGCCTGCCGTGGCCGCTGGGCCTGCGCGTCCGGAGCCTGTGCTCCGCAGTGGGAGGGGCCACAGCGGTGGGAGGCCCGTGTACCGCAGGAAAGAAAAAAAAAAAACAACTGTTCTCCTCTTGTGAATACCTTGATAGTAGCTCATGGTGCTCTTTCCTGCAGAGTCAGGGAAGGATGTTAAATGCCAACACAGAACACAAACACTAAAATTTACCTGGAGTTGGCTGGAGAGATAAGCCACCTTGCCTAGGGATGGTAAATAAATTTTATATTTATCCTTGGATCAGAAAACTGATTGAACTATATTATCTTTAAGATATTCAACAAAGTTGATTTTACTGAGTTGCACTTTGATGCCATATGTCTGGGATTTCATCCAGGGCTTTTAGAACGAAAAGCCTTACAACATTCATTCATATTGCCCTAGGGAAATAGCTGAGGCCACTCTTCATGAGAAGGGGGATATGAGCCGGGACACAAGAGAAGAGAAAATTGAATAACATTTTCTTTGTTCAATGAATTTTTGAATTAGAAATTCTAGACATTTGACTGAAAAATGGAAGGAATGTTCTACAACTAAAAAAAGTTTCCAAGGGCATGTGGCAAAGAGCCAGTCCTCTCTGCTGGTCCACTAGGTACTGTCTACATCGCATCTGCACTGCTGGGGCAGTGGAATGCCCATCTGCCCTCTAAATATTTTCCCTTCTCATCTGATACGGTGCCTTAAATGCTCACATTAGAGCTAGACTATCGGTTAAAGATGTTAAATGCCAGAAGGCTCAAGGTAAGAATATGAAGATATGGTACCTAAAACTGATATTGCATAGACCTCAGAGTGGCTCAAGTATATTTTTGACAGGTTGATTCTCGAGGGGGTAGGAACCAGGGCAGCTACATTTTTTTTTAAAGTGCCAGGAAAGAACTGCAACATAAGATGGTGCCAGGAGGGTAGGCCAGTTTGGAGTGGGGGTTGGGGAGATGGTGGAGAGAAGCATGTAACAACTCCATTTAGGGAGAGGAAGTAAAAGAAAGGGAAAAAACTGAAAGGTGAAGGAAGGGAGCACATATAGATGGGGGTGGCACAAATTAATAGCTGACATAATTTGTTTTAGTTCCTGGTGAAGAACCTCAGGAAGCTCCACTATGATCTGCTCTTCTAATAGAAGAATTGTGGTTGGCCCTGCATTCCGTAAAGATCCTATGGTCTATGAGGGAAGCCTTTCTTCTTTCTACAAGAAAAGGAGCATGAACAGAAAGAGCGAGGCCAGTCCTACAGACGCACTGGACATCTGGCAGGAGCCCCTCCCCAGGTATGTACACACCCATGCCAAAGACCTGGGGTGGCCTTCCTGGAGCACCTGCTCACACCCAGGGTCTAAGCACCAAGTCAGATCAGGCTGACACAATCCCCAACATCCAGTCAGCTCATGCTGTAAGAAGGCTGGTCCATCTGGAAGTTTGTACCTACTCCCAACAGCCTAGACATCTGGAAGACAGATCCCAGCTTTGAAGGAGCTCAGTAGATGCTTTTAGACTTGGAGACCCTGTTCCCATGTGTCATAAAAGGCACATTCCTGGAGACAATGTGGATCAGGCCATGCAGTTCACAGGATGAGAATCTCAGAACTGGATTTTATTTCCTTCCATTTGTTTGAAGGCAACATTGATAAAGCCACATCTGCACAACTGCTGGCTGATGCAGCCCCTCTTAGGTTGTGCTGCAAAAAGATACACGTGGTTGTACCTGCTGTATCTTTGCTGCTTGCCTCATAGCCTCTCCCTGTCTCCTACTAGGCCTCTTCTTTCACAGTAAAAAGGATCACGTACTTATGCTTGGAGGAGCAGAAACAAACAAAATTGTATGCACTACTGACACAAAGAAAATAAATATTAAGTGAGAAAAATAATATACATATACATTATTTTGCTGTCACAAAACAGACAGCCCAAATGAAAGAGCCATATGAACAATAAATCATGGAATCAATTTCAAGGAAAACAAGTTTTGCTGTGGAAAATTGCATTCAAAATATATGAAATCAACTAAATATGAAAGTTTTAACATTCTTAGAGTGTTAGAGTTGGTTGAACTTGAATCCAATGAAATATAAAATTCCCCAAATTTGAAAAAAAAATTATTTTACTCGTTTTTAAAGATTAAAAAATAAAATGTGTATATCGTATTGCTCCTTGACATTTTCCCCCCGAAGTAAAATCAAAGGAAATAAATGGCAAATTCAGAGAGAATTAATACAGAAAAAGCCTTCCCTCACTTGCTACCCTCTCCATTCCCACACAAAAGGGTGAAGCTGATGGACCCACTCTGCCTCTCAGGAACAGTTCAGACCTGGAAAACACCTCCCAGCTCCGCTCGGCATCCTCTGGCAGATTCCTCTGGCAGATTCCTCTGGCCGCCATCTTGGTCTCCTTTAACCAAAGCAACCCAGCCACTTTGTGGCCCAAGCCAATGGCAAAGCAAAGAAAGGGTAAGATAATCATGCCATGAATTACAGTAGATCTCAACAGGCAAACCCAAACTGGTTTAGGGTCTAAATTCACCTGCTAGGGTGGAATAGCCTGGCATATTAACTGACCATTGTTAGGAGTCAGAAAATCACAGGTGAAGATATCTGTGTGGATCCATGATGGAAATGCAATTGCTCAGGCTGAGCTGCTCTGACCATGAAAACAGATACGCCCCAAATGTCATCACATAAAACACAGTGGAGAATGCCCTTCAGTGCAATCAGGTGGCCTGTCCCCTATCCTCCCTGAGGTTTTAGGGGTGGATAGGAGTGGTGGATGCTGCGGAGAAACCTATCTTTTAATCCTCTTTCTTCCCACTTCAATTTCCTATCACAGCCAGTTCGCTCTGAGAACAAGTGAAGTGAGCAAGCCAGTTTTCTAAGACAGAGTCCTCCTGGTCTGACTGTCAAGAGGGCAATGGGGATTCATACTGAGTGGCGAGTTTCCTTTGAATCACCTTCTTCACGGAGGTGTGCAAGGGATCCAGCAGGAACACATCACATCACAGGCTCCCAGGGCAGCCCCCAGAGTGTGGGGAGGGTTCCAGCCAGGCTTCCGGCTGCTTTCCACTCCCCTCCATGCTTGTTTAAGCACCCAGGTCAGAAGGAGCTGTTCAGGATCTGATTCCTTAAATTACATGTAGGAACACAGTGGCAATAACAGTAGAACAAATATTATTTATACTCTCGGAGCCAAAGTGAAACTTTTTCATCACCACAAACATATTCTAAAGCCCAAAATTTCACTGCTGAAAGAACCCCTCAGAGGAATTACTCAGTAAGCCAAGTTCCAGTTTGCAAGAAGCAGAGAAGCATTTTACGTCCGTTTTCAAGGCATAAACTTGGTTACGATATAAAGTGGCTAAAACGTGACAGAATTGTTCCAACCAGAACACTAGGTGAGCTGTGTTTCCAGAACTGTTACCTGTAGGTATGACCACAGCTGCTGACAGTAGCAGGTCCAGCTGTTTGGACCCTGAGCATCCCCAACCCCTGCTGTCAGGCTACAGCCAAGTCAACAAAAGCAGTGGTTAAGTGAATAACCAGAACTTGGACAAGTTCTGTCAAAGCAACCAATGCCTAGAGGGTCTGAAAGATGCCTCCTCACTGTGTAAACAGGGCAGTCTCATTAGAAGCTTCTTCAGTCTTCCTTCCTTCTCTAGATTTTCGGAAGACACATCAAGGAAACTTGAACACACCAGGTACGGGGAGCAAAGAGAGCTTATAACAAAATGACAGAACATCCTCAAACCCTACTTCTGTGCTCCCTCCACTAGAAATCAAGGGACGTTTGATAAGACCTCAGGGTGTGTGAGTTGCAATGCCACAGCTCACAAAAGTTCTGTGAATCCGCTACATCCTAGCAGGACCCAAACCCTGTTGTTCTCTGCACCCCCAGGCTGCCTGTCTTTCTCTTCATCCACGCAGTCACTCGTGCCTTAAACTCCCAGACTACACTATCCCTGCACACACACACACACACACACACACACACACACACACACACACACACACACACACACACACACACACACACACACACACACACACACACACACACACACACACACACACACACACACACACACACACACCTATTTGCATAGGTAGAGCTTGTTCAGCCTAGTAAGGCTCGTTGCAGGAGTCACGTTCTCTGGCAAGTTTCCCAGACACCTCCCCCAAACAGAAAACCCCAAACTGGGCTTCCTGAGGCTCCCACGGCCAGCTGTGTACTCCTCTGGTCTACTACCAGTCATTTATCCTGGACTGTGTCTTAATCCCAATGCTCAGGATGTTTGTTGAACTGAACAGAACACAGCTTAGGTTTTGCTTTACAACAGAAATTTCTGTGAATCTGCTCTCCTGCCTGTGTTCCTGCCGGCACCACCACCACCCATCACTTGCCTATCTGCCACACAACCTGTCACAAAGTTCTCCCCTTGTTTCCTCCTACCTCCTAGTTTGGGGGCTCATCTTCTCTTACCTGGACTATCTCAGGGGCCTCCCACCTGCTCTTTGGGCTGAAAAGCCCACCTCCACTCCACTCACTGAGACAAAGCTCTGATCACATCACTCCACTGCTTAATGCCATCCCCCAGCTGGATCTGCCCTGGAGCAGACCTTCCCATCTGGAGCCACAGCCCACAGGGATTTTGGCATCCCTTCCACTCTTGGAGCAGTTGGACTGGACCTAAGATGTCCCCAGATGTGATCTCCAGCTGCAAGCAGCCCCATTTACTCCACTACTCAAATGTTATTTCCTGAATGCACTATGACGTAAAATTTTGGGAAGCACTGCCCTAAAGATTAAACCCAGGCTCCTTAGCATGACCGTGGGACGCTCCACACAGGTGCTTCCCCTTCCCCTCAGGCCCCGCTGCTTGTGGTGCAGCCACAGTACAGAGCCGCTGGCTGCCTCAGTGCTTTGCTCTCCCTCTACCTGGAACACCCTTCCCCCTTTCCTTAGCCAGTCGCACTCTGAATTATCCTTTAATTCAGGCGCATCCCTACATGCAGATTTCCCACATTAATGTTTTCAAAGCTGGCTTGCTCAAAATTAATCTGAAAGGAAACACAGTAAAGATGGATCTCATGCACGTGTTCATCATTTGATTGATTTAATTAATCCTGTGTAACAACATAGCTCTAAAGCCCAAAAGCTCCCCTTAAAGGACTAAATGTCTGGGTTCTTAATTCAGGGTCAACATAATCACCAGCATTAGTTCCTTGCCCCTAATAATTCATCCTGGGCCACTTGAACCTTGCCATTTTTCAAAATTAAAATCCTGAGTTCTTAAAAGGCCTGTATTGATACTTCAGGCTTCAGAATAAGAGACATTTTTTTGCTTGCTCCTGAGGGTTATGTTTGCAGAAGATGGCTAATTAAAATATCTTGGTGCCTGTCCCCTAAGGCATCTCTTTCTCCCACACCAAGAGCATTCAGACTCACATCCTTGATACTTGTCAGATCCAGATGAATTTGAGTGACAAACAGTAGCAGAGTGAACAGAAACCCAGCAAGGAAAAACTCCACATGCAGCTGTTGCAACCGTGAGATTGATGTGATTTGATTTGATTTATGCAAGAAAAATGTATCAACGACCTACCAGTTACTTTTCTTAATTAGGGTAATGTATTCATGGGTGTTTACAACATTATTCTCTATACCTCCTTGTGCGTCTGAATATTTTCATAGTAAGAAAGAGTTTTCCAGTCAAAATGTTTTTTTCATGTTCAACAAAAGCTGGGGAAAGAGTCAACCACTGGTCTTTCTCAATTCGAGGGGAGGTGCCCTTTTACAGGCCTAGTGGTGATGTCACCGAGTCCAAGCTTGTACTGCTCACCACATGACAGGCCAATAAATCAAGAGACGAGTTGCTGGGGCAAAGGAATACCGACTTTATTCAGAAAGCCTGCAGACCAAGAAGATGGTGGACTAGGGTCCTAAAGAACCATCTTACCCTAGTTAGAATTCAGGCTTCTTTTATACTAAAAGGGGAGGGGGTATGGTTGGTTGGTGTAAACTTCTTGGTGTCAGAATCCTTTGTTATTGCAGCTGTCACATAGGTTTACAATGTTCCTATAAACCTCCAACAAGACAAATGTTACTCTCTGTTCTGCAACATTTTATCTCTGTATGAATGGAAAAGTGTTATACCTTGAAAGGTCAGAGCCTTGAGAATGAGGTATCCTGTATATTTCAGGCTAGAGGCAACATTCTTAACTTGCAGCAAAAGCAATAGAATACAAAGGTTAAAGGAAAAGAAATGGATCCAATAAGGGGTCAGATTTGTTCTTCCCTATTACAGTCAGATACTCAGGAAACAGCGAGTTTAAAGGGGTGGCTTTTCACCTGAAGAATTGGTAATTCTCAACGTGCCACCCTTTTAACAAAAATTGCCATTGTAAATGTCAACAATTCATTTTTCCTCCTAGTGCAAAACTTTTAGTTTAGGACTTTCAAAACATTCTTATTTTCACAGGGAGAGGAAAAAGAACTTGCTTTTACTGAGCACGATCTACAGTTGGCCCTGCGTATCTGCACAGGTTCTACCAACCGCAGACTGAAAGTATTTGGAAATAAATTTCCAGAAGGTTTCAAAGAGCAAAAAGTAAGTGTAAAAGGGTTTGCACACTGCGTCTCAGGTTACTGTGCAGGTAATCTCACTAGCGGCGGGGTGTTTAGGTCTCCTGATCCCATATATTACAAAGCCTCTTTGTGTTTCAGAGAAACAATTTATGGCCCCAAATGCTTAAACAGTTGTGAACAAGGTCACAAACCACACCTGGAGCCCAAGTCTCCTACATCAAAGCCCCCTTTCCAAGTGCAGCACTGAAGCCCTGGCTGCCTTGGGTCCCAGATACTGAGGTTGGTTATGGCCCAAGCACAACAATGACAACCACATTCCCTGGTGTCCCAGACAATCACTATTACACTGTGTGACTTATTCAATTTTCTCAAACAGCTGGAGATGCCCCAGTAAAAAATCCAAACTAATCCTTCAGCTGTCATGAATATATGTAACAGGAACACAAATGTCTTAAGAGGCAATGGCACTACGCTGACTGTCAAAACTTTGGAGGTTTGCTATTATCTACTAATAACACTCTTTATAAAAATAAGTTATTGTAGGGTATATAAAATATATCTAAAGAAAGCTGTTAAAAATGGATGAACCTGAATTTGCCATAGCTTATTTGTAAAGTATAACACAACACATCTTGAAATAGAAAACGCATTGTTTTAAACCTTAAGCCCTTTATTTACTACAATGCAGAACATTTTATTTTTAGACATCAGTGGGTTTTGTTTTGTTGACATGTTCACTTATTCAACTGAAAACAAAAGTCAGGAAAATCACATGGTGGCTAGTAGTAAGAGCAAGCATGTAGACCATTCTTTGTATTGATGTTAAATCAACCGATCAGTAAAGCCTTTCTTTCTAATAATTAGGACAAATTCACTGTTGCCAAATAGTGTTGGTCTAGGAATCCTCTAGAAATAAAGGCTTTCATTTAACACATGGAATAGTCACAAAATGGAGATAGCTTACTTTAACTCATTGGATTTGCTCATCCTAAATTGCTGTGAGATTCAGAGAAATGGATATTTTGTCATACGTTGTACAACAGTTTCTTCAAATACCTGCTCATCCTCAATAAAACTAACAAGTCATCCAGACACACCAACATCTCAATGTGGGACACGGAGGTGGCCATATCCATCATACACACATACAAAATTAGGAGACTCAAGGAATATGCAAAGATGGCAAGAAATCATTTGATTCTCTGGTTATGCTCTAGTGACAAATATATATTTCTTGGCAACCAGCCAATCAGTTCTGGAACTAATATCGGACCATGACCCAATAAAGTCTAACAGCCTCTACCCCTTGCTTTACATGCACCATTAGAGCCTGTCGCCAATCACTAGCCATATTTCTCAGGCATACTTTCCTTTCTTTGGAAGCATGAAATGCCCCTAGATAAATCTGCCATTCCAGAAAAACACACTTCCCATTCAACTGCAAACCCTATTCAAATCAAAAATTAATTCAGGCAGGCAGTTTAGATTTCTTAGAAAACTTCTTAAAAATGACAAACGTATGTGATGGTAAAACCATCCAATATGTCTGCATGCTGCCTTATTAAATTAAAAACACCTGGTTTATTTATACAATGTATTCAATGGCTTACAGATTAGGATCCTAGAAACAATACATGTCTTATAGCAAAAAATATACATATAATAATCCACCTATAGTTTCTATAAATGATGAAGTGTTTCTGAATATATCTATATATCTATATATCTATATATGTACACATATATACTCCGTGTGTGTATTTGCAGAATCAGCACACAAATATCGCAGTCCTTCATTGGCTCTTCCACTTCAGTGTCAAGAACACCAGGTTCAAAGTCTGAAGGAGCGGAACAAAGGTCACCGCTGAGGACAAAGGACTGGCTTGATGCACCTTCCTTTGTGAAGGACCAAGTTTGCTGGACAGTGACAACCAGCAACACACGGCTTATTGCAGGGACCGATCTCATTCCAGTTGTCACAGGTCTTGGCACATCCCGGACCACAGGTATCATACACGGCACCGTGCTTACACTGGGTGGCTGAAAAAGAGGAGGTGACGTAGGTGAGATGTGGGGAAACCATTAGAGCCAGGTTAATTCACCCTCAGCCCCATGCCATTCCCGAAGGCTCACGTCACTGATGGCACTGGTCTCCCCACAGCACAGGTGCAACTCTGCATCCTAACAAAAGAATAACAAACACCCAACACTGCCCAAACACTCTAGGAACCACCTGCACCTAGAAAAACAACATCAAAGATCCCCCTGCTGGGCCAGCGAACTTCAAAATAAAATAAAATGAAAAAGCTTTATTCCCAGATAGGACAAACTATACATTAGTCAAGCCTCAAGGAAATCTATAGGTTATTTAGGTATTGAGAATAGTATGAAAAGTTAACTCCAAATAGTTCTTCCAGCTATTGAGCTGTGATGAATAAAAATAATTTCTGCAACCACCTCGATATTCAAATATATAGAATTACACATACAGGGAAAAAAACCTGCCAAGGGTATTAGAAATGAGTGACATATTTTAATCTAGTGATCATGTGCTGAATTAATCAATTTGAGACAAATTGAGCAAGAGTCGGGTAGGGACCAATGGAGAAAAATTAGATGTGTGACTGGGGAGAGGGAAGTGGCTGGCTGGCTGGTCAGGGAACGTAAAAATGATGATGTAGCCAAATCATAGCAAGTTACTATCTTTGTTAACTTGGAGCTGAAATGATTTTGACAATATTCTGAGACTTCCTGAAATTCATGAATACAGTTGTCAGAAAAAAATACTGCCAACATTCTGGAAGTTTTATGACACGTGGACTTTTCCATCTGAGTTAGCTCCAATGACAATCAAAGGTGCAACCCCTCATTCTCAGGAGTAGGAATGTTGATACACTAGGGATTTAGAACAGGGAACCAGGCCGCACAGCAGGAGGTGAGCGGCGGGCAAGTGAGCGAAGCTTCATCTGTATTTACAACCACTCCCCAGCACTCGAATTACTGCCTGAGCTCCGCCTCCTGTCAGATCAGTGGTGAAATTAGATTCTCAAAGGAGCACGATCCTACTGTGAACTGTGCAGGTGAGGGAATCTAATGTCTGATGATCTGAGGTGGAGCTGAGGCGGTGATGCTAGCGTTGGGGAGTGGCTGCAAACACAGATTAGCATTAGCAGAGAGGTTTGACTACACGGAGGCCATAATGAATCAATTGCTTGCAGACGCATATCAAAACCCTATCAGAGAGTGGCAAGTGAAAACAAGCTCGGGGCTCCCACCGATTCTGCATTATGGTGAGTTGTATAATTATTTCATTATATATTACAATGTAATAATAATAGAAATAAAGTGCACAATAAACGTAATGTGCTTGAATCATCCCCAAACCATCCCCCCTCCCTGCCCCAGTCCATGGAAATACTGTATTCCAGGAAACCAGTCCCTGGAGCCCAAAAGGCTGGGGACCGCTGATTTAGAAGAGTCCTCTTGAAGAACAACAATGACAATCCAGCTTCCAGCCGCACTTGCCTCTGTCTACAGTTGCTGACACACAGCTCCTAGAACACTTGGAAATCTCCAGAGGGATGAGTGTCTTTCGTATGCTGGTAAGGACTGGTGCCTAGGGTCCCTAGATAGCTTCAGGATGGGGGTTGGTTACCAAAGAGACCTAGGCACGATTAGAGGGTTGGAACTTTCGGCCCCATTTCCCAGGGATGGGAAGAGGGATTGGATATTGAATTAATCACGTTCAGCCAGTGATTTAATCAATCATGCCTACATAAGGAAATTTCCATACAAAGCCCTAAATGACTAACGACAGGTTCAGAAAACTTTGAAACTGGCAGACACATTTAGGTGCTGGGATTATGGTGTCCTCACTCCACTGGGACCCTTCTAGACCTTACTCTCTGTACCTCTTCATCTGGCTGTTCATTTGTATCCTTTATAAGCAGCCAGTAAGAGCAAATAAGTGTTTTCCAGAGCTCTGTGAGCAATTCTCGTAAATTATTAAGCCTGAGAGGGGAGGGGGTTGTGAGAACACCTCTCTCCCCCGACTTTGTAGCCAAGTGGAGCAGAAGTGAGGGTAACCTAGGGACTCAATACTTGCAGCTGGCATCTGAAGTGAGGCGTCTTGTGGGACTGAGCCCTTAAACCTGTGGAGGCCAATGCTAACCTGGGCAGTTAGTTAGTCTCAAAATTGAATGGAATTTTAGGACACCCAGTTGGTGTCCAGAGTGTTGGAGAACTGGTTGGTGTGAGGAAAAAAAAACCAACCCACACATGTGGTGTCAGCTTATTGTGAGTAAAAACAGTTCGTTTCCAGGGCACTGGACTTTTCCTTATTTCCCAACATGCTACTTATCCATTTTAAAGTAGTCCGTCTATGAAATTTACTTCAATTAAGTAAACCACATGTGCCACTTGTTTTCCGCCTGGATCCTAACTGACACAGTGGATAAGTAAAAATTTACTACTGTTCTTTAAGGCTACTTTCCCTAACGTTACCTCCACCATGTAACTCTAGTATGCTGTTTTGGCTTCTCATAATTTCATTCTATTCCTTAGGCCACTAGGAACCTCCTGGAGCCACTGTCAAGCTCAGTGAATGTCACCACCATTCACCCTATCTTCCCCTCTTTTAGACTCAGTTCCCAACCTTTTCTCCTTCCTCTCTTGTCTGGATAGGATGTCCCTTGACTGTATACTCAGAGCACCTGGCGCCCACCTCTATCCCTGCATTTGCAACATGAAATTATAATCATCCATTTCCTTGTCCTCTCTTTCTCCAGCTAAATCTAGGCTACTTGAGGGAAGGGCCGTTTTGTTTATTTTCAGCAGTAGTGTGGTGTTTAACATGTAGAAGGGACTCAGAGAGCTGCTGTGTGACTGATGCATTGATAGATGGATGAGTGAGTGAGTGGATCAGCTTAATTTTTCTTCTTTAAATCTCTTAACTTATGCATTTCTGATAATCTTTTGACTTTTCACAGATCCCTTCCAAGTTCTCTTTTTCTCTTTTCAGTGATTAATAGAATATGCTATACATAGACATGCCTAACAATCTGGAAACACCCTAGCTGAATATCACATTCACAGCAAATAACTGTATCCATGTGTTGTTCTATTTTTATGCATCAGTGGTGTTCAAAGCTGGAAATCAGGGTCGACAGAGAACTTCCCAACGCCTGGACTCCCACCCCAGACCAATTAAATTAGGACCTCTGAAGGTGGAACCAGGTAATCAGTATTTTAAAAATAATTTTAAAAATACTCCCCAGCACAGTTAATTTTAATGGGCAGCCGCGACTGAGAACTGGCCCTGTAAACAACCCTCACATTCATGCTTCGGTCGCTGTAGAGACTCACGCCTTTGCAGCAAAGAAGAGGGCAACGAATATTTCCAAAGTGGAAGTAGGTGCACATTGAAAAGCTCCTGCTGTTTCCCACCTTCCTCCACCTAAAACTCTACTGGAGCTCTTCCCAGTCTCAGCGCACTCATCCTCTCTTATTGATGACTTAGGACATCTGCAGGAGCACCTTAACCCACCTCCCTACTGCCTCTCCTCATCGGCACCCAGCCTTCATTTGCCATGTCTGCTTTCTGACCCCTCTCTTCCAGGAACTTGCTCTATTATTTGTCCTTTTCCATGCACATTAATCTCCTCTGTCTCTATTGGCTCCATCCTCTAAATATTGGAAACATTTTCAGGTCAACACTAATCTTTAGCCAAGTATTCCCTCACCTATCAGACTTGTTACCTCCAGACTTCATAGAAAAGTTCACAGTCATTTTATCCAGTTCCTGTGCCATGAATTACCATTGGTGACCTACCTTCCTCACCCACCATTTTACTGAAGCAGTTCCCGCCGACGTTTTCCACAATGACCATATCCACGGACATAGAGGCAGTCCCCATTCTCACATGATCTCACCACAAAACATTTAGTCTTTTTGTCCATTTTATCTTATGACACTGAAATTTCTAGGTTCTTCTGCTAACTTATTGCAAACAAACACCTTCTCTCTCGGGCTTATTTACCTGCTCCCTGGCACTAAATGTTCAAATTGCCTCCAAGACTCTTCCCCTGACATTCTCTTCTCTTCTCTTCCCCTTCCTTCTCTTCCTCTCTCTTCCCTTCCCTCTCTTTCTCTCTTCATCAGTTACTACAGTATTAGCTCTAATTTCCAGTCAAAAAGCTCTGAAATTGATTATCATCTGTTTGGATTCTCTTCCCAAACCAATCATTTTCCAAGTCTTAATTCAAACGTCACCTCCTTCAAGTAGCTACCTGGATCTCCCCCAGGATACCCTTCCCTCTTCATCCAACAGCACTTTTCACTTTATAGTTATGTTTACTTGTTTTAATCCCCCAATTACTGTGCAGCTGTAGTTCTTAATCAGAGATGCTCACAAGAGTCTCCTGAGGATCTTTTAAAAGGTACATATTCCTCAGTCCCTTCCCTAAAGATTTTTGCTCTGTATCTACAGTGGAGCCTTGGGTAGCTGTAGATTTTAAAGGTTCCAGGGGTCACTACAACAAGCACCCCTGGTTGAACAGAGTGAACCACTGAGTCTGGGACTCCTGAGGGCAGAGTCCTTGTCTTCTATGATGCAAAGTTCTGGCACAGGGCCAGGCACAGAGGAGCAGCTTAATAAATGTCTGTGCCTGTTGGATGATGAGTTCATCTTAATGATGTTCAATCCATCATCCCTGTTCCCAAGCTGGATTACATTTGGCTGGCCTTAAGTTCATTTTCCACTCTGCTGCTTCCAGAATGCCTCTTTCAACTCACTTTACCCTCCAGATACTTTGCTCCCTTTCAGATCTTGCAAAGATCCCTTCTAGTATGACAACTCGGCAGAATTTCCTCTCTCCCACCCATGTTCTTACTTCTCCCTCCTCTCCTATAGACATGCATTCTCCCATGTCTTTTCCTCTCTCTGACCTCTCAATTCTTTCTTCTAATTAATTCCACCACTTAATTTTCTGCTGCTCCTCTGTGACATCTTACCTTTGACTGCTGAACACTGAGATTTCCCTCACCATCTACAGGTAGAAATTAAAAGGTTGAAAATGAAGAACTACTAGGAAAAAAAAAAAAAGATCTTTTTCATCATCTCCTTTCAATTCTTCAAATTAAATCAACAAACATCTACTGAGTATCTACTATGTGGCAGGCATTCTCTTAGGCCAGGGAATCCAATGTGAATCAGATATCATCTCTGACCTTCAGTCTCAGGAGCCTGGACTTAACAACCAAATAGGTGAAGAGGACACATAAACAGATTGTTAACTAAGTGCAAGATGTACACGTTAGACAGTGAGAACAAAGAACAGTGGAGGAATAAGAGAGACATCAACTCAATGTGGAGGGTTGGGTAGGGATCCAGGAAGACTTCAGAGAATAGATCCCACTTAGATCTTAAAAGGTGAGTAGACACTGTCAGTCAGACAATGGCAGGAAGAGTGTCCCAGGCAGAGACAGCACTGAGAGCCAAGGTGGGGGTGGGGGTGGGGGGTAAGGGGGTGTCAGTAACAACAAGCAGCCATGACCCAATCAGAAATGGGAGGATCCTTGCTTTGTTGGAGGAAGGGAGCATGGGATTTGAGTGGGAGAGTGGGAGGAGACAGAGGCAGAGAAGTGGGCAGGGGCTGTAAGCCTTGAAGAAGAGGAATCTTGCAAGGGTTTTAAATGGGGGGGGATGACATGATTAAATTTGCCTTCAAACTGGCACAACTTTTAGAAGATCCTAGAAAGTTAATCCTGACTTGGACCTTGTTTTATTACCCTCTGTGAATCCATTTTTTTTCATACTTATAAAAGGCAAACAATACCTTTTTACAACATAAATGATTTGCATAGGGGCATTTGAAAAGGCTTCATTTGATCAAATACATTTTTTAAAAACCAGGAAACTACCAAAGTGGTTAGAGTTAGCAGGTATTTATTCTCAAGGGGGCACATAAGCAGCTACTCTGTAATGCGTGCAAGGATCATTACACGTTACTTTCTGTGGGACCCCATAAAGGCGCCACGTGTTGACTTTAATAATTCGCTCAATAAGTGTAGATCTGTGCCCCCTGGAACTCACTGTCCCCATATGCCCCTACTGTGCTGAAGGTCACAGTGCTGACCTTACCTCCTAATCCTTCACAGGATCCTTTCCCAGTCAGCCAAGGGAAAGGTGGGTGTGTATAAGCAGAGCAGAGTTGCTGCAGGGCAGGGGCCGGAATCACCTGGAGTTTGTAGAATAAAACAAGGAGGAAACTGCTCACAGAACCCAGCAGACTATCTCATGTGCTGGGGGAACACACACACCACTCTGAATATCCCAGCCCCTTGCCCACTTAGAAAATGTATTCCTCAAAGTGCAGTGACAATTAGTAGTGGCACCTACAGGGAGGCTGGCAGAAAATCTACTAAGGATGGCAAAGTAAGATGCAGGAGCAAGGTCATAGCAAAGTTTCAGAGTCAGAAGGTACCAAGTAACAAGTATCAATGATAAGGATAGAAATTGGAAAGATCTACAGAACAAATATTTCCATAAATTAGTGGATGCTTACATAAATAAATATATATTCATAGGTATATATATTTTTCTACAGTGCACTTGCTTATTTGTGTTCTCATAATAATTAAGAACAGTGGCTATAATGCAAATTGACCTAGGTTTGATTCCTAGCTTTCTTAGTTTCCACCTCTGTGATTTTTAGCAAATTACTGAAATATTCTAAGCCTTAATGTCCTTTACAGTAAAATGTGGGTAGCAGAATGTTAACATATAGATGAGAGTGGGGATTAAATAAGATAAAATGTAACACAAAGTTCTAGTATAGTCCTTGGGGCAAAGGAGGTGCTTAGAAAATAGTACACATTAATATAAATGGTCGTTAATGAAACTTTTAGAGACCTTCACAATAGCCCTCTGCACATTGTATTGTATTTAGTAATTCCTGCACTAAACTAGAGTTCCATTAGTCCTCCTTGCCACAGCTAGTGGGCATACACTTCATACGTCATGCTAGTGCTAAAATCCAACCTAGCCTGGGAGATGTCACTTGTTCATTCAGAGTTTCTTGCCTGGCTGGTTTCTTATTTGTTCAACTTCCAAGCCTTTTACCCTGGAAAATTTCTCTTCTCAGTATTAAGTGGCCTTAAGTGCTGTCATAAGTCAAAAGATGTGGGAACTAAAAATTAGTAAAGAGTATTCTTACGGTCTTCAGTATTCCAGATGACTCAGAAATGAATCTACTGAGAGATGCTGCATATCTCCGTAAATACTAACTATCAATTTGTGGAAGTTCAATGTGAGTGAGTGTGTGTGTGTGTGTGTGTGTGTGTGTGTGTATAAAAGGTTCCCCTGCAATCAAACATTGACAGAGGTATACTTCACTCAGATGGTTCTGCTAATTTTGAGTGGTAAATGGAACCTTTCAGAAGCCGTATTCCTTTTCCATTAGAAAAGTAATTTTAGCTGCTGAGATTCAGTCCCTGAACTCAGGATCCTGGAGGGGGGAAAATGTAGTCCTCAAATGCATTGGGTGCACTGAACCGGTGTTAAATACAGCCTGGCATCAGGAAGAGAGGGCTCACATGTTCTGTATCTGATATGATCCTCATCACAGCACCATACCTAATAAAATTAATAAAGTTCTGCTGAGCCCCACATTACACCAGGATGAATGGCTGGGGCTTGAGTTCATATATTTTATTCATTTCAAAGCAGAGAAAAGGAGACGGGCATGTTCAAGGTGTGGTGCAAGGACCCAGTCTCTCAAAACCCTGCGCTTCCTATACTACCCCACACTGAGGCACTAGGAGGGAGGTAAGCCAGTTAGTCTCACCTTTCAGGAGCCTCAGCCATACCTTAATATGAGTTATTTTTATCAACTCAATCCTCCTCTGGGAAGACAGCATTGATAGAGAGGCACTCTTGCCGTGGAAAGTGAACTCAGACATAAAGATTGGACTTGGGCTTGCAGAGGAGAGAGCAAAACCAAAAGGGAAGTTCACAAGTAGATAAAAGGGTCTGAGAGCTTTTTAAGGACATGGATTAGTGACTGTGGCAAGGGGTGGCTTGAGGAAGCTTTAGTAACCCCCAAACGCTCGTCCTACTCCCCCAGAGCCACCCAAATAAGCATACAAATTAACTCGGCAGTTTCAGCTCTGGCTGCAGGTCAGAATCTCCTCAGAGGTTTCAAATGATACACAAGGCCAATTAAAGCAGGATGTCTCAGCAAGGGGCCCAGGCATAGTTTTCTGGTTTATTTTTTAAGCTCCCAGAGTGGCTCCAATGTCCAGCCAGATTGAGACCCACTGTCTAAGTGAACACGATGTCCATGCACTGAAAATATAGACAAAGGCAATTCTTGAGCCCTCTTCCAACCGGATGACAGCTCCTGCCCTCCACCAGTGAAGACCCTCTAGAGTTAGCAGCGCCATGAACTGCCTTCGTTTCTAATAGCACAGCTAAGGTTTCTAGGATTCCTGTAGAATGTTGCAAACCCCAGTCTCTCCCTACCAGGCAAATCTGGTCCTTTGCAGAAAAACATTTGCCAACCCTTGCAGTAAAAGACAAACATTTAGTCATCTCATCTTCAGGTCTAAATAAGAGCAGCAGTTACTACTGACTGAGTATCTTCTATGAGTTGAGCACTCTTCTAAGATGCTTCACGTACGTATCACTAATGCTTATAACTCTGCAGAGTAGAGATTATTGTACATTTCCAAACTATTTCTAAAATCTCTCTCCTTCCTCCACACACTGCCTCCATCTTAATCCAAGCCACCATCATTTTGTCACCCCAAAGACTGCAATGGCCTCTTGCCTTCAATCTTGCCCTATTCAATGTATTCTCTACACAGCAGTCTCTACACAGGGCGATCTTGCAAAAGCAGAAGGAGGGTTGCTTAAAGCCCGTCAGTGGCTTCCATTCTTCTTGGAATAAAAGCTAGACTCCTTCCCAAGACTTGCAGAGTCCTGCAATCCGGCTCTGCAACTCCACTCTCATCTTGTGCCCCTCTTTCCCCGGCCCTCCGCACTGACTCCCTTCCAGTTTGAGAGCGGCTGTCTTATGCAAATATGTTTCCTGTGCATGGATCTCTTGCCCTGAGTCCCTTGGATCCTTCAGTGCTCGGCTGGAACATCATCCCCACAGAGACGTGCTCCCTCTTCTGCATCTAAGTAGCCACCGACTCCCTCCCCATTTGTTTTCTCTTGCTCTGCCCTATTTGCCCCCTCATCACCCTTACCACACTTAGCAAGTCTCTACCGTGCTCGACTTACTATTTTTGTCTGGCTCTCCCACCAGCACCTCAATGACAGGGACCTCACCTCATCTCTTACAGTCACCAAAGTGCCCACAGTGCTTTGTTCAATGCCTAGTACTTAGCCACTTTGTAAGAAACATTTCTGGGATGAACAAAGAAGTCCATTTTATAGATATCAAATAAGCTAATTCACTTGCCTGAGATCAAAGAGCTAGAACGACTATTACAGCAATCTGTCTCTCAGAAGGAAAAGAATGTTCTACTAGTGTTTGTATAACCATTTCTCTCTTTCAAAAAAAAAAAAAATCACACTTATCCTGAAGACCTTAAATGACTGTAATTGTCCCGAATCTCCTTTGCTCCACACATAACCTAAACCACAGCTGTGACTGTCCACGTGCTAAGCACATCCAGCTGGTAGCTTGAGGTTAGGAGGATTTTGCAGCAGTGGAAATCCTTAAATTGTTCAAATGTGCTTGTCACAAAGCATTTCTCTTAAGTGCTTTCTATCCTGCCCAGTGGGAAGCCCCTGTGTTTTACCAAGTTGAAATCCAGCTGGGCCACTGATAAGATTTCTCTCTGGCCAAGGGAGCGTGTGACCATTCACATCATCAAGTCTCTTCTATTGCTATCCTGGGCACTGGAGTGAGTTTCTGATGTTTGGATCGGCCGGGAACTTCTTACCTGCACAGTTCTGCTGAGGCTCCCAGTGGACGCTGATGCCCTCTCTCTGGCAGGCGCGGGTATATGCCAGGAATGACTCGCAGTAACAGTTCTTATGGGCTGGACATTCACACATATCTGTCACGCACGACCTAAGGGACCCAATAAAAAGAAATGAACATTCAAAAATATCAAATTATCAAATGTCCTAAATGCAGCTTGGAGAAAAGGGGTGGGTGGGTGGATGTCAACCCTTGATTGGACATTAAAGGTTGCTATTTTAGGTTGGAAACCTAAAAATGATATAAAAATTCTGCATGAAACCTTACTGGATACCTCTGAATAATGTGACATCAGGTTCCCTTTCTTTTAGAGCAGGACCGGCCAACAGAACTTTCCGTAATGATGGAAATATTCTATAGTCTCCACTGTCCAAAGTAATAGCCACTAATCATATCTAGCTATTGAGCACTTGGAATGTATCCAGTGTGACTGAAAAACCGAATTTTTTATTTGGCTTAATTTTAATTAATTTAGTTGCAAACAATCACATATGCCTATCGGTTACCACGTTGGGAAGGCAGCTCTTAGAATATAGTCCCTATTCAAGGTGCTGCCATTTTGTGAATAGCTCTGATATATGAATAACAGGTTCTATTACAATATAACCCAAATAGTGACCAACTTGATGAAAGCATTAATCTCACGGCTTTCTGAGGACAAACAATTAGGATTCAATTTTGCAATATCTTAGAATCTTAGTCTTTTGAGGAACACACTGAACCTCGTTCTTCAGAACATGGGGTGACAAATTCCAAACAAAGCAAAACTCTCAGGCCCCTAATTAGACTGAAAGATAAAGGCGACTGAGCCAAGGTTTTTGTTGCTTAAGTTTAAATGTGGAAAAGATGGGCCAGGACGTAAAGAGAACTGAAATGTGTTTTAAATACAGACTAATAAATTTTCAAACATGCTGACCTCGGAGGCATAGTAACAACCTCACACTGGAATATGATATTACAGTTTACAAAGGACTTTCACATGCAGTCTGTCACTGAGTGCTAAATAGGATGTAGCATAGTCCCTGTTTTATAAATGAAAACTTCATTTTACAAATGAACAGATAGGCCCAAAGTCACATTAATAAGTGGCAAAAGAGTGAATTAAATTACGCCTCCCGAGACTAGTGCTCTTTTTGTCATAGCATACCAGCATCCTCGTCTTCATCTTCCAGCAAGTTTACTGTCTAACAATTTTGACTTAACATTTTATGCAAGATGCTCAAGATTGATAAAATTAGACTATGCTTATTTTTTTCATACCCTGTTCAGCAAAACCTCTTGCTTACAGAATCTAATTTAAGGCTGGAAGCAGAAAAAAAAAATATTCAAGATTACAAATAGCACCAATGATCTTGAAAAGTGATCAGGACGTGGTCATCCAATGCTACTATGTGAGCATTTCCTCTGGGTGTGAGACATGTGTACATACCTGATTATAGAGAGTAACCTGCTAGCTCTGGCTGGAGCTGGTGTACTGCCTGCTCTGAACAAGAATTAAGTGGCACAAACCATATTAAAGAATCAGCAGACTCACTGTGTACCCTCAGAGTTATTACATTTCAACACTCAAGGGCACAGCCTTGGAAATTGGGAACTAAACTGGAATAAAAGAGAAATGGACCTGAAGCCTCAAGAGGGCTTCCATTTCATCCAATGAGAGATCATTTTATGCCTGGTACTTAAGACACAATAATCAGGACAGAAAAACTACTCTCTCTTCTCTCTGTAATAATCAAGGCTGTATTTCTTAATACCTTCTCCACTTGTATTACAGAAAACCTGCGAAATTGTGTTCACCAGCGAAGCCTTTCCAATATTAGACACACATGTTGTGTCTTTAAATTCATGTGGAGCCTCCGGGCTTCCAAGAAGAGCCAAATAAAGGCTGTCCTTAAAACAGCCTCTGAATGTCTGCGTATGAACCCTCCTCAACATCGTTTCCTTTGTTGTTTCGACTTTTATTTCAGACTAACCCACACTGGTCACATTCATGCTCAGACTTCACAGCAACATCTTCAGCTGCCCTGGTCCTACCCTCCAAGCCCGCTTCTGCTTCACATCTGTCAAGCACCCTCTTTCCTGGCCCAGGGATATGGGTCTCTTGCCCTTGTACTCAACTCCCACTGACGTGACGAAATTGGGATGGCACCTCGTGGGCCTGGTAAAATGATGGTACTTGTATGGAAAAGATCTCAACAGGAGGAAATGCATCCTCTGCTTTGAAAGAACGTCTAATGCAATTCTGTAAAATTGTGTGGACAGTCAACAAACAGAATTTAACTTGTTTGTGTGAAGGGATTGCTGGCCAATGTTCTCCTTCTTTTTTCTTTATTTATTCCAGTTGTCTTATGAAGCTATTTATACAATTTAAAATAAATTATGGACAGCTAAATCCAGTTCACTGAGACTGTTGAGAGAAAATGTTCTAAGCACATACTTAATAATTGCTACGTACACGTACTCTACCCCACCGACAGACTGCTCTGGGCCCTCAGACACAATCAGTTATATAGCTACCCTTTAAAACTAAGGAAGATTTGGGCTTCTTCTATTACTTATTCTATTGCCACTCATGAGAAACAACATTTGAGGGAAAGACGTTTGTCAAAATTAGCCCTTGACTTGAAATATGTCATGTATTTCTAAAGGCTTGAAAGATGTGTTTTGTCATGGAAGTTAAAACTATGTCTTTTTTCACTTGTCAAGTTGATTTTTATGCAAAATTGTGCCCAGGGTTTGTGAGAGAATGGAGAAATAGACAGTGCATACTCTGCTGGAAAAGCGTAAAACTGTTAGCTCTTATGTTGAGCATTTTGCTCTACTCAGCTTTTACATGAATTACCACATTTACTCCACAGAGAAATGGATATGAGGCAGGTCGTATTACTAGCCCACTTAACAGAAAGGGAAACTGAAGCTTGGACATGTTAACAAGTTGCCCAGGGTCACATGGCTGATGACAGACCCGGAACCGCAAAACCAGGACTGAACTTAGGTCTTTCTAATCTCAACACTCATATTCATAACACCACTAGAAGATCTTTCTAGAGAGCAATTTGGCAATACTTCTAAGTAGCCCTAAGAAACGTTCTTATCCTTTGATAGGGAAATTCCACATCTAAGGAAATAGTAACGCATGTGGACAAACACTTTATATACAGGGGTTTCATCATAATGTTGTTAAAATGAAAAAAAAGAAAAGAAAAAGAAATAACCTAAATTGCCTACAATAGGGGCCTGGTTAGATACATTTAGGTGACCACTATGATGAAATATTCTATGGCTATTACAATGCTGTTTAGGAAATATATTTTAAAATGCGAGGAAATGTTCAGGAAGGATTAACTGAAAAAGAGCAAAACTGTTTCAGTCTTGTGTGGTCACACACAGAAAACAAAAATAACTGAAAATAGATATGCCCAAATATTCCTAACAGTCAGCTCAGAGTGGTGGCTCTTGTTATTTTCCTCCATATTTTCTACAATGAACACATACCACCTTTCTAAAAAGATAAAAATCACAGTGTATTTTTTAAACAACAAAAAGAACGACATAGGACATATTAATATTTAAATCCAAATTTAGGAACTAGAGTGAGAAAATAAAGAATGGGAGAAACACAGTTTCTATTTGTAGATCTTAGTTATTAAATACTTCTCCAGCTAAAATCTTTCCAATCTGTGGATCGGGGGCCTCCTGACATAGGCTGTGATTTGATTCACTTTATGTTGTCCTCAGATTTCCACGTCATTGATCTACTGATGCTTTGAACTTGACATCCAGGCGGATGGAATGGATAACAGAATAATTAGGCATGCTTCTGCTGGTTACAAAGGAATTTATTAAGAGAAAATAAAAGCATCCTCGTATGCCTTTCAAATGTCAGGGAGGGGCAAAGCTACTGCCATTCAATTCCTGTTTATCACACTTAATAATTCAGTGTGAGGAAAATCTAATTAATGACACAGTGGAGTTGAATTTTTATATGTTAATGGAAGATTATGGTCCTTTCCTTAGTCAGTATTCACCGACATCTACATTTATATTCATTTTACAGAATCAGTAGCAGAATGTTATCACTTTCAGGAGTTACTGAGATTTATGGCTTTGGCTTCTCTGCTTTCATGGCATTATTCTGTCTGTAATGTCCTGTTTCATGCTGAGTTCTTGGTCCAAAAACACAGCCACCCATTGCTCCAGAGGGAAAACACAGGTTGCACTGCAATTAAGATTCACAAGGAATGCTCTGCAGGTAAAGGGCACTGGCCTGTGCGGTCCCTTTAAGGCATACTTTCTGTCACAGGAGCTTTTAATTCATGTACCTAGAAATGCTTTTCTGATGTATCCTCCCTGCACTTGGCATCTTTCCTGACAGCAGAGAGGTGCAGGCAGGACTCTTGCTCCGCGGGGTTTGCATAGCTGCATGGTGCAGAGATATGGAAAGAGGACGCCAGGAGCTACTGCAGGGTCCCAGGGAGCTGATGCCGTGCTTGCCAGCACTTTGTCACACCACCTGCCTCCCTTCTCTAACCATTTTATGTACGTGTGCCGTGTGTCACTAAGACTCTTGGAAGGCTTTTCCTCATAGCACCCAGCAGAGTACGAGTATCAGAAGCCATCTGTGGTCCCTTCCCTCCCTGAAATACAACTTATCACAACTTATCTGCAGGGGAGCCCTCCTCATCTCTTTTCCCTCCCTCAAGTTACAACCACTGCCTCCTGCAAAGCTCTAAGAGAGTAGCCACTAGCCACATGAAGCTATTTAAATGGAAATTTAAGTTAACTACGATTAAATACAATTTAAAACTCAGTTCCTCAGTCACACTAGCCACATTTCAAGTGTTCAGTGGCCACATGCGGCTAGTGGCCACCATATTGGACACTTATACCAGTTCCATCACTGCAGAAAGTCCTACTGGTACTGGACAGTGGTACCAAGTATGCAGCTCCATCTATGTTGGGAAACCATCCCCGTCCTCTGCAGAGGGATTTATGGGTGCAGTGAGATTAAGATGAAGTTCACTCCTGATGTCTTACCGGGCACCTACAGAAAAAGTTCAAATTTCTTGGCCTCAAAAAGTCAAGGTCGGGCTTCCCTGGTGGCGCAGTGGTTGAGAGTCTGCCTGCCGATGCAGGGGTCACGGGTTCGTGCCCCGGTCCGGGAAGATCCCACATGCTGCGGAGCGGCTGGGCCCGTGAGCCATGGCCGCTGAGCCTGTGCGTCCGGAGCCTGTGCGTCCGGAGCCTGTGCTCCGCAACGGGAGAGGCCACAACAGTGAGAGGCCCGCGTACCGCAAAAACAAAAACAAAAACAACAACAAAAAAGTCAAGGTCCCTAGCGATCTAGATCATCCCTCTTTCTTCTCCACGCATTCTTTTATCCAGTCACATATGAGTGTCTTATTAATCCTCAGGTTTCCTTCTGCCTTGCTGTTCCTGCCTTGAATGTGCCTCCTTGTCTTTTCCACTGGAAAAGTCAGATGCCTATCCTTTAAGACAGTTCAAATTCCTCCGTGGTGCTCCCTGACTGGCCCAAGAAAAGTTATCCCCTCCCTATTGGGTCTTATCCCCTCCACACCTTTATTCTTGCGCAGACCCTTTGAATCCTAATTACCTCTTTCCCTGTTTCAGGAGGAGGACTGTATCTCGCTCATCCAGCCAAGCACTGTGCCTTGCACACACAGCTCATTAAACATTCAGTGAATCATCAAAAGTGAATGAGAATGGCCTGATAACCTTCACACAGCTTGCACAGGGTCAGACAGTTGGACACCGATATCTGAAGGATATGAATCCATCCTTGCCCCTACTTGCTGGCCACTGCCTAACATGGCCACGGCCACCTAGGAATGAAGCTGCTTCTACAAGAACCTTTCCGCCATCGTTTTCATTTTGAACTTTTTGCACCCCTCTTCTGTATCCCAGAGGATTTCTTTTTAATGAATGGTGGAAAAAAGGATTTGATGAGAGAATTCTGCATTCATGACACATTTTCGGAAAAGCACATATCCAATATTGTAGGAGCAACCTATAGCTCTTCTTGTTACTAAAAAGGCAAGCCTCCAATGCTGCTAAAATCAAAACATCAAACAACTCTCCGCTTCTTAGCAACAGCATACCAAGTGATTTTCCCTTTGTTTTTTCTGGCATGAGGGCCACCCCTGCCAGAGAGAAGCAAGTGCTCATGACTTTGCTACCCAAACACAGTTTTGAAGACAGATATATGAACCATTGGGAACTCTCCACACTCTGCTTCTGGGGAAACAGAAGGGCAAGCCAGGAGTGACAGCAGCCAGCCCCATCTGGGAGCCAGAGTCGGAGCTCTGGCTTTCCCCTCTGCCACCAGGAAGGGTCTTTGGCTGGGCTATGTTGTTTAATCTGGAGGGCGGCTTTCCTAGGATCAACACCAGAACAAGACCGGAAGATGACTAGAAAACCACCCTGGGGTCATATGGCTTTCCTTGCTCCGTATATCTGGAAAGTTCACAGAAGCAAGTGAAGGCATCTCAGGCTTGTTAGTGCCTGGGAATCGGCAGGAAAGGCTACGTGAGACAGAGTCCTTGTTAGATGGACAGAGCGTGTTTAGCTACCAAGAGCCTACTTAAAATTTCACGTATACATTAACCCTTGAATTCTGCCTTGACCTCCCTAACCTGAGTTACATGGAAGTAACCAGAGGTAGTAGGCACGGTCAGTACCCATGTCACATTATATCTAAGAAAACAACTCCACACATAACTCAGTAGTGGCTACCTCGGTTCTCCTCAATACTATAGTATATGGGCACCCTTACACTTTCACACACAAAAACCACACTCTGACCTAAAAAACAGGGCCCAAAGATTCAATACTGTGAACTATGAGATTGCTTTATTTAGTTGTCAATGAGAGTGCGGGGCAAACTTGCAGAGCCAGCCAGTAGGGACTCCCTGCTGCCCCCCTGCAGAACCTTCCTGGGCTAGCCACCGTTTGGCACTACCGTGGCTTAACTACGGGCGTGAATAACCGAAAGCAAATATTGGCTTAAATATTGGTTCCAGGTGGCCTGGGGTTGCCAGGCCAGTACAGCAAGGTCAGGCGTTTCTGGATGGGCTTGTGCATTTCATGAACTCTATCCTAGGAGACAGGGCAGGAGACTCTGGGAGGCCAGCTGTTTCTCTGGTTGTGGATCCTGAATTTATCTGCAGTCCAGCTTTCACCACCACCAAAACACACACACACACACACACACACACACACGCGTTAGACCCTGAGCCCACTCCTTAGTGTGAAGAATGAATTCATTGAGCTCTGTTTGTTCCAGAGAGAGGCACGGAGATGAAGAGAGAGGCACCGTACCGAGAAGGGGAAATCGTACAGATACGAAAAACCAAACTCTTAATGATGTAATAATGCCTGCTATAACGGGCAGGCAGCTAGAGCAATGGGCATCTAGAGCAACTAATTTCACAGGGGCAGGCAGGGTGTCCAGAGGTTTCACAGAGTAGGAGAGACGCAGGAACTGGGTCTTGAAGGATCTGTGGAATCATGTTTGGTTAGAGAATGAAGAAAAGGAAATTCCAGGCAAAAAGAGGGGCCCCAGGAAAAGCCCAGAGTTTCCAGTTACTCTAGAGGTAATAGCCACGGTCAGAAGGCATACCCATGTCATATTACACCTAAGAAAACAATTCCAAGCATAACTCGGCAGCGGCTACCTCGGTTCTCCTCAACACTATAAGGGCACAGGGTTTTCAGAGTAAAAGCCCAAGTCACCAGATCTGAGATTTGACAATCATGTGACCCAAACTCCAGTGTTAAAAGGCAAAACAAAAAGTCCCTGACAGGCAGTCACAGAGCTGTTCCTGAAGACCTCGTTCCTCACAGAATAGCCTGGCAGGTCTACTGTTAAGGCATTTCTTTCTTTTAGCCATTCCAATCGTCATCATCTCCAACCTTAACTCCTCGGTGTGACCCCTGGTGCCACACAGACTCCGTGAGTGTGCTGGTGCCCATGCTGACTCTTCCACTATCTTCCTGAGCTCCCCACTCAGCCCCGTGTGTTTTCATCTTCTCGCCTTCAGTGTCCTTCCCTCTGTAACTGCTCTCTTCCTGCCTTGACAAGAATAAAAATCCAACTACCAAAATGACAGGGAAATAACCTACCAAACCATTTTGATAATTATTCACAAGGAACCCCTTTGATTGCCTGGAGTCTGTTTCTGTCGTGTACACACGGCCTACTTATACGTACTTCCAACCTAAAACCTAGGGACGCTACATTTGCACCAATTATACATTCTCCAGACACTGAAAAATACTGATTGCTTTAATCCTCATAACACTCCCTAGGAGGCAAATGCCATGACCTACATGGCAGAAACTAGCGCGTTGCATAAGAGTTCCAGAAATGGGCATCAGCCTCGGACACCCTTCTAAAGCGAGCGATTGTTTTGGTGGAATAAGAGGTATCTGTGGACACAGAGATCTCCTTGAAAGAGTAGCAATGCTTATGATTTTCCTTAGATGCCAATTTTAACAGGAGTCCCTCACACTTGCTTTGAACAGAGACCAAATGACCATCATGCATGTTCTGGAACCTAAAATGTTTTCTCCCTTGATAAGGCCATATATCAGATAGGTGGAAACTACGATTCCTATGCCCATAGTTAAGTTTTCTTGTGTCTTAGGATCGGGGAAGGTGTGTGCACCATTCTATTTGCCCCACACCCAGGCACTACAACTTTAAAGGGGCCAAAGCCAAAGACTCTATACACACTAACATGGTTGGAAATACTCCTCTTAGGAAAGATGAGCTACCTTTGCTTGAGTATGAAACACTGGCTCCACGAAGGGAAAAGCTGATGAACAGACATTTGCTTAGTTGTCACTCATTATTTCAGTTTGGGCAAAGATTGTCTCACACTCATCAGAGGAGAGAGGAAGCCTGGTCACTACCCCCCTCTAGTGGCCAAGAATTAGAGAATCAAGTAACTGTCATTCTTACTCCAGCATTTGCTTCTTACCCTTCACTTTTCGGGGGAGGCTGGCTGATGAAAGAGAACATAAAAATGGCTGCTTGTCAGAAAATCAATAACTTTTCTCTTAAACACGTTCAATCCATCACTGTCATGCTCACTGTAAAACAATCGTAAGGCTGGTTGGTGGACTAAATCCCTGCATAATCATGGATGCCTACGCGGGGTACCTGCGCTGCGTGGGGAGGGGGTGGGGTATTGGAGGTCCACCCTGCCAGGAGGGCAAGCGAGGTGGATCGTCAATGGTAACAGACCAGAAGCTTTTCCATTTTTTGCAACATCTCATTTTCCTTATGCACTGCATCTAGCTTCACATACTTTTGTATTTACAAAAAAATCTCAAGCACAAAAGAGTACCAGACCTTTCACGTGAGCAGGAGAGAAACTCTCTCCCGCATCTGAGGCGGTAACACAATCTGAGGCCGAAGATGCCAGCGTGATGCCAATATTCATCCTTGTTCCTACCTCTTCATTATTAAAAAAGCAGGTCCCTACAGTACCAGTATTCATGACTATGTCTAAACGTGGGCTAAAACTAGGTGATATTCATACGTGGAAAGACCCTCCAGGAACAAGAGGGGACTCTTTACTCAGAAAATCTCAATATCTCTTCTTTGGGGTGACCCGCCTCATCATACTTCTCCCCCGACACAGACAGATACACATCATCTTTGAAACTGTTCCATTCAACTTGACCAACACTAGTTGAGTGCCTGCTGTGTACAAAGCAACCCTGCTCTACATTTGAGACATTCACGGTGTGGTGAGGCGGGCAAGACTGGGCAAGGCGGCGGGCAACAAGCAGCACGATTGAGGAGGCTCGGCCTGGGGCTCCTGTAGGTGCAGGACGGCTCTGGAGAGGGAGCCTCCTTGAATTGTGCTGCCGGGACCCCCTGCTCATCTCTGGGCCCGGGGAGAGGAAAGTGTGCCCACACAGGGCAGCTATTAGGGAGTCCTGCCTAGCAGGAGGAGGCAAGGCGCACCGTGGAGTCACCAATCCCCCGGGTGAAAGCCCCAGCTGTGTCACTTGGGGTACAGTCCTTCCCCTTTCTATGCCAGTTTCCCTGGTATAATCTCTCATAGGATTCTCATGAAAAGTAAGGGAGAAAACAGACTCCCACTCCCACCACCGCCATCCCTAAAGAGGAGAAATTCATCCACACCCGGAAATGAAGGTGAGAGGCGGCCAAGGCGGAAACCCCGGGGTTGGCGTCCTAGCCCACCTGATGCTCAGGGTTGAGGAGGGTGTGGGAAATGTCATGCTGTTTTCTCTTCTCTCTCGCTCTAGGGTGGCATCCCCTCGCCTCTGCTCTTGGGGACTTCTAGCCCCTGCAGCTCCGGGATGGGTCAGCCTGTCTGGACCACGCCTGCCCGCCGAGAGGGCAGCTATCGCGAGAGCTTCTTACAAGGGCGGTGAGGAGAATCCACGAAAGCGAAGGCATCCAGCATCTGGAGGCCACACCCCAGCCACACGCAGCAGCCGCCACCAGCCCAGCTGCTTCAAAGGGGCCGATGTTTCCAGGGCCTTTTTCACATTAGGCAGTGGACGGCTGCCAAGCCCCACAAACCCTCTACTACGTGCGCTAATAAAAGGGCGGCAGTGGCGGCAGCCCCTGGAGGATGCTGCGCGGCGGTGAACTTTTTTCAGATGCTGGGTGCCTTTCATCAAGCATCCGCCGACGAGCCTCCACCATCAACTAGCATTCACATCCAATCACCGTGCAAGGAAGGGCTTTTTGCACTCCACAGTCTGTGCAGCTTGGCTGCACAAGGGAAACAGTCCACCAGACCTAAAAGGAGAAGTGTCCTTCCTGAGAGGCCCAGCTCACCCCACCAATGCGAGATGGCACGCAGCTACTCTCAAATCACAGAAAAGAGGTTTAGGGATCAGACATTCCCCAAACCCAAATCATAAACACCCTGGGCCCACCGCTTCCTCACCAGCTCCCCATCCTCTGCTGGAATGACAGCACCCTGTATAAGCCCCAGAGAGATGGAATGCGAGGCCTATTTCCTAGAAGCAACTAAGGAGAAATCGCTTTAAAGGCCCCTCAATGCTCAGAGCCCCGAGAGTGGAAGTGGTTGTGGTGAGGCAACATTTCCTGAGTACCTGCTACGTGCCACGTGCACTGCAAATATAAGCACATATAATTATGACTGCAAAATTTTTAACAGAAGAGAGAACTAAGACCCAAAGAGGTCAAGTAGTTTTTTGTTTGTTTGTTTAACATCAGACTGTTTAGTAAGTAGCAATGCTGGGTCTGTGCTCTCTCCCTTACATCTCACTGCCTAATACAGTGCATGCTATTCCTTCCACTGGAATGTTCTCCCCACTTCTCCTGGTTAAAACCTACTCCTCCTCCTTTTATGCAGGCAAAAAGCTTTCTCAGGGCAGGCTTCCGAGATCCCCAAACTAGATGAGGATGCTACTAAACATTCTCATGGTGTTCCTGAATGGCCCTTGTCACAGCCTGCAACCATGTCCTTGTGGGATTGATGCCTCCCTTCATCCACCCCACTACTCTCCAGAGTGGGCAGGTTTTGCTCACCATCTTTTGCCAGCCTTGGTGCAGTGTCTGGTTGAGAGTAGATGCTCAAAACCTATTTTTCCAAATGAGTCATTTATCAATGTTTTATAGTCAAGTCCAGATAAAATGACTGCTAAGTCGACAATGAAAAGCAGATGGCTAAATGGCCTGAGAGAGTTTCAAGGAGGAGTGGGCATCCCGTGGATTTCAGTATTACCCACAGCCAAGGGGAAGAAGATCTGGAACTGGCCACTGGATTAGGCACCTGGGAGATGAGTGACGGCCTTAGCAGGAATAGTTTCATGGGAGTGGTGAGGACAGAAATCATCCTGACATGTACTGAAGGTGGAAAATATGTGAGGCACTGACTGAAGACCATTCTTTCAGTAGGCTGGCAGTGAAGGGAAGAAGAGAAATGGGGCAATAGTTTGAAGGGAAGCCAATTATAGCGTGTGTGTGTGTGTGTGTGTGTGTGTGTGTGTGTGTGTGTGTGTGTGTGTGTGTGTGTGTGTGTGTTAGGATCAAGGAAACTTGAACTTGTTTTACACCAGGGAAAAAGACATCCAAGAGAAGATGTTGAAGTGAAAGTGATGGAGGGGGTTAGGTAACTGGAGGAGTAACGTCATGAAGAAAATAGGTGAGAACAGGGTCAAGAATGCAAGAGAAAGATTGTTCTTTTCTTCACTTACAGGTGCTAGTAAATTCCTGAAGAAAATTCCTGGGGAAAAAACCCATAAAAGTCCCTATGCTTATACAAGGCACAGTAGGGGAGGGGGTAAAAACCAAGTTTACCTTCTAGGTCAGCAGGTGGATGAAGACTAATGATGCAATGCAAATATCTAGCAAAGAAGGTGGTAGAATTGAATGAAATTAGCAAGTGGTGTTTCCAGGTGAAGAAGGAGTCCTGACAAGGGGTAAGAGTACTGTCTCTGGAGAGTGACAGTTCTGCTGTCTCTCAGGCCCTTGGGGACCCATGGCAAACAAACTGAAATAAAACTAAGCCACATTTTTAATCAGGCAGAAATTTAGTGCTGGTGATACCTGCCTTTAGCTCCTAAGGAGAAAGAGATAATATAGCAGGTTTTCTAGACCTTAATTTTAAATTTTATGATCTAAAGTTAGTGATGGAACATTTTCCCCAAATTGGAGGACCTGAAATTTAGAACCGTTTTTTGGGGGGTGACAGGGGGCTTTTCTAGACACTTTCTTCCTAAATATTTTAATGCTCCCAACTATATAGTAAAAATCTTAATAGCACACACTGTGGAAACTCATCTTGGTTAAGACAGTGAGTGCTCAAAACTCCTACCAATAGGCTGGATGACTCATAAACAGTCACAGATTCATAGAATCAAGAGTCTTAAAAGACTTAGCAAACATCTACTCCCTGCAGAAATTCCTTTTATAACATCACTGACAGATGGTCATACATCTGCATCCTGTCTATGACAAGAGCTCAGTAGCTTTTTAGGAATCTCATTCCTGTGATAGACAATTAAGGCTTCTGTTTCTCAGGAAGTTTTCTTATATATTAAGTGAAAATATGTTCTGTAACTTCCACCCACTTGCTCAGATTCTACCTCCTGTTTAACTATGGAATCATTCTTTTCTATTCCAGAGCCCATATATCTTCTCTAAATACATTACGAAAAATAAAAATGTTCCACTTAAAAACTAACTTTGGAGGGACTTCCAGAAATATTCCTATTGTACCATTTTCCACTTGCTGTGCTTTTATTTCATTTTACGCCTACCAGCTCGAGAATGTCCAGCTTAAGTATAAACCTTCTTTCCATTTTGTTTATTCTTTCAACAAATCTCTACTGAACAGAGAGGGCATTGTGCTCACCTCCAAGTTAGGGGCAAAGATGAAAAAGATAGGGTTTCTACTCCAAACTACATAATGTGCTAAAATAAACTGTAATGAAAGGAGGAAAACGATGAGTGCTATAAAAAGCAGTACAGTATCAGGAAGGGAGTTCAGCTGCGCGAGAGAGATTATTTTGTCTTGGAGGACAGGGAATGAGAAGAAATTACAAAAGGTTTCAAGGAAGAGGCACCCCTTGAGTTACATCTTAAAAGAAAGCGTAAGTTTGACCCAGGCAAAGTGGAAGAAAGGGCTTTTCAGAAAACTCATATTTTAGAAATAGTACTTTTGTTTGAAATGCCACGTGTGCCATGTGGGGATTCTTGAGCATCAAGAAGAGGCACAGAAATGACAAGAAATCAGCTGGAAAGGTAGGCTGTGCTCATATAATGGACTCTGCCATCATATAATGGACTTATATGCCAAGCTATGAAGTATGAGCCTAATTTGGAAACCAGAGGAGTCACTGATAAATTTGAGCAGAAAAGTTATAGAATACAAAGTACACCTCTGGAAAATGAGCTGATAATGGTGTGTTAGATGGGCTGAGGAGGTAGAGATGGGGGATTAAAAGGGGTATTAAGTAGCTATTGCAGATGACCCAACTAGGGATCATGAGAGAAAAAAAGACACAACCAGGGACTGATCTGGGGGAGCACCAGAAGAAAGTGAGAGGTGATATAAAGCATATGAGATAGGAGGAATACAATCAGCAGAGTCTGTAAAAGGATCTCATGTTGGGGCAAAAGGGAAAAGAACGGCTCAAAAAGTGCCTCTGGAGATTTCAGCCTGGGTTTAAAGTCTATCAACAAATAGGAGGAATGCAGGAGGAGGAGACAGTGGAAAGAAGCAGAGACAAGAGGTTTACATTTAAACACGCTGAGTTTCTGGAGGAACATCCAGGCAGTGCCGTGATGGTAAATGTGTAGCAGCTGGCTCCTGGGGGGTGGGGGAGAGAGAAATGTGCAGCCTATGCCAATTTCTGTAGTGTAAATTCTCCCACTGCAGCTGCTTTCAGCCTACCAACATGACATCACTGATGACTGAACATGGAGTTGGGAAGAGATTCTAATATTTGGCTCTAGACAGCCACTACAGGCCAGCTCCAGCACACCACCATACCCAGTAAAAATGTTTAATAGATGTTTGAGAGGGAAGCCAGGAGTTGAGCCAAGAGTGTTCCTTATTGTCCAGTAAACAAAATGTGATTCTTTACAAGACAAAGTTAACATCATGGCTACAGATAGACTTGAACATCCTTACTGATGTGTTCCAACGTCAGCCAAAAGCCACAAATAAGTTCTCTCATTCTCTGTTACCAACATTCATGTAAACACCATAAAAGAGTGCTAACAGCAACCAATGAGTTTATGCTAGCTTTATTTTTCATAATGTCCTAGGAAGATTCCTCCTTTAACATTTACCACTGTTTTGCCTACCATGAAATGGTAACTAAGTGTTTTGCTAAATCAATTTAAAGGTTGCTTTGTTTCACTGCCACCTTTGCAAGAACCTCGGGGCTGGGCTGTCTAATGTTTCATAATGACTCCTAATAATGCTGCTCAATCACAGTATGCAATTTGGCTTTAAAAAAAAAACCATATGCTCCTCTTTCCAGCTAGCAACACGGCAGATTACTCTTGGGGCAGTCAATGATGCTATGAGGCTGCTGTGTGGAAGAAGAAATTTAAAAGGTGAAAAAAGTGAATAGCCCATATAAAGGTAATGGTTGAAAAATCACACACTGGGGAAGAATATAGGAGGAAAGAGGACAAAAAAGAATGGTCAAAAAGGATTTTACCATGACTCAACAGTGAAAAGTTATAATTTCTCACCCGTATCTTTCCAGTGATAGCACAGATATCATCATGTGCCTTCTTCGGGATACAGCAGCCAGTTAAGTATTTTTGTGCAACTACTTCTTATAATAATACTTAAAGGGACATAAACTCTTCATTCCCCACATAGCAGCCAAATTTTCTTTTAATAGTATAAAACAAATCATAGCACTCTTCTAATCAAAAGTTTCCAAAGATGTCTCATCACATTAAAAATACAATCTACCTAAGCCCTAATCATGGTCCACATGCCCTTGATGATCTAAGCCCTTCCTGCTTTACATTCTCATCTCTATTTACCAGCCTTAGCTCACTACCTTCCACCCGGGCTGGACTTCCTTCTTTTCCTTAAACAGGAAGATCGTGGCAGGTAAAATTGTTCAAATTGTTTCGACTTCTTAAGAGTGCATCTGTTGTGCTTGTGTGTGTTAGTTTAGCCAAGCTCGTTGCTGCCTCTGGCTGGAACGATCTTCCAGCCTCACTGGAGAGGAATGGCTCATGCCTTCTCAATTTTCAGGCCAATATTACCTTCTCAGACATTCCTTCTCTAACCACCAGTATCTAAAATAACCCCCGCTCCCACTCTACCACCCTCTCTCAAATCAGAAATTATACTATTTAGTTGATTACTAGTTTAGTTTTGGTTGCTCTCCCCAACTAGAATGTAAGCTCCATGAGGGACCTTGTCTAACTAATTTCCTGCTAAATCCCCAGCACCTAGCATATTCATTAGCATATAGAAGGTGCTCAATAAACATTTTTGGGATGAAGAATGCTCCTACTCCCATTAGATAGACAGATACATTTTTATGAAAGAAAAACAAAAGAATGACCAACCAGTCCTGTCTCCTCCATCCAGTCCTCCATTATTCTAAAGTAGTGCCCTGTCACCATGAATGCCACGTTAAAGTAATGCAACAGGTTGAATAATTTAAATGCATGACTTGGGATCCTGCATAGAACCAGAGACAGGCCATTTTAAAGCAACACCAAGATTGTGTGTGCTGGGACTTCCCTGGTGGCGCAGTGGTTAAGAATCTGCCTGCCAATGTAGGGGACACGGGTTTGAGACTTGGTCCAGGAAGATCCCACATGCCGTGGAGCAGTGCACCACAACTACTGAGCCTGTGCTCTAGAGCCCGCAAGCCACAACTACTGAGCCTGTGTGCCACAACTACTGAAGCCCGCACACCTAGAGCTCCGCAACAAGAGAAGCCACTGCAATGAGAAGGCTGCACACCGCAACGAAGAGTAGCCCCCAGTCATGGCAACTAGAGAAAGCCCGCGTGCAGCAACAAAGACCAAATGGAGACAAAAATAAAATTAATTAATTAATTAATGTAAAAAAAAAAAGATTGTGTGTGCTGATTTCTCTGTGGCATACTGAGAGCAGCCCCCAGTACTTCCAGGATGCCCTGCAGTAAGGGAAGGTACATGTAGGTATGAGTTTCCTTCAGTCACTCATTCATCCACCTAGCATTTACTAAGCACCTACTACACATTGTGCTGAGAACTGATGATTTAACGATGAGGAGTCAAAATTTTGATACTATACGATCAACATTAAAATAGAGATATGAAGAAAGGACATGGAGATATCAGAGGAGAAAATGATCAGTCGAGTTGGGAATACAGGTAATATATTTGAGAAAACGTCAATGAATGGGGGGCCAATAATCACCAATCATTTTAGTTTTACAAACAAGGAAAGGAAGGCTAGCAGGGAGAACAGCGAATATAAAGCCATTAAGCCCTGAAATGGCACTACATATTTGGGGAATTACAAATAACTTTATATGACATGAGTGGTTGCATATATGTGTGGGAGGGCTGTAGTTTCACCAAATCATAACAAAGACAACATAGACAAGAGAACTACAAGCTATCTATCTACAACTATAAGGGCAAAAAATACTGTATGAAATATAATTATATAGAACCCAACAGTACATTAAAAGAATAACATATCAAACCAAGCAGGGTTTGTTTTAGGAATGCAAGGTTCGTTTGATATCAAGATATTTAATGATGTAATTTTTCACATTAATAGATGACACAAGAATAACTATATATTCATGTTGACAGATGCAATAAAATATGTAATAAATTAAACATTTATTCCTGATTTTAAACATGGTAAAACTGAAATAAAAGAATGCTTATTTAATACAATGAACAGCATCTATCTCAACTTAAGGAGCCAAAATTATTAAGTAGCAGTATTCTTAAAGTTATATCCTCTAAAATTACACAAGAAGTCAAACAATAGACATAAATTTTAGAAAGAAAAGGGCAAAATTATACTTACTTGCAAATGATATGATTGTCTATAACTAGGGAACTTCAAAAAAATAAGTTGTAAGAACAGCTTTACTAAATGCCAGTAATAACTGCTTGGGAAATACACTGTACATAAAAATTCAATTCACAATACTAACAAGTCAATGTCACAGAAGACTAAAAATGCAGAATCTATATGAAGCAAACAACAAAATGTGCATACCTGTGTAAATGAAGAGTGATTTCCTCACATAATATAGTTGACTTTATATTTAAAAATTCTGTATTCTATAAGTATTAATACTGTGATAAGAATCAAAACAATAAATTTAAAGAAAATACTTTAAAAAAATCTCTTTGGCTGCATAGTGGAAACTGGGCGTACAGGAAGAATTTGTGTCAATAGTGGGCGACGGATGCACTTGGGGGAGGAGGGAGAGAAAGTGGAAGCACAAAGAGATGATGACGGTCTGCACCAAGGCAATGATGGTTACTAATGCAACCAAGGAAGTGGATTTTAGATATGTTTAAGAGCTTACATCAACACGATTCAGAAAATGACTGAATGTTTGCACATGAGAGTTAAAGGAGAGAGAAAAATCAACGACTTATACATTCAACAAATATTTGCTGAGTACCTTCTATGTGCTAGGCACTAAATTAGGTACTGGGAGCCATGGATAATTAAGTGAGAAGACACATTAGTTTCGCAACCTCCTAGGAGAGAGGATAGATTAAAAGATATAGTTTCAATCCACGAGAAGCCTACACATATTTCTTTAAGTACAAACAAAAAAATCGAATGTAGACATTAATTAGCTGGAAATTATGAAGAAATTATGCTTTCAAATTAAAGAATAGCCAGAGGAGATTCTGAAAGTGTTGAATTAATGGAGCAGCATGTAGAACTGCAGGGAAAGGTAGACTTAAAACTAATCTGTGAATGTGGCTCAAGTGTAGAAGCAGCAGACCCATAATTCAGGAGACTACAAAGTGAAATTTTGAAGTCAAAGAGAACCCAGGCCTCTCGACCACTGGATCTCAACCCTGATTACACCTTAGAATCACCAGGAAGCTTTAAACAACTCTGATGCTGGGGGCCACAACCGGCAGAGATTCTGACTTAATTGGCCCAGATGTGGCCAGAGTATCAACAAACCCCCAGGTGACTCCCTGGTGCAGCTTGGATGGAGAACCCCAGACGCTGATCCTCATCACTAGCAGATCTTGATTCATGGTCTAGACACTGACTCCAATGAAACACAGCTAAGGAGGCCCTATTCTTAGTGTTCACAGATCGCGCTAGCCCATAATTCTCCACAGGAATCATCATAATCAATAAACTCACTTTTTTTAGAATAGAGCAACTAAGATTTTTAGAATCTTCTCCAAGCTAAATAGCTTTTCTAACCTTAAAAGCGCTGAAAGCACAGTATAGTCTGATGATTTTCTTCTACCTCTGTTGTATAAATAAAATTATGGGGTCAAAGTATAAGCCTGCTCCCCCTAAATTTGCACTAAAATAATTTTACTTAATTTTAGAAATGCTGGTCTGAATTGAGCTCTTATAATTGCATCCATGTATGCAATATTCTGTAAAGAAAGAATTCTGACGTTAAAGAATGCAATATAAGTATAAAAACTGATTGGAAGAGTTTCTATGAACTCTAAGAACGTTCTGTTTGCCCATTAACCTTTGCACAAGAATCAGTTAACTGCTGAGGCAAATGTTATTTAAGAACTTGGATGAAAACCATCCCTGTGTACATATATCATAACTCAGAAAAATGAACAATCTTGGTTATTATTAGAAACACTTCAAAGAAGGAACTGTAATCTTCTCCCTCAAAGCCCTTTACTTACAATTTTCCTTCAACTAAAGGTCACTGCAAAACCGGAATTCTTTAAGGGAAGAATGAAGGAGTCAAGGGCAAATGACAGGGCTGCAGGAGGTTTCTTGTTAGCAAGGCTTTCTCTCCAACCAAAACGGCCTCTATTTCTCACGGCTTTGCCCTGCAGGTCTGGCACTGTGTGCAGGCAGATTCACTAAGGGGCTGAAGGTCCAGCTGAACTCTGTCCCACGGTCCTTTTACTTGAACTAGCAGCCTTGACCTCACCTGAGGCCTCACAAGAGTGTTTTTTAGAAATGCAGAATCTCAGCCCTACCCCAAGCTATTGAACCATAGTCTATATTTTAACAAGATTTCTGGGGATTTGGATGTGCATTCCAGTTTGAGAAGTACCGACCTAGAACAGAGCTACTGAATGTACAGCAGCTTCAGCACCACCCAGGAGCTAGGCAGAAATGGAAGAATCGGGCTCCATCCCAGACCTACTCAATCAGAATCTCGAAGGTGGAGCCTGGGGCCCAGGTATCAGTATTTCACCTGGAGTGTAATTTACCTGGAGCTCTCCCGGCAATTCCTGCGCACAGCCAGGTTTGAGAAGCAGCCGTCTAGAGCCCTGCCCCTACCTTCAAAGCACTGCTTTCAAACAAGGCTGGGCCTGAAGACAGTCCACCAGAGTAGAAGGAGGGAAAAACAGAACTTCTGTTTATGTTTACTATTATGCTACCTTATTTTAATTTACACTTTCATATTTTATAAGGTACGTGATGTGCTAATATTGAAATACATATGTAATTATATATGATATAATGTATGTGTATACTGTAATATATGGGTAGTGTGTGTATATTACACATGTGTGTAATATATATATTATATATAAATACATATGTGTAATATAAATATGTATGTATAAAGGATATGTGTTCAAACAATCTTTTACTTATAGGAGTGAGTATTTAAAGACATTCAGAGACTGGTTATTGGTCCTAGTGACCCATTCACTGGTATAGTGAAATCAGCTTTGGGAGGTATCACAAGTAATATGCTTCTAATAATAGTTTCAATATACAAATTCATAATTTGCTTATTGATAAATTAGAATTCAAATTAGATTCAAAGTTGGCACCATAATAATATGACTCTGTCACTTACATTCTGTCATGTTCACCTATTGACCATTTATGCATCTATCCATCGTTCCCCAAACACTTATATGGTATTTATTAACTACTATACTCCTAACGCTAAGAATAAAGCAGTGACGCAGACAGATATGATCCCACCCTTATGTCCTAATGACACTCCCAAACTGGGTCCACAATCAGCAACTCATCACCACAGTTGAGATGAAGGCTGTGATTAGAGACATACGGCTGAGATGAGCTGAAGGAGTAAATCTGGTCTGGAAATTGGGGTTGGATTCTCTGAAAAACTGATAACTTGGGCTGAGACCAAAGGATGAGTAGGAGTTAAATGGAAGAGAAAAGGGAGAGGTTGTAGCTTCAGAATGGGATGGTATAATATATCACCCATCCTCTATGCCATAGCCAGAGGTTATGTTTATAATCTGAGGATAAATCTTGAGTTCTCACTCCTTAAAAGTTTCAGAATAAAGTGATAAATCCAATGGTTTGAGAGCTCAGTCTTAAGTTTTTGCAGAGCATACTTTTAATTTCCCTTTTGTAAAAAAATCAAAATATTGGGTCCTGATCCATTTTTCCATCCCCATCCCCAATAAAGATGTCTGAGAGTATTAAAAACAAATCTTTCACAATGATGGAAATCTTCTAATGTGTGTATCTCTAAAATACTCCTATTATCAAGGCTGCTGGTAAGTTTAATTTTGTTCCTATATTCATGGTGATTTCATTGTATGGAAAATACAGCTGCACTCCTCAAAGACTTTGTCATGTGCCTCAAAGAGTTTACTATGTGCTTCATTTACTTGGTCCCTCCCTCAACAAACATGCATTGAGCATCTACTATGTGTGAGGCCAGGACACTGAGCAAGGCAGGTGAAGTCCCAGCCCTCATGGAGCTACATGTAGGACAGGGAACAGCTGAGTAATCAAGCACTTAACACTTAGCAGAGCCATGGTAAGAGTTCATCCTACGACAAGGAATGTCGCAGAATGACCCTCCTCTGAGTCCCAATCCTGAGCTAGGGAGCACTGAGAAAGAGGTCTAAACTCGGTCTGGGAAGTCAGGGATGAAGTTTCTAGGGTTGGCCCTTGGTGAAAGGTTTTCTTTTCCTTTCAAAATGCTAATAATCAGTGCTTCCTTAGCTCCTTCTAGTTCCGCTATTTCCTAGCTACAGGAAGGCTCTTTATAGACGAACAAAGTAAAGGTCATCTTTTTCAAGTGCAGGAACAGTCCTTGCTCTATATTTCTTTCGTCCTTCACAATGCCCTACAATTGACACACTGCTTTGGGTATGCCATTATTGATAGATGCTCAATAAATGTGACTGTTATTTGATTGACAAGTAAAAGGGAAGAAAACTTTTTCTTCTGAAGTCCTGGGTGATGCTCATTGAATAGCAATCAAGCTTAACTCAGAGTTGTGTCAGCAATAAGGGGAAATTTGTATTTCATTCTTACACTAAAGGTTCTCCTAATGAAAACTGACTCTATAATTCATTCTTGTTTAATATTCATGACCAAAACTCTCACGGGTCAAGGAGAAAGGTGCATAGAATGCAAACAAAGAATAAACATTAGGAGTGGAAGACTAAAAACCAAGTCACTTTTTAAGTATAAATAAACTTAGGAAAAATGGAAGGAATTCAGTTTGAAATTATAAACATTAAGAACTTTTGTACAATAAAAAGTAAAGAAACCAAAATATTGAAACTAAAATACCAAGTACTAGCTGTATCCCTGGGCAAGTAACTCAAACTTCTGTTCATAATGAAATATCTCAAACAGAAAAGAACAGAGAGTAATACAGCAAGTAGCTATGTAACCAGCATTCAGAATTAGCAAATGTTAACATTTTGCTGTATTTATTTTAGGTTTTTAAAAGAATGAAAACATTAGAGTAGAAAACATTAGAGTAGAAACATAGTAGAAATTCTCCTCGATCCTCTCCAGCCCTAATTCCAAGTCCCAAAGGCAAATGAGTATTCTTTCTTTATAATAATTTCATATTTTTACTTACTACATATAACTGTATCCATGAAAAATGTGTGGTATTCTTTTATATTTTAAATTTTACGCCAATGATATCACACTGTGTATATCCTTCTTGAACTTGATTTTTCCACACAACATTATGTTTTCAAAATGTATGCATACTGATACTAGTACATTTAGTTCATTCAACTTTAACCTAATCGTAAGGTATTTTCAATTTGGGGCTACTATTGAAAATACTACTGACCAGAGGGCAGACAGCAGAAGCAAGAAGAACTACAATCCTGCAGCCTGTGAAACAAAAACCACATTCACAGAAAGACAGACAAGATGAAAAGGCAGAGGGCTATGTAACAGATGAAGGAACAAGATAACAACCCAGAAAAACAACTAAAAGAAGTGGAGATAGGCAACCTTCCAGAAAAAGAATTCAGAATAATGATAGTGAAGATGATCCAGGACATCGGAAAAAGAATGGAGGCAAACATCAAAAAGATGCAAGAAATGATTAACAAAGACCTAGAAGAATTAAAGAACAAACAAACAGAGATGAACAATACAATAACTGAAATGAAAACTAAACTAAAAGGAATCAATACCAGAATAACTGAGGCAGAAGAACAGATAAGTGACCTGGAAGACAGAATGGTGGAATTCACAGCTGCAAAACAGAATAAAGATAACAGAATGAAAAGAAATGAAGACAGCCTAAGAGACCTCTGGGACAACATTAAATGCAACAACATTAGCATTATAGGGGTCCCAGAAGGAGGAGAGAGAGAGAAAGGACCAGAGAAAATATTTGGAGAGATTATAGTCGAAAACTTCCCTAACATGGGAAAGGAAATAGTAACCCAAGTCCAGGAAGTGCAGCGAGTCCCATACAGGATAAACCCAAGGAAAAACACGCCGAGACACAGAGTAATCAAATTGGCAAAAATTAAAGACAAAGAAAAGTTATTGAAAGCAGCAAGGGAAAAATAACATACAAGGGAACTCACATAAGGTTAACAGCTGATTTCTCAGCAGAAACCCTACAAGCCAGAAGGGAGTGGCATGATATACTTGAAGTGATAACAGGGAAGAACCTACACCCAAGATTACTCTACCCGGCAAGTATCTCATTCAGATTCCATGGAGAAATCAAAAGCTTTACAGACAAGCGAAAGCTAAGAGAATTCAGCACCAATAAACCAGCTTTACAACAACTGCTAAAGGAACTTCTCTTAGTGGGAAACACAAGAGAAGAAAAGGACCTACAAAAACAAACCCAAAACAATTAAGAAAATGGTCAGAGGAACACACATATCAATAATTACCTTAAACGTGAATGGATTAAATGCTCCAACCAAAAGACATAAGACTGGCTGGATGGATACAAAAACAAGACCCATATATATGCTGTCTACAAGAGACCCACTTCAGACCTAGGGACACATACAGACTGAAAGTGAGGGGATGGAAAAAGATATTCCATGCAAATGGAAATCAAAAGAGAGCTGGAGTAGCAATACTCATATCAGATAAAATAGACTTTAAAATAAAGAATGTTACAAGAGACCAGGAAGGACACTACATAATGATCAAGGGATCAATCCAAGAAAAAAATATAACAATTGTAAATATATATGCACCCAACATAGAAGCATCTCAATACATAAGGCATCTGCTAACAGCTATAAAAGAGAAAATCGACAGTAACACAGTAACAGCGGGGGACTTTAACACCTCACTTACACCAATGGACAGATCATCCAAAATGAAAATAAATAAGGAAACAGAAGCTTTAAATGACACAACAGACCAGATAGATTTAATTGATATTTACAGGACATTCCATCCAAAACCGGCAGATTACACTTTCTTCTCAAGTGCGCACGGAACATTCTCCAGGATAGATCACATCTTGGACCACAAATCAAGCCTCAGTAAATTTAAGAAAACTGAAATTATATCAAGCATCTTTTCTGACAACAATGCTATGAGATGAGAAATGAATTATGGGAAAAAAATATAAAAAACACAAACACATGGAGGCTAAACAATATATTACTAAATAACCAAGAGATCATCACTGAAGAAATCAAAGAGGAAATCAAAAGATAACTAGATACAAATGACAATGAAAACACGACAATCTGAAACCTATGGGATGCAGCAAAAGCAGTTTTAAGAGGGAAGTTTATAGCTATAAAAGCCTACCTCAAGAAACAAGAAAAATCTCAAATAAACAATCTAACCTTACACCTAAAGGAACTAGAAAAAGAAGAACAAACAAAACCCAAAGTTAGCAGAAGGAAAGAAATCATAAAGATCAGAGCAGAAATAAATGAAATAGAAACAAAGAAAACAATAGCAAAGAGCAATAAAACTAAAAGCTGGTTCTTTGAGAAGAAAAACAAAATTGATAAACCATTAGCCAGACTTATCAAGAAAAGAGAGAGAGGACTCAAATCAATAAAATTAGAAATGAAAAAGGAGAAGTTAGAACACACACTGCAGAAATACAAAGCATCCTAAGAGACTACTACAAGGAAATCTATGCCAATAAAATGGAAAACCTGGAAGAAATGGACAAATTCTTAGAAAGTTATAACCTTCCAAGACTGAACCAGGAAGAAATAGAAAATATGAACAGAACAATCACAAGTAATGAAATTGAAACTGTGATTAAAATCTTCCAACAAACAAAAGTCCAGGACCAGATCACTCCACAGGTGAATTCTATCAAACATTTAGAGGAGAGCTAACACCGATCCTTCTCAAAATCCTTAAAAAAACTGCAGAGGAAGGAAGACTCCCAAACTCATTCTATGAGGCCACCATCACCCTGATACCAAAACAAGACAAAGATACTACAAAAAAAAAATTACAGACCAATATCACTGATGAATATCGATGTAAAAATCCTCAATAAAATACTAGCACACAGAATCTAACAACACATTAAAAGGATCATACACCATGATCAAGTGGGATTTGTCCCAAGGATGCAAGGATTCTTCAATATAAGCAAATCAATCAATGTGATTCACCATATTGACAAATTGAAGAATAAAAACCATATGATCATCTCAACAGATGCAGAAAAAGCTATTGACAAAATTCAACACCAATTTATGATAAAAACTATCCAGAAAGTGGGCATAGAGGGAACCTACCTCAACATATTAAAGGCCATATCTGACAAACCCACAGCAAACATCATTATCAATGGTGAAAAACTGAAAGCATTTCTTCTAATATCAGGCACAAGACATGATGTCCACTCTCACAACTATTATTCAACATAGTTTTGGAAGTCCTAGCCACAGCAATCAGAGAAGAAAAGAAATAAAACGAATACAAATTGGAAAAGAAGAAATAAAACTGTCACTGTGTGCAGATGACATGATATTGTACATAGAGAATCCTAAAAATGCCACCAGAAAACTACTAGAGCTAGTCAATGAATTTGGTAAAGTTGCAGGATACAAAATTAATGCACAGAAATCTCTTGCATTCTTACACACTAATAATGAAAAATCTGAAAGAGAAATTAAGGAAACACTCCCATTTACCATTGCAACAAAAAGAATAAAAAACCTAGGAATAAACCTACCTAGGGAGACAAAAGATCTGTATGCAGAAAACTATAAGACACTGATGAAAGAAGTTAAAGATGATACCAACAGATGGAGAGATATACCATGTTCTTGGATTGGAAGAATCAATACTGTGAAAATGACTATACTATCCAAAGCAATCTACAGATTCAATGCAATCCCTGTCAAATTATCAATGGTATTTTTTATGGAACTAGAACAAAAAATCTTAAAATTTGTAATGGAGACACAAAACACCCCAAATAGCCAAAGCAGTCTTGAGGGATAAAAACGGAACTGGAGGAATCAGACTCCCTGACTTCAGACTATACTATAAAGCTACAGTAATCGAGACAATACGGTACTGGCACAAAAACAGAAACATAGATCAATGGAACAAGACAGAAAGCCCAGAGATAAACCCACACACCTATCATCAACTAATCTATGACAAAGGAGGCAAGGATATACAATGGAGAAAAGACAGTCTCTTCAATAAGTGGTGATGGGAAAACTGGACAGCTACAAGTAAAAGAATGAAATTAGAACACTCCCTAACACCATACACAAAAATAAACTCAAAATGGATTCAAGACCTATATGTAGGAAGAACACTCTTTGACATAAATCACAGCAAGATCTTTTTTGATCCACCTCCTACAGTAATGGAAATAAAAACAAAAATAAACAAATGAGACCTAATGAAACTTCAAAGCTTTTGCACAGCAAAGGAAACCATAAACAAGACGAAAAGACAACTCTCAGAATGGGAGAAAATATTTGCAAACGAATCAGTGGATAACGGATTAATCTCCAAAATATATAAACAGTTCATGAAGCTCAATATTAAAGAAACAAACAACCCAATCCAAAAACGGGCAGAAGACCTAAATAGACATTTCTCCAAAGAAGACATACAGATGGCCAAGAAGCACATGAAAGGATGCTCAACATCACTAATTATCAGAGAAATGCAAATCAAAACGACAATGAGGTACCACCTCACACCAGTAAGAATGGGCATCATCAGAAAATCTACAAACAACAAATGCTGGAGAGGGTGTGGAGAAAAGGGACTCCTCTTGCACTGTTCATGGGAATGTAAATTGATACAGCCACTATGGAGAACAGTATGGAGGTTCCTTAAAAAACTAAAAATAGAATTACCATATGACCCAGCAATCCCACTACTGGGCATATACCCTGAGAAAACCATAATTCAAAAAGACACATGCACCCCAATGTTCCTTGCAGCACTATTTACAATAGCCAGGTCATGGACGCAACCTAAATGCCCAGATGAATGGATAAACAAGATGTGGTACATATATACAATGGAATATTACTCAGCCATAAAAAGGAACGAAATTGGGTCATTTGTTGAGATGTGGATGGATCTAGAGACTGTCATACAGAGTGAAATAAGTCAGAAAGAGAAAAACAAATATCGTATATTAACGCATGTATTTGGAACCTAGAAAAATGAAACAGTTTGCAGGGCAGAGGTTGAGACACAGATGTAGAGAACAAACGTATGGACACCAAGGGGGGAAAGCCGCAGGGGTGAGGATGGTGGTGTGATGAATTGGGCGATTGGGATTGACATGTATACACTGATGTGTATAAAATTGATGACTAATAAGAACCTACTGTATAAAATACAATTCAAAAATTAAAAAAAGAAAAAGAAAATACTCCCAATAAGCATCTATCCACATATATGTATATTTGCTTTTTGAAAATTTAAATAATTTAATTGTGTTGTATGTTATATCAATATTTGGCACATTTGGAGACTTCCTGGAGTCTAATAAATGGCCAATTTTTGACAACATTTGATGAATTCCTTAATAAATGTATATTCTTTGAACGCAGAGTTCTATATATGTCTGTTGAATAACACTTAATTCTAATTGTTCAAATTTTCCATATTCTTAAACCAATTTTTCTGCTTGACATACCCATTTCTGAGAGTAGTGCGTTAAAATCTTTCCTTGTGATTAAGGAGTTGCCAAATTCTGCTTATAAGTTGGACAATTTTTGATGTATATGAGAAAGTGACATGATTAGGATTGGATGTATGCATGACGGTAATATTTTCTTAGCATATTGTTTCTAATATCTCGTTTTTACTTTTTTCACCTTTCATTTTATTTTATCTGATATTATTGCTATAACAGCTTCCATTGGTCAGTATTAGGATATATTTTCTCCATCTCTTTACTTTCAATCTTTCTGTACCATTCTCTTAGGTGTTCCTTTTGCAAACCACATTTAATCATATATAACTACTTTTTTAGAAATCCAATTTGAGAGTCTATAATTTTTTTTTTTTTTTTTTGCGGTACGCAGGCCTCTCACTGCTGTGACCTCTCCCGCCGCGGAGCACAGGCTCCGGACGCGCAGACCTAGTGGCCATGGCCCACGGGCCCAGCCGCTCCGCAGCATGTGGGATCCTCCCGGACCAGGGCACGAACTCGTGTCCCCTGCATTGGCGGGCGGACTCCCAACCACTGTGCCACCAGGAAAGCCCTGTCTTCCATCTTTTTCTGATTTTTATTTATAATAGTTTTTCTTCTTTATTTCCCTACTTCCTACATTCTGTCACCTTTAGGACAACAAAATCTTGTTACTGTCCTGTCCATCAACCCTGTTACTGGTTGTTTACCTTATAGAAATAATTAGGAGATCAGAAAGCATATGTACATGAGGATGTTCCATGAAGCATTATCTATAATAATGCCAGAAACATATGTCCCACCACAGAGAACACAGTGAAATAGTTTACAACCATTACAAATATTTCTGAAACCTACATAGCATAATGAGAAAATGCTGAATGATGCATTAGGAGGAAAAGCAGAAAGCAAAATTCTATGTATATCATGTGTACTGCTATTTCTAGCATGTGGAGAGATGCTGGTGTTTGGTTGAAAGAGGTCCAGGCCATCTGGCTCTCAACTTGGAGCAGCATTGCCCTTCTCTGCTGTGGGTGCTATGTGCACTCTGGCACATGCATTCTGAACATCTGACTCAGCTGTGTCACAAACCCTTAGTTTTTAACTCTCAGCAGTCCTAGCCAGTGATATATGTACTCAACCAGAAAAGTTCTCCTGAATTCACTATGCTAGTCAGGGTTCTCCAGAGAAACAGAACTAATAGGAATATATGTATATATATTATGCGTGTGTGTATAAAAGGAGAGATGGAGAGATTTTGATATTTATTCTAAAGAACTAGCACACAAATTGCAGAGGGTAGCGAGTTCAGACTCTTCAGGGTAGGCCAGCAGGCTGGAGACACAGGGAAGAAATGATGCTGTAGTTCATGAAGGCAGTCTGCTGGCAGAATTTCCTCTTCTTTGAGGGAGGTCAGCCTTTTTCCAATCAGGGATTAGATGAGACCCACCCACATTACAAAGAGTAGTCTGCTTTACTCAAAGCCTACTTTGAGTAAAATGTTAACCTCATCTAAAATATACCTTCAGAGAAACATCTAGAATGGTTAACCAAATATTTGGGTGCCATTGCCCAGCCAAACTGACACACAAAATTAACCATCACACTCACCTTGTTCATGTTATTCATTCATCTATCCATCCATCCAGCAAATTTTCACTGAATACCAAATATGTGCCAGGTATTGTTGTCTTCCACTTACCCAAGGTAAGGTTCTCCCCTCCTGACAATAAATCCCAGATCAACTGGCCACCCTCCCACCCACAGGGAATCTGCTCTGGAAATGTTCCTCCCCTTTAAGCAGGGAAGGCCCTATAAAGAAGAAGAAGATGCAAATATGAATAGCATCGTGCAGAGACAGTGGGATAACTTCTTTTAAATTACCTTTTGTGATTCGAAGTTTTATTTTGTTTTGTTTTAATAAAATGGAGTAAATGAATTCAAGCCTTTCTTAAGAAAAAAGAAAGTGGAAAAAGCATGACAAAGAAATGCATTGAAGGTAGAAATTCAGTTCTCAGGGATTTTCAGAGGTTTATGCTTAAATCTTTAACACAAGGAATAAAAGTTCTGGAAAATGTGTTTTCATCCCCTTAGGATGGCCTGCGTTTATTACATTAGCAGAGTGTCCTTTTAACTAGCCTTACAGCAACCTTTCTGATGCCAAATTGGCAGAACGTCTTCTATCTCAACCTTCTGTTTTGGGGTGAAAAATGATTTTTGAAGCAAGTTTGGCTTGTGTTGTGCAAAGACTTTTCAGAGACCCACAGCTTCCAAGGTATTAAATAACAGCTGACAAAAATGAAAAGTAAAAGATAATAGTAAATAGGGCAATAATAACAGCACTTTAGAATATCTTTCTTCAGGTTATCATAAAGGTCCTGGGGTTAAGAGGATAATTATTTTACTGTTTAGTTATTTATAGTTATAGAAACTAAATATCAAGAGTGATTGTCAACAAATGGCTTACTATTACTTATGACTTTTGGACCCGGAACGGCCTGGGATAAGATATGGCCTCCTGACATATCCTTCTGAGGAGCTGAGTTCAGTGCTTCCGACTCAAGGTACCTTAGAGACATCCTGATAAGCTTAGTACTTTTGACTCTGGTGGTCTTATAAAAATGGCTCTCAGAAGTGGAAAGAGTAGACTTTTTAATTCAGAAATACCTAAATTTCTGCAGCAGCCTCCCAATGATGAATCAGGCAATTTGCCCTAATGCTCTAACATTTTATTGTATCATAAATAATTTCCAAACACTTAAGGGCAGGTGAGAGTCTCCTTGGGAGGGTATGGATTTACATTTATCTTAACAGTCTGCCCCTAAAGCATTTAATAAATGTTATTGTCTATGTACCAATAATAGTACCCATTAATAGGAAAAACAATGACTTGAGAATCCCAATTGGCTTTTGGAAGTTTATTAATGCATGATTGCTGGACTGGAATGATCTTTTTGTTGTAGTTGTCATTGTTGTGTTTATGGATGTTTGATTTTGTTAAGAATCATGATAAGAGTTGTTTAGAAAGGTAAAAAAATAAAACATTTAATTAAAAAAACTTTATCTCTAAAGTTTCAAAATCTCTTCTAACTTCCACAGTTCTGTAATTCTGAAAAGTGAATAATTCAGAAAGACAAAGAAAATGAGCTACAGAGATCTACTAACTGACAAGTTTTCCTTCTCTGTAAATATAGGAATGAATCGATAAACTGAATAAGGCAAAAGAAAAGGCTGATGGAAAAATTATATTCCACCTTAGAAATTGTTACTTTATCTTCATTAGAAAGAAGAAGGCATCCAACCATCCATCTATTCACTCATCTCTCCATCCATTTTGCCATCCATCCATCCATCCAATATTTTGCTGTATACCACTACTGCCTACTACTAGGTAATGCGATTGCAGACATGAGTAAGACAAGAAGGTCCCTGTCCTCATGGAGTTTATAGGCTACCTTATTTTCATCCCACTCTCTCATCAGTACAACAGGATATGAGTTTTTCATGTTTTTTTTTTTAACTTAAGAACTAATGTCATCACATGAAAAGATGCTGGACATCAACAGTCATCAAGTAAATGCAAACCAAAACCACAGTGAGAGATACCACTTCAGCCTCACGAGGATGGCTATCACCTGATTGATGCCCACTCCTTATCAGATGGCAGTTTAAGGCTCAGTTCCTCAGGACATCTTACCTACAGCCCAAGACCACATCAGGTTTACATTAAAGCATCTCACAACTCCTCTCATTTTCCTTGATCACACTTTACTCTTATCACAGTTTGCAATTACATTTACTGATGTGATTACTTAATGTCTTTCTCCTAGCTAGATTGTAAACTCAGTGAGAACAGAGATCTTGCCTCTTTTATCTGCATATGTATCCCCCATGCCTAGCACAGTTCTTGGGAACTACTAGGCACTTGGGAAATGCTTTTGAATGAATTCATGAGTTGGGGTCTTAATGGTCAATAAGGAAAAACAAAATGAAAAAGAACCTCAGGACTAATATGAGCAAGACTTCATAAATGAACAATTCACATGTCAAATCTGGTTTCAAAAGCAAAAGTACAAGGGAATGAGAAGAATCCATAAATAGCAACTACTGGATACAGTCAGGATTAAAAAGTCAAGTAGTGAGGGTGGACCTTCAAGATGGCAGAGGAGTAAGATGTGGAGATCACCTTCCTCCCCACAAATACATCAAAAGTACATCTACATGTGGAACAACTCCTCCAGAACACCTACTGAACGCTGGCAGAAGACCTCAGATCTCCCAAAAGGCAAGAAACTCCCCACGTACCTCGGTAAGGCAAAAGAAAAAAGAAAAAAACAAAGACAAAAGAATAGGGATAGGACCTGCACCAGTGGGAGGGAGCTGTGTAGGAGGAAAGCTTTCCACACACTAGGAAGCCCCCTCACTGGTGGAGACCGGGGGTGTGTGTGTGGGGAAGCTTCAGAGCCACGGAGGAGAGCGCAGCAACAAGGGTGTGGAGGGCAAAGCGGAGAGATTCCCACGCAGAGGATCGATGCCGACCAGCTCTGACCAGCCTGAGAGGCTTGTCTGCTCACCTGCTAGGGCTGGTGGTGGGGGCTGGGAGCTGAGGCTCGGGCTTAGGAGGTCAGATCCCAGGGAGAGGACTGGGGTTGGCTGCATGAACGCAGGCTGAAGGGGGCTAGTGCACCACAGCTAGCCAGGAGGGAGTGTGGGAAAAAGTCTGGAGCTGCCTAAGAGGCAAGAGACCATTGTTTCGGAGTGCTCAAGGAGAGGGGATTCAGAGCACCGCCTAAACGAGCTCCAGAAACAGGCGCGAGCTGCAGCTATCAGCACAGACACCAGAGACAAGCAGGAAATGCTAAGGCTGCTACTGCAGCCACCAAGAACACTGTGTGCGAGCACAGGTCACTATCTACACCTCCCCTCCCGGGAGGCTGTGCAGCCCATCACTGCCAGGGTCCCGTGATGCAGGGACAACTTCCCCAGAACACACGGCGCGCCTCAGGCTGTTGCAACATCACATTGGCCTCTGCGGCCGCAGGCTCACCCCACATTCCATACCCCTCCCTCCCCCTGGCCTGAGTGAGCCAGAGACCCCTAATCAGCCGCTCCTTTAACCCACTCCTGTCTGGGTGAAGAACAGACACCAGAGAGCGACCTACATGCAGAGGCAGGGCCAAATCCAAAGCTGAACCCCAGGAGCTGTGCGAGCAAAGAAGAGAAAGGGAAATTTCTCTGTGCAGCCTCAGGAGCAGCAGATTAAATCTCCACAATCAACTTGATGTACCTGCATCTGTGGAATACCTGAATAGACAACGAATCATCCCATAATTGAGGTGGTGGACTTTGGGAGCAACTGTAGACTTGGGGTTTGCCGTATGCGCCTGACTAGTTTCTGATTTATATGTTTATCTTAGTTTAGTTTTTAGCGCTTGTTATCATTGGTGGATTTGTTTATTGGTTTGGTTGCTCTCTTCTTTTTTTTAAATTACTTTTAAAATTTTTTATTTTAATAATACTTTTTAAAAAAATTTATTTTAATATCTTTATTTTATTTTATTTCTTTCTTTTTTTTCTCCCTTTTCTTCTGAGCCATGTGGCTGACAGAGTCTTGGTGCTCCGGCTGGGTGTCAGGCCTGAGCCTCTGAGGTGGAAGAGCTGCGTTCAGAATGTTAGACCACCAGAGACCTCCAGCCCCACATAATATAAACTGGCAAGAGCTCTCTATCTCAATGTTAAGACCCAGCTCCACTCAATGACCAGCAAGCTCCAATGTTGGATACCCCATGCCAAACAACTAGCAAGACAGGAACACATCCTCACCCATTAGCAGAGAGGCTGCCTAAAATCATAATAAGGTCACAGACACCCCAAAACACACCACCAGATGTGGACCTGCCCACCAGAAAGACAAGAACCACCCTCATCCACTAGAACACAGGCACTACTCCCCTCCACCAGGAAGTCTACAAAACCCACTGAACCAACATTACCACTGAGGGCAGACACCAAAAACAAGAGGAACTATGAACGTGCAGCCTGTGAAAAGGAGACCCCAAACACAGTAAGTTAAGCAAAATGAGAAGACAGAGAAACACACAACAGATGAAGGAGCAAGGTAAAAACCCACCAGACCAAACAAATGAAGAGGAAATAGGCAGTCTACCTGAAAAGGAAATCAGAGTAATGAGAGTAAAGATGATCCAAAATCTTGGAAACAGAATGGAGAAAATACAAGAAATGTTTAACAAGGACCTAGAAGAACTAAAGAGCAAAAAACAATGATAAACAACACAATAAATGAAATTAAAAATTCTCTAGAAGGAATCAATAGCAGAATAACTGAGGCAGAAGAACAGATAAGTGACCTGGAAGGTAAAATAGTGGAAATAACTATCACAGAGCAGCATAAAGAAAAAAGAATGAAAAGAATTGAGGACAGTCTCAGAGACCTCTGGGACAACATTAAATGCACGAACATTCCAATTACAGGGGTTCCAGAAGAACAAGAGAAAAATAAAGGGACTGAGAAAATATTCAAAGAGATTATAACTGAAAAATTCCCTAATATGGGAAAGGAAATAGTCAATCAAGTCCAGGAAGCACAGAGAGTCCCATACAGGATAAATCCAAGGAGAAACACACCAAGACACATGTTAATCAAACTATTAAAAATTAAATACAAAGAAAAATATTAAAAGCAGCAAGGGAAAAGCAACAAATAACATATAAGGGAATCCCCATAAGGTTAACAGCTGATTTTTCAGGAGAAACTGCAAGCCAGAAGGGAGTGGCAGGACATATTTAAAGTGATGAAAGGGAAAAACCTACAACCAAGATTACTCTACCTGGCAAGGATCTCATTCAGATCCGATGGAGATACTAAAACCTTTATAGACAAGCAAAAGCTAACAGAATTCAGCACCACCAAACCAGCTCTACAACAAAGGCTAAAGGAACTTCTCAAGAAAGGAAACACAAGAGAAGGAAAAGACCTACAATAACAAACTGAAAACAATTAAGAAAATGGTAATAGGAACATACATATTGATAATTACCTTAAACGTGAATGGATTAAATGCTCCAACCAAAAGACATAGACTGGATGAATGGATACCAAAACAAGACCTGTATATACGCTGTCTACAAGAGACCCACTTCAGACCTAGGCCTACATACAGACTGAAAGTGAGGGGATGGAAAAAGATATTCCATGCAAATGGAAATCAAAAGAAAGCTGGAGTAGCAATACTCATATCAAACAAAATAGACTTTAAAATAAAGAATATTACAAGAGACAAAGAAGGATACTACATAATGATCAAGGGATCAATCCAAGAATAAGATATAACAATTGTAAATATTTATGCACCCAACATAGGAGCACCTCAATACATAAGGCAAATGCTAACAGCCATAAAAGGGGAAATCGACAGTAACACAATAATAGTAGGGGACTTTAACACCCCACATTCACCAATGGACGGATCATCCAAAATGAAAATAAATAAGGAAATACAAACTTGAAGTGAAACATTAGACAAGATGGACTAATTGATATTTATGGGACATTCCATCCAAAACCAACAGAATGCATTTTCTTCTCAAGTGCTCATGGAATATTTTCCAGGATAGATCATATCTGGATCACAAATCAAGCCTTAGTAAATTTAAGAAAATTGAAATCGTGTCAAATATCTTTTCCAAATACAATGCTATGAGACTATATATCAATTACAGGAAAAGATCTGTAAAAAATACAAACACATGGAGGCTAAATAATATGCTACTAAATAACCAAGAGATCACTGAAGAAATAAAAAAATACCTAGAAACAAATGACAATGAAAACACAACGGCCTCAAACCTATGGGATGCAGCAAAAGCAGTTCTAAGAGGGAAGTTTATAGCAATACAGTCCTACCTCAAGAAACAAGAAACATCTCAAATAAACAACCTAAGCTTACACCTAAAGCAATTAGAGAAAGAAGAACAAAAAAACCCCAAAGTTAGCAGAAGGAAAGAAATCAAAAAGATCAGATCAGAAATAAGTGATAAAGAAATGAAGGAAACGATAGTAAAGATCAATAAAACTAAAAGCTGGTTCTCTGAGAAGATAAACAAAATTGATAAACCATTAGCCAGACTCACCAAGAACAAAAGGGAGAAGACTCAGATCAATAGAATTAGAAATGAAAAAGGAGAAGTAACAACTGATACTGCAGAAATACAAAGGATCATGAGAGATTACTACAAACAACTATATGCCAATAAAATGGACAACCTGGAAGAAACGGACAAATTCTTAGAAAAGCACAATCTTCCGAGACTGAACCAGGAAGAAATAGAAAATATAAACAGACCAATAACAAGTACTGATTCAAACTGTGATTAGAAATCTTCCAACAAGCAAAAGCACAGGACCAGATAGATTCACAGGTGAATTCTATCAAACATTTAGAGAAGAGCTAACCCTTATCTTTCTCAAACTCTTCCAAAATATAACAGAGGGAGGAACATTCCCAAACTCATTCTACAAGGCCACCATCACCCTGATACCAAAACCAGACAAAGAAGTCACACAAAAAAGAAAACAACAGGCCAATATCACTGATGAACATGGGTACAAAAATCCTCAGCAAAATACTAGCAAACAGAATCCAGCATCACGTTAAAAGGATCATACACCATTAAAAGGATCAAGTGGGGTTTATCCCACGAATGCAAGCACTCTTAAATATATGCAAATCAGTCAGTGTGATAAACCTTCATAAATTGAAGGATAAAAGCCATATGAAAATCTAAATAGATGCAGAAAAAGCTTTTGACAAAATTCAACACCCATTTATGATAAAAACTGTCCAGAAAGTAGGCATAGAGGAAACTTACCTCAACATAATAAAGACCATATATGACAAACCCACAGCCAACTTCATTCTCAAAGGGGAAAAACTGAAACCATTTCCACTAAGACCAGGAACAAGACAAAGTTGTGCACTCTCACTGCTATGATTCTACATAGTATTGGAAGTTTTAGCCACAGCAATCAGAGATGAAAAAAGAAATAAAAGGAATCCAAATCAGAAAAGAAGAAGTAAAACTGTCACTGTTTGCAGATGACATGATACTATACACAAAGAATCCTAAAGATGCTACCAGAAAACTACCAGAGCTGATCAATGAATATGGTAAAGTAGCAGGATACAAAATTAATGCACAGAAATCTCTTGCATTCCTATACAGTAATGATGAAAAATCTGAAAGAGAAGTTAAGGAAACACTCCCATTTACCATTGCAACAATTGCAACAAAAAGAATAAAATACCTAGGAATAAACCTACCTAAGGAGACAAAAGACCTGTATGCACAAAACTGTAAGACACCGATGAAAGAAATTAAAGATGATACAAACGGATGGAGAGATATACCACGTTCTTGGATTGGAAGAATCAACATTGTGAAAACGACTGTACTACCCAAAGCAATCTACAGATTCAATGCAATCCCTATCAAACTACCATTGGTATTTTTCACAGAACTAGAACAAAAAATTTCACAATTTGTATGGAAACACAAAAGACCCCGAATAGCCAAAGAAATCTTGAGAAAGAAAAATGGAGCTCGAGGAATCAGACTCCCTGACATCAAACTATACTACAAAGGTACAGTAATCAAGACAGTATGGTACTGGCACAAAAACAGAAATATAGATCAGTGGAACAGGATAGAAAGCTCAGAGATAAACCCACGCACATCTGGTCACCTTATCTTTGATAAAGGAGGCAAGAATATACAATGGAGAAAAGACAGCCTCTTCAATAAGTGGTGCTGGGAAAACTGGACAGCTACATGTAAAATAATGAAATTAGAACACTCCCTAACACCATACACAAAAATAAACTCAAAATGGATTAAAGACCTCTATATAAAGCCACAAACTGTCAAACTCTTAGAGGAAAACATAGGCAGAACACTCTATGACATAAATCACAGCAAGATCCTTTTTGACCCACCTCCTAGAGAAATGGAAATAAAAACAAAAATAAACAAATGGGACCAATGAAACTTAAAAGCTTTTGCACAGCAAAGGAAACCATAAACAAAATGAAAAGACAACCCTCAGAATGGGAGAGAATATTTGCAAATGAAGCAACTGACAAAGCATTAATCTCCAAAATATACAAGCAGCTCATGCAGCTCAATATCAAAAAAATAAAGAACCCAATCCAAAAATGGGCAGAAGACCTTAATAAACATTTCTCCAAAGAAGATATATAGATTGCCAACAAACACATGAAAGAATGCTCAACATCACTAATCATTAGAGAAATGCAAATCAAAACTACCATAAGGTATCACCTCACCCTGCTCAGAATGGCCATCATCAAAAAATGTACAAGCAGTAAATGCTGGAGAGGGTGTGGAGAAAAGGGGACCCTCTTTCACTGTTGGTGGGAATGTAAATTGATACAGTCACTATGGAGGTTCCTTAAAAAAGTAAAAATAGAACTACCATATGACCCAGCAATCCTACTACGGGGCATATACCCCAGGAAAACCATAATTCAAAAAGAGTCATGTACCACAATGTTCATTGAAGCACTACAATAGCCAGGACATGGAAGCAACCTAAGTGTTCAGCAACAGATGAATGGATAAAGAAATGTGGCACATATATACAATGGAATATTACTTAGCCATAAATAGAAATGAAATTGAGTTATTTGTAGTGAGGTGGATGAACCTAGAGTTTGTCATACAGAGTGAAGCATGTCAGAAAGAGAAAAACAAACACCATATGTTAACACATATATATGGAATCAAAAAAAAAAAAAAGGTTCTGAAGAACCTAGGGGCAGGATGGGAATAAAGATGCAGACATAGAGGGTGGACTTGAGGGGGAAAGGTAAACTGGGATGAAGTGAGAGAGTGGCATGGACATATATACACTATCAAATGTAAAATAGATAGCTAGTGGGAAGCAGCCGCATAGTACAGGGAGATCAGCTCGGTGCTTTGTGACCACCTAGAGGAGTGGGATAGGGAGGGTGGGAGGGAGATGCAAGAGAGACGGGATATGGGGATATACGTATACGTATAGCTGATTCACTTCGTCATACAGCAGCAACTAACACAACAATGTAAAGCAATTATACTCCAATAAAGATGTAAAAAAAAAAAAAAGAACTGTTCATATACAAAAAAAAGAAAGAATAAGAGTAATAAAATGATCATGATTATAACATTTCTGAGACCCAAATACATGATTATGTAGCTAAAGATAAGATCATTGTTATTTCGGTATATAACTTCATTGTTCTTTGTACAACCTACTTGGTATATTAAGCTGCAAACTTGGATATAATGATGTCAGTGTTGTATGATTATTAATGAGCAATAATGAAAAGGTGAAAAAAGCATATTCAGTGATGCCAGAAAATTGACATTTGGGCATAATAAATAATTTTGTTTTCTAGGAAAAAAAAAAAAAAGTCAAGTAGTGTAGGCCCTTGGCTGGCTGAATGTGCAGCATCACAGTCGGAGAGGTAAATCCCTGGGGGATGGAGGTGAACTCCCAGAGATCCTGGAAAAACACATGCAGATGTTGCTGCTTGTGGTGTTTATAGGAGGAAGGGGATGAAATACACGGCCACACGAAGACAGCTGCCTAAAAATGGAAACCCACGCTTATTATGCAGGACTCTTCTCCCCTAGATTAAAAACAGAAAGGCAATAAAAATGCCAGTTATGTCAATAAATGCTGTCAGTAAGAGAGAACACGCAATGACACTCATTCACAGGTACAGCTGCACTTAGAAACCATTAGAAGAAGAATCTAGCAGAAAACGAAAGAGAGTGACACTGCCCAGACTACATCCTGGCAGCAGGGGAGACATACAGAAGAGGGAACATACAGGTGAAACCGGATTGTGGTTGGGTAATGATGCCTCTTACCAAACAGTGTCCTGGGCCATTATGGGAAGTGACTGGTTACCATGATGCCACCATGGTAAATATAGGACACTTAGAACTGAACTTCCTATTGGAAGCCCCTGAAATAATATTGTATATGCAAAGCCCTTAGCATATTACCTGGCACATGGTAAGAAGTTAAAAAATGTTAATTTTTTAAATTATTACTATAATTAAGCCCATGGTTTGATATTTCATTATACAACTTATTCCAGAACTGCATGGATAACATTTGTTCCCATGTTCTGAAAGCATTCTAGATAGTTTCAAAAAAAATATGCTGACCAAAATAAATTCCAGGTGGATTAAAGATTTAAAATAAAATAAATGAAACCATAAAAGTCTTTGAATAAAATTTATGTGTATTTTTATTCAATCTAGGGGCAAGTAAAACCCACATAAGCATAAATGCAAAAGGAAAACTCATAAATCACAAAGAAGAAAACAGATATATTTGACTACTAAAAAAGTAACACTTGCCTACGATCCAAACAACTATAATCAGAATAACAAAACAAATGACTAAGGGGGAAAACTGCAGGGTATTACAAAGGTTAATATCTTCAATACCAAAAGAACTTCTAAAAATCAATAAGAAAAAGATGAATGCCATTAAAAATGAGCAATCAATTTTTACCTGTCATCTTGGAGAGAGTTTTTTTCCTTTGCTTTTGAATTTTCTAGATTTTTATTGTGGTTTTTTTTTGGATTTTTTTTTTTTTTTTTTTGCGGTACACGGGCCTCTCACTGTTGTGGCCTCTCCCGCTGCGGAGCACAGGCTCCAGACGCGCAGGCTCATGGGCCCAGCTGCTATGCGGCATGTGGGATCTTCCCAGACTGGGGCATGAACCCGTGTCCCCTGCATCGGCAGGCAGATTCTCAACCACTGCGCCACCAGGGAAGCCCTATTGTTTGTTTTTAATGAAAATACTCTCTGTTAGCAAGCATGCTTGCTCACATATTGCTAGTTAAAATGCAAAACTGGCTCAGCTTTTCTGGTGGCAGTTTAGAAAAAAATAAATATATACTATATAGCAAATGCCTTAAAATTTGCATGCCATTTAACCTAGAAATTATACTTCTGAAAATTTATCCTAAGGAAATGATGATAAGCACAACTATTTATTTTAGCTGCAAGGTATGTTCATTGCAATGAGACTTAAAATTGTTATAAAAACATCTTAAATGATCCATAGGCAGAATGGCAAAATGAACTTTGTTACATCTATATTTATATGAAGTGAATTAATATTTGTAAAGCTACTAAAACTTTGCCTGACACATAATAAACTCTATATGGTATTTAAGAGATGAAAAAAATAAATAAAACACCTTACAAGCATTTAAAATAATAGCATAAAAGAATATTTAGTACTATATAAGAATGTGAATACTATATCGTTTGGTGGGAAAAAACCAGGTTACAATGGTATATACAATAGGATCTGGCTGTTGTAAAATAAGGGTATATGTTTATACATATACATGTATGCCTGAAAATAATAAAAACCAGTTATCCTGGTGGAGTTATTTTTACTTTTTTTGTTGTCTGTCTTTCCTAATTCTCCTGCAGCACTCATGATCTATATGTAATACATTTTTGAAGCATACTTTGTTTGAATTTTAACTTGCTAAAAAGGAAGAATTTTATAAATCTTAAAAACTTCCCCACGGGGAGGGGGAAGGGTAAGCTGGGATGAAATGAGAGAGTGGCATGGACTTATATATACACTACCAAATGTAAACTAGATAGCTAGTGGGAAGCAGCTGCATAGCACAGGGAGATCAGCTGGGTGCTTTGTGACCACCTAGAGGGGTGGGATAGGGAGGGTGGGAGGGAGACGAAAGAGGGAGGAGATATGAGGACATATGTATATGTATAGCTGATTCACTTTGTTATAAAGCAGAAACTAATACACCATTGCAATTATACTCCAATAAAGATGTTAAAAAAAAAAAAAACTTCCCCAAGAGTTTAAAGGTAAAATTTATACACAAGTTTCTATAAATTTATACAAACGTTTCTATAAATTCTATTAAAAAATAGTCATATCCATTCTTCAGCAACCAATTAGATAATACAAGATTGTTCCTTTTAGGTTCATTTCAGAATTGACAGCAATCCCCACAGATCATAATTTTGCCTTAAGTTGTTTTCTCTTCAGAGAGATGAAAGGGGTCTTAGCCTGTGAGATTCACACAGATTACTGAGGCATTATTTATCATCATCCAATGCCAGCTGAGATCCAAACCAAAGTCTTGGGTCCAGATTTACTCCACCTTATTAACACCAAATGAGGTTTATTTTCAGCAGACCACTCAACTACCTCCAAATGACTGAAACATTCAGACTTCGGCCAGTCATTAAAGTCTGCCCAACCCAACTGGATCAACAGCAAATTCCATCTGATTGATTGTGCAGACAATCCATATTCATGAAAAGGTAACTGGGGGACAAATTAAATCTGAACAAAAAGGGTTGATGCAGGGCCATGGATAAGTAAAACCTTAGTACAGCTCACCAGGACAGAACCTCTGCTAATAATCTAGAACCAAAAGATTATGCTATTGAGTCTCTGATTTCCCATTTGAAATTCTATGAAACAGCAGGAGAGCCATAAAAGCTTAAGAAAAAAATAATTAAAAAGCTGTCTCTTCTCAATAATTTTTCCAAGGAGTTAACAGGACCATGTCACTGAAAACTAATTTAAACATCAATTTTTCTTATGGAAATTCCAGCCTTTACTCTCCCTGCCTCAGGTGCCTCAGGTTTCTTTTACATTAGCCTTAAAAGAAAACCAGTGAACCAGAAGGACTTTTTCCCTTGGAAACATTTTAAGAGCAAAAGCAATCTTTATCTTTCACATAGAGGTTCCCGAGTCCATGTAAGTCTCTCCTATATCTTAACCTGGAGTTTTATGGTCATCTCACTACCCTAAGATTAATATTAATCGTTCTACTCCCATGTCTTCACACTCTGATTATTCAATCTGGGTGCGTTTCTCACTTCAAATTATAAATTCTTTAATTAAAAACAATCTGATCTGGGGCTTCCCTGGTGGCGCAGTGGTTGAGAGTCCGCCTGCCGATGCAGGGGACACGGGTTCGTGCCCCGGTCCGGGAGGATCCCACATGCTGAGGAGTGGCTGGGCCCGTGAGCCATGGCCATTGAGCCTGCGCGTCCGGAGCCTGTGCTCCGCAACGGGAGAGGCCACAACAGTGAGAGGCCCACGTACCGCAAAAAAAAAACAAAAAACAAAAAACAATCTGATCTGGATTAGGAAGAATAGCTTTAGAGTTTGAGGTCAACACTTAGCTCCCGGAGGAAACTTCCTTCCCAGATGCAGCTCATCCAACTAAACCTTTCCACCCTAGATCTATTTGGCCAGATTCTTCCAAATATCACAGGAACACACAGTATATAAAGTCTGAAAGCACATACAACAGTGATGAGGAAAGTGACAAACATACTACTTCTGTGATTTCCAGACCAGCAGGCCAGCTGTTGCTCTCATAACTACATCCTTTCCTGAACCCTCCAGAGGCTTTGTAATCTGGCACTAACCCTCAACGCTACACTAATCACAAGGAACAGGAAGCAAATGCTAACTTGTGCATCAACTTTCCTTCTCTCCCTGATGCTCCACACCCTCACCCCCAGCAAATACAGATACTGAGGGGGTAGGGGAAGAAGGGAGAGGAAGGAGTGAACTGCATGGAAATTGTTGGAACAAACTGGCCTGGGGTTGGCAATTTGAGGTAATAAGACCTTGGTGCTCATAAGGTGTTCTTTGCCCATGAGAAGACCAAAGATGATCAAAATGCAAACTACAGAGCAGAGTCAATGGACAGACACACAGCAAAGTCCACTGCACATGACAGCCAGTGGAAACCCTGATACATGGTTCAAAATCAGGTCACAGCTTTAAAATCTCATCAGAAGCATGATTTTATTCGAAAGGCTTCTGGGGCAGTGGAGGGTTTTCCTTGCATGGCATTTTCCCGCTCACTGTACAGTGACTGTCAGCAAGATTCTACATAACACTAAAACCCAGAAGGACAAAAAGCAGTTCCTTCATTTTGCAAGGATGAAAAAGAAGCTCAGAGCAAGTGGAGAGGAACCAACCCATTGGAACTGGTTAAACTCACTCGAGAAAGTCAAATTTTCGAAGAATCCTTTTAAGTGCTGACATACTCAGGATTAATTAGATGAAAGAAAATGAATTTCTAAAACTAGGTTGGAAGCAGGCATCTGGTATGGAGGAAGTTTTAATCTTGAGGCAGAAATCATAACTAGTCCATCTTTGTCCCCCACCAAAGCCTAACTAGCACCCACATATAGTGGGGACTCAGTAACTGCTTACTGAGCTGAAGTCTCTTTACTATCTTATGCATTACGTCAATCAAGAAAACTGAGAAAGAATAACAAATTAATAGGACAGCTGCTGGATGACCTGGAGAACTGAATCAAAGCAGAAGACCACACTCCAATCATGATGGTTAATTTTACATGTCAATTTGACTGGGCCATGGGGCACCCAGATATTTGGTCAAACATTATGTTGGGTGTTTCTGTGAGGGTGTTTTTGGATGATATTAACATAATTGATAGACTGAATAAAGCCCTCCCTAACGTGGGTGGGTCCATCCAATCAGCTGAAGAGCTGAACAGAACAAAAAGGCTGACCCTCCCTTGAGAAAGGAAGAATTCTTCCTGACTGCCTTCCAGCTGCGGACATCGTTTTGTCCTGCCTTTGGACTTGAACTGAAACATCGGCCCTTCCTGGGTCTTGTGAGCCTGCTGGCCTTCAGACTGGAACTATACCATTAGCTCTCCTGAGTCTCCGACTTGCCAACTGACCTTGCAGAATTCGGGACTTGTCAGCTTTCATAATCATGTGAGCCAATTGCTTATAATAAATCTCTTTATATATCTTATTGCTTCTGTTCCTTTGGAGAACCCTGACTGACATACCAATCTATTTGAAAATCATATGTCAATCTCTCCCATGACTGCCCACTGTCTTGCAAAAAATATTTTAGGCTTAATCTAAGACTAAGGCCATCTGGTAACCCACATTGGGGTGAGAATTAGAACTATTTAATACTCAAGGGAGAGTCTAATATTTAGGAACATTCAAAAATCCAAGAAGATTGTCAGTGTCTTTTTCTTGTTCCAACCCAGGAATGGGGCATCAGGTGGAAATGGTTCTAAACTTCATTTGTCCTGTGTAGATACTTAAAAAAAAAAAATACAGACAGAAACAATGTAGTCAGAAAAGCTCTCTCCTTTTCTCCACTCTCATACTCAAGATCCCCACTAAAGGCTACAGAGAAACCCTAAAGAGAAACTTGAGAACATGGAGTATCTGTCCTTAAGCGCGGGAATCAGTAGCCAACACACACTCCGTATGTTTCTATATGTCACTTGACATAAATGATGCTCTTTAGCATTCTAAGGATCAGTGACCGAAAGAAAATTCACATGGAAACTCAGAGCTCTGGTGTGACCTCAGCTGGCATACTGATGACTGCAGGAATACGCTGACTTTATATTCAGGGAACAGTTCAGGACAGTGTCCTGCCCTGGTCCCACATACCTCCTTGGTCAATCCAAGGCTATGATGCAAAACCACTTTTAATAAGCCACACTCATGTCATAACACTGGAAAAGCCAAAAATGTACAACCTCCATGTAGGTCCAATAACCCAGGGATCAGTATATGGAAAAACGGACATTCTCCACTTACCTGTCAAAATCACTGTTAATAAATAGATTTATGGAATAAGCACAAGCCTTTCATTGTTATTTTTAAACCTCTATGAAATCTTGCAGATCCGGGTTCATAATCTGAAAAGGACTTCTGTTTGTTTTGTGTTATTCCCTATCACTACATTGGTAAATAAATATACAGTATTTTCTTAAATTACAAACATTTGTTGAGCATTTACGATATCACAGACTTGGTACAAAGAACTCTAAATATGTTATCTCATATAATGGTTACAAAAATCTTATGAGGTAGATATGAGTAGTATATGCACTTAATAGATGAGGAGTTTGAGAACCCAAATGGTTAGAAAATAACCAACGCTTTTAGCCATTATATCAAAACTTAACACACCAAAGAACCCAAAGTATACAGCCTCATATGTAGAGCACTGAACCTCGTATGTCACAGAGCTTCTACCGGAAAAGGAGCCTGATATGATATAAAATGAAAAGGAGATGCATTGGAAAAACAATCCTAAAATATAAAGAGCTGCCCTAGATTTATTTTTGAAAGACCAGAACACAGAAGAGAGGAGAAAAACACCTGGGCCTGAGTCGGTGTCACATTTCTATTCTACTTCCGAAAAAAACTAAATCTAAGTCCAAATTACATAACACGCCAAATAGCTTGCTTAGTCAGTTGCCTCTGTTCCAGTTTAGTCTCTGGAGGATGTCAGCCAGAGCCATGCTCAGAGGTTTGGCAGAAATGATAAAGTCTGAGAGAATTAGCATTCTAATGTCCAGAGGATATAGTGACAAACTAGTTTGAGAATGCTGCACAGTTAATAAGGGGATTCAAATTGGCATGTCCCAATCGAGATTAAGATGCTGCACATTGAGTTACCACATCAAAGCTTACATATGCTAAAAGCAAAGAATTCTATGAAGAAGACATTCGTTCTAATCATGATTCATCTCTCCTGCATCAAATCAACTACTGGGAGCCTCCAATATAAGGAACATCATGCTAGGAGATGTGAAATATAAATGTGATATAGTCCTCAATTTTGTGACACTTACACCCTCTAGATGAGGTGTGGAAGAAGCTGAAGAAAGGATAAACAGCAACAGAGGATCTAAATGCCGATTAATGACCACAACAAGAAACTAGGTAGGTTTGTTAACAGGCAAATCAATGGAGTGGTCAATTCATGTAGGAGTTCAGAAAGAAAGAAAAAATCATGCGTCTTTGGTGGACAGGAAAGATGTACAAAAGCCATGATACTTTAGCTGGATATGGAAAGATGGGTAGTATTTGGAAGGATGGGGAAGAAGATTCCAGGCAAAGGGCCTAAGCAAAGGGCCAGAGGTACAACACAGCATGACCCATTCAGAGCCTGTCTATCTGGCTGGACCAGAGGGTTTGGAAAATGAAGTATTTATCTGAAAAGATGTGCAGGGTAGAGATTGGGGCAAACCTTGGATCCCAAGCTAAAGAGTTTGGACTTTGTCCTTCAAGTAAGGAGACCACTGAAGGTTTTTGATGAGAGGACCAAAAACCTCAAAGCAGCACCCGAATGCAGACAGCGATTTAGAGGAGAAAACAGACTCTAGCAAAGGGGACAGGTTAAGGAGTCTATGGCCATTGTGTAGGCTTGTGGGGATGAGAGGCTCAGACTACGTCTGTGAATGAGAAAGGCAGAGAGAGAAGGAAAGCAATGCTGGCCAAGCCCTGTCCACATGCAAGCACTGTGCCTAGATGCTGGACATTCATGTCTCCCTGGGTTCTAACAGCCACCCTGAGTGCAGCTCTTATTCATCCCATTTGACAAAGCAGGAAAGCTTGGGGCAGTTACCCAATCATAGCACCAGTAAATGGACAGAAGTGATATGGAGAGAATTTCTTAGACAGGATAACTCACTAGAGTTGGTAACTGGTTGAAGAGGGTGTGAAAGACAGGATAGAGTCAATTATACCTAATTATGCCTGCAACATTAAGCAGAAAAAGCTAAAGTTCTTTCCTAATAAAAATATGAAGCAACAGAGCCCCATAGGAAATGCAGGGTCCCCTTTCAAGGGTAGTTGTTTTCCCTGGAAGTGTGTAGAGTGTGCCCCCAGTACAGCTGCACAGAGGATCCCATTCTGTTTATTTAGACCCAGGCTTGAAATGAGCCCCTACTTGGCATAAGCTGTGTACATGTAGTCTTGCGGCACCTGTGGTCAGGTCTACATGGGCATTATATTGATAACAATCAACAATACCATCTGGAAGATAGATCTTGGGAGCTGGGACACTGAAGGTCTGAACAGCAATCCAATGCTTACTTACCTCTCATAGACTGAGCACCTTGGGAAAAAGGGTCTGCTATCTGATCGCTCCACTCCCTAGTCCGTCAAAGGACAGCAATGAGAATTGTCTCAATGCTCCTTCGGCTCAGGGGCAATGTCAGCTTGAATGAAATAGTGTCACCAGTCCACGTGGAGAACAGTCCATCCACTCATTTCAAGGCAAATGGACCCTTTGGAAAGGACACGGCCACCTTTCTTATATAGGACTGTGAAGTAAATATGCACTTTGCACATCAAATTGGCTCATAGGCTATAAGTCAAAAAGGGACTAACTTTATCCTCACTGAGGAATCCACATATCAAAAATGATTTCATCTTCCACTGGAAAAATAACTTGACTCATGAGTCAAAGATCCAACTGTTTTCATCACTGGTGAGTCCAGACATCACTGACTGGCCCTCTATGGTGAACTTGGTTTCTAAGCATAAATATGATTGACTTTGACAGGTCCTCAGGTGCTTTTAGTTTTCTTCCAGTGTCATCTACAGGGAAGAACAAAACCCAAATTGAACCTGTCTTCTTGGCCCTCTCTTCCGAAAGTCCGGATCAGGACAAGAAGGCATGTATTATTCCAGCGGCATGCTCACAGTCTGTTGCCAGCCTCTGCAGATGGATGGGAATGTGTTCAGAATTCACACAACATGATGGCCCTGAGAGCGCAATTGTGCACAACAGGCCCAAATTGTAATTTGTCTGTGAAATGACAGTCACAAAGGGCAAGCAGTTAGGAGCCACACGACTCTACCTAACATGCTCGTAAACAGCCGAGAACATGCAGACGTGGAGGCATGCTGCATCACTAGCCTCCCTCCTCCTCTGAGAAGACCACGGACCTCTCACCCAAAGTACACACATCCTAGTTAGGAATTGCCTCCTACTTAGGATAAATCCAGAATACAGATTGTTAAACAAAAGAAAGCAAATAAAGCTACACGTATTCAGTCAGAGACATCTCTGGGAATCCCACAGACGTGAAAACATGTGTAAGTCAGCCCTCTCCATTCCTCCCTTCTAAGCTGAAATCTGTTTCTGAACATGCCTTACATGGATTTGTCAGGTTGGGAGATCCATGACGGTGACATCTCACGTCTCTTCTCCCACCCAGGCAGCGGGCCAACAGAGGGAAGACAAGTTTGCCAGAGGAGGCCAAGAGGCCATGCCTGCGAGCAGAGTGTCTGAGCTCATTGCTGGCCTTCGCAACCACCACTACACACTCATATTTCAACTCAAGAGGCGGACTGTTTGCTGAGATTGAATTGCATTTCTCTTCCTCATAGGTGGTTCTAGAAATTTCTAGAAAAAAAGATAAAAGTGATCCTGAGCTCAGGAAAGTATAATCCAGGTGTCCACAGGAAAAAAAAAAGAGAGAGAGAGAGAGATTATATAAAAATAGCAAAAACAAAAAACAAAACAGAAAACATAGGAAACTGCTTGACAAGTTCCAGGATTGAAACGTCCCACAATCACCATCACTCAGCTGGAGCTAGGATTTGGTTCAGTGCAACTCGCTGTGCATTTCTTGAGCATTTCTCTGATTCCCTCTGGCATATGCTGGGATGTGTGGGGAAGGGACATAAACATGAATGATAAATGGCCTCTTCCTTCAAGAGCTTGTATCTCTTGAGGGAAGCTATCTATATAGAAAGAGGAGTAATGGTAATATATCCAAGGCCAAATGGAATTAGTGCATAGAAGGGAACAACCAAAGCACAAGAGACAAAGAGAAAGATGGGGGGGAACAATCCATTTTCACTGGAGAAAGCCTGTCAGAACAAAATAGTCCTTAAACTGAGCTGGAACAGAGAGAAGCAGGAAGGGGCAGTCCCAGCAAATGACACCAAACATAAACAAGGCACATTTGGGGGAAAGTACCAAGTGCACTCAGGGGTTGCTGAATTGGCTGGAGTAAAAGGTAGGTAAAAATGAGCAAATCTCAAAAAAACATAAAGTATCGCCAGATAAAGTCTTGACAGACCCAGTCAGGAGTGTGAACTTGATTGAATAAATGACAGTCACTAAGCACTTCTGGGCACTGGAGGGATGTGCTAGGTATCACCGCTGGCCCCAGCACCACAGCCATCAGGCTGAGGTTAGAGGCCCCTGGACCAGCTGATTCACTCTCTTGAAGGTCCCAAGAGGCCTCCCCTTCCCAGCAGCCCTGCAGGCCTGTGAACATGTTACCCTGCTGCTACACCTGTATTTTAATCAGACCTCCTTCTTCATTTCTTCCTTTTCTTGGAGGGGAAGTTATTTCAAAAATCAATGTGCTTCCAAAATGCTTTCTCAAGTAAAATTCAATAGCAATCCCTTTTCCCCTCTGCCTCAAGGAGGAATAAGAGAAATACCTGAACTTCAAGTTTATAGGATATGAGGGGAATCGCTCAGACTTTAAATTTGGAAGAAAACAAGTTTACGTTAGACTTAACTAGAAAAAAACTCAGACTGAGGATCAAGAGACACTGACCAGAAGACAGAGGGGTAATGTATCCCCTCCTCTGTAGAATATCGAGTTTCAAAACACATGGTTATGGGAAACATTTAGGGTAGGGAGCAAAAATGCCAGGTCCACTTAGAGCCCCACGCTGGATTTTCAGTAGTTGGAATTTAATCGAATTTAAGGGCACAGTTCATCCTCTTATATCCATGCTTATTCTAGCACATTTCAAAGCCCTGTTCCCAGATGTGCTGCTCATGTCTCAGGGAGGTTTCTCTTCTTCCTCCCAGTAAAACCCAAGGCCCTTCCCTCAACCTGCAAAGCCCTGTGTTTCTCCATCTACTCTCCCTCCCTCTTCCCCTCGTTCCTTCTGCCCCAGATACAGTGACCTTTCGTTATTTCTCAAGCTGCCCATGTTCTTTGCATTTTTTTCTAATTTGAGCAGACCTCACTCCCTCTCTTCCTTCAGGTCTCAGCTCAAATCATACCTTATCCAAAGGGCCTTCTTCCCTGACTATGTTATGTGAACAGACCCCAGAGCCCAGCATCGTTCTCTATCTCCTCCCCTGCTGTCTTTCTTTGCAGCACATGAAATCGCATCATATATAGTATGTGTATTTACTTATTCTTATCGTCCTCATCACCCCTTCAGGTCAGGACAGTAAAAACATTGTCTTGATCACAGCTGCATCCCCTGAGCCTAAGAAAGTACCTGATAGAGATGTTCTTCCCACATACTGGTGGGAGCTGTGATTACATAGGAGCACAACAAGTACTCTAGAGATGGAAGAAATGAAAATATCCATTCTCCCCTCTTCAGGTAAAAGAGTACCTAAAATTATGTTGGGACATCACCTCTTTCCCACTCTGTCTCTGTGATGTGGCCTTCATTGGTCTAAAACAGTGGTTCTAAAAGTTGGTCCTCAGACCAGCAGCATCAGTACCACCTGGGAACTTACTAGAAATTCTCAGATCCCACCTCAGACCTGCTGAATCAGAAACCTTGGGTATGGGGCCAGTGATCTGTGTTTTGACAGGTCCTCCAGGTGAGCCATGACTGCAGAAGTTTGAGAACCACTTATGTAAAGGAACCAACTCATTTTATTTTCCCGGTTACAGGGCCAATCAGAATCCAGGAGGTGCATGAGACTTGCTTGGGTTTTGGAAACAAAAGACTCACCTCTGCCTGCATGATTTGTCTGAAGAATTTGGAGAGGAGAGGCCTGTGTTTCAACACAGAAGAACTGTGTCAGGAACTGGAGAGAGCACAAACCCTGGGGGCCTCATTTAAGCCTTGGATCAAGCCACGAATGAAGTGAAAACTGCCCCCAGCTTTTCAGCTACATGAGTCAAACAAACAACACTCATTTTTACAAATTAAACATGTTACTATTTAAACTAGCTTAATTGGGGTTTTCTTTATATGCAACTGAAAAAAAAATCTAATGAATGCAAGGTGAGCAAAAACACATGTTACAGCTAAACTTAGGAAACAGAGAATCCATCAAAGTACAAAGAGAAGTTACATCACCACATTAGTACATGTTCTGGTACTCTCCCGGAGTGGGGATTCTCTTACCCCCAAGGGGTGCCCTATACCTGAGACTCGTGTGGGAAGGGCCTCTTACCCAATGCTGTGGACGATGCTCAAATCAAGGAAAAGGACAGGATATGGAACAAAATAGGTGATTAGATGGTCCAGTAAGGCAGGGAATCAATCACCATTATCAGGAAACGCAGGACAGAGTCTGGGAATCAGAGAACAGGGAGGAACGGGTCCTCAGGGAGTGAAAGATGTCGCTAAATAGGCCAAATGCTTGAGCTGACCTGGTGCCTGGGGCTGCCCTTCAACAGCGTCTTATGGCCCAACACCTGTCAAGGCCCTTTAAAGGCCAAGAGGGAAGCAAATACAAACGACCTTACAACTCATAAATATGAGCTATTTCACTGATTAGTGGACAACTGCCTTGCTCTATGTCTGCCTCATCAGTCACTTCAAAAATTTCTGTTAAGAGACTTCCCATCTGATGTAAATAATGAAGAACACCACCAGTGACTATCAGGTGACCAGCCCATGAAAAGGTGAAGATGCCTTTTGCAGAAGTGTGATGGTGTGCCCTCAGCCCCCTGTGAGTACTTACATCTGTTAAACACTGGAGTCAAATTACAACTGTCCCACAGCACAGCTACCCGAACTCCTTTCTTTGAAAAAAAAAAATTATATGCATATATATATGTGTATATATATACACATCCTCGTCAATGTGCTACAAGCTCTAAACGGAAGCATCTGGACAAGACTATTCAACAGCACGGACCGGGCCAGAGTGGAAAAGGCCATCAAACCAGCAGTGCTCAAACTTCAGTGTGTACACAAATCCCATGGGCACCTTGTCAGACCTGCATGTTCTGATTTCAGAAGGGCTAGGGTGGAGCCTGAGGTCCTGCATTTCTAACAAGCTCCTAATGCTGTTGGTCCAACGATGGTGCTTTGAATAGCAAGAGTCTGAATTCACGCTGGTGTAGTGACACACGTATGTCATACAATGTGCGCTGGGGCGTTTGGACACAGCTGGGCATGTGTACCTGTGCGTGTGCACCCACGTGTGTAGCAGGTGTGTCTTCATCATCCTAGATGTATTCTGAAAAAGAACATGGTCCTGACTCCGAGCATATCAGAGCAAGCCAAATAAGCCACTACCTCAGATATGAGACTCAGTGGTATGGTATCCCTTGAGGATAAAGAAAAACCCACTTTAAAGCTCCATGAGACAGATGGATCTTCAGGGGAAATATGATTTGACCCATAACATGAATGAATCACTGACAGGTGAGATTCTGTGTAATAGACTTCACTACATTGAGAGTATAACACAGGAAGGACACGGAGCTCCTTGGGACAGGCACACAGGGAGCTCAGGGGGCTGGCTGCATCAGCATTTCAGAGGTTCCTGAATGCAGCACAACGCTCCCTGGCTGGGGCCCTCTCCTCCTGTCTCTCAGCGTGGTTCACTGCTCTCCATCCTCTTGATCTCAGCTCAAAGATCATTTCCTCAGGGGATGTCCTTCTCCAATCCATCTACCTCCCCCTTCCCCTATACACAAACCTATGGGATCTGACCCACCAATGAAATGATCTTATACACTGAAGTTTTCCTTCAAGTACAGACATCATAGCATGTTTAGTTGTAAGGATACTCGTTTACTGTCTTCCTTATTCACTAGACCATGAACTCCACGAAGACAGGAGCCATGTCTATTTCATTCACCACTGTAATCTTAACACACAGAACAGTGCCTGACATTTAACAAGGCTCAAAAAATATTTATTGAAGAGTTGAAGGTACAGAGGGAGGGAGGAAGGAGGTAGGATTTCTTAACTGAGGGTCCACTGATCCCTAGGTGAATTCCCTGTTGTATGTGCAAGCGTGCATGCATTTTTCTGGAAAAGAGACCCTTAGCTTTCATCAGAACCTCAAAAAGGATTGTGACCTCCCAAAATCAAGAATCACTGAGTTACTAGTATCACATCAATCAAAACATCTCAAGCAAGATGTGAAATAAGAATGTTTCTTTCTTTAGAAACTGTTTCTAAACAGTCATTAAAAGCAAAAAGAAGGAAAAGAAGATGAAAAACAAGGAAATACTTTATAGGCACACAGCATTAGAATCTAGGATCTCAATTCTATAATGAACTCAGCCTTTCACAGAAGAGTCAGGCATTCTTGTCTCTAGAATTATTACTGTAGACCAGAAAATATTTTGAGTAGAAAACGGCCACTATTTTGAAATTCAAACATTTCTCTTTAAAAGACCAGTAGGATGAAATCGCTCTATTTAAAATTCAGCCAGCATAATACTTCCAAAACCTGAACAGACGATTTTGCTCAAGAGAAAAAAAAATCTTTTAAAAGAAAAAAAACAAAAATCCTTCAAAATGAAAAAAAAAAAGGAGTATATGAAACATTCGCAAAAACTGAGTGTTAGCTCAGTTCAGAAAATGGAGACAAGGACTTCCCTAGTGGCTCAGTGGTTAAGAATCCACCTGCCAATGCATGGGATGTGGGTTTGAGCCCTGGTCCGGGAAGATCCCACATGCCACAGAGCAACTAAGCCCATGTGCCACAACTATTAAGCCTGCACTCTAGAGCCCGTGCACCACAACTACTGAGCCTGTGAGCCACAACTACTGAGGCTGCATGCTGCAACTACTGAAGCCCGCGTGCCTAGAGCCCATGCTCCACAACAAGAGAAGCCACTGCAATGAGAAGCCCGTGCACTGCAACGAAGAGTAGCCCCCGCTCGCCACAACTAGAGAAAGCACGCACACAGCAACGAAGACCTAACACAGCCAGAAAATAAAATAAAATAATAATAAAAATTAAATTAAAAAGAAAACGAAGACAATTTGGGGTTAGGAATGGGTTAGGAGGAGGAGCTAATACCAGATCATGGTGGTAATGGTCAAAAATTCAGTCTCTGGGTCAAACAGATTTGGTCTCAAATCCTGGCTCTGCCTCCTTCTTTTTTTTTTTTTTTTTTTGTGGTACGTGGGCCTCTCACTGCTGTGGCCTCTCCCGTTGTGGAGCACAGCCTCCGGATGCACAGGCTCAGCGGCCATGGCTCACGGGCCCAGCCGCTCCGCGGCATGTGGGATCTTTCCGGACCGGGGCACGAACCCGTGTCCCCTGCATCGGCAGGCGGACTCTCAACCACTGCGCCACCAGGGAAGCCCTCTGCCTCCTTCTTGCCTGGTGACCTTGGGTGATATTCTTACCTCCTTTACGCTCGTGTTCCTCATGCACACAAATGCAACACTATATGCAGAGAAAGCCCTTGGCGGTCACTTGGCACACAGCATGCAAACATGTAAGCTGTCACTTCTCCTCTTCGCATGGCATTGCCCATTATTACTAACACTGTAAAATATTGTTAGGCTTCCCTGAGTTTCAGGCACATAATGAGTGTCGATCAATGCTGTTAACATGGTTGTCATTACCTCCTATTACTGAAGCCCATGTACTTATTTCCTTAGTAATGCAGGCCTCTGTTTTCAGTCAACCTCTGAATCCAAATCTTTTCTTCCTCTCAAGTAAATACCAACCTCAGCTTTCCTGCAGTCCTTATTTGCTATTCAGTCAATAAATCCTAACAGTGGCCACAAAACTACAGGTCAGTATCTGCTTAATATCTTTCCTCCCTGTCTTTGATCACAAAGACAAAATGAAGATTCCAATTTCCTGGTTTCCTTTTCATATGGAAAAGCTTTCAGGGGTTCTGAAAGGTCTTCTGGCCCATATTCTTTGAGGAGCTCAAATGCATCCTACCTTCGTGCTCACACATGGGCCATTTGCTTGGGATACAACGAAGAAACCAGCTAGCTCATCCTCTCATCTGTTTAAACTCCCAGCACTAGGTAAGACAGTAAAGATCACAGAGAACAGCTCTTTCATGTTAAAAGAATTATTAATTCCAGTACCGTCACCAGATTTCCTTGTAAAGCATTTATTTCTCTACTCTCTGTGCCCGCTGACCAGGTTCTTTAAAAGCCTGAAGCCGGCAGAAAGGAAGCAGACTTTTACAGATACATCCTGTTGGCCATTCTGGGCTCACCAGTCTGGCCCCCAGCTCCGGGCCTGTCTGTTCTGCCTGCTGGGGGAGGGGAAGATTTGGGCAGCTCTGCCTCTGCACAGAACACCGGCTCCAGGCCGGTTCATCAACAGAACTGCACGGTGTCCAGCTTTCTCTTCAGGGAGGGCACTTGCTGGGCCCCGGGTCATTCATCTCAAAGTGACCGCGGCGGTTCCCAGCTCACTGTGAAAAGTATTTCAGTGGCCAGGAGAACTCCGACTCTGGATTCTAATTCTGGCTCACAAATGGCCCAGTCAAACAAGTTCAACACTTCTGCTGGGCCTGGCCTTACAAATAGGAAGCAGTAAGACCAGGGCTTTTTTGCTTATAAAACAAGACATTAAAAGGTTTACTTTGGGGCTTCCCTGGTGGCGCAGTGGTTGAGAGTCTGCCTGCCGATGCAGGGGACAGGGGTTCGTGCCCCGGTCTGGGAAGATCCCACGTGCCGCAGAGCGGCTGGGCCCGTGAGCCATGGCCGCTGAGCCTGTGCGTCCGGAGCCTGTGCTCCGCAACGGGAGAGGCCACAACAGTGAGAGGTCTGCATACCGCAAAAAAAAAAAAAAAAAAAAAAAAAAGGTTTACTTTGGTGCCTACTTTCTTTTTTTTCCATTTTTAAAATTGAAGTATAGTTGATGCACAATCTTATGTAAGTTACAGGTGCACTGTGTAGTGACTCACATTTTTTAAAGGTTATACTCCACTTATGGTTATTATAAAGTACTGGCTATATTCCCTGTGTTGTACAATATATCCTTGTAGCTTATTTTAGTCCTAATAGTTTGCATCTCTTAATCCCCTATATTGCCCCTCCCCCCTTCCCTCTCCCCACTGGTAACCACTAGTTTGTTCTCTATATCTGTGAGTCTGTTTCTTTTTTGTTATATTCGCCAGTTTGTTGTATTTTTTTTAGGTTCCACATGTAAGTGATATAATACAGTATTTGTCTTTCTCTGTCTGGCTTATTTCACTTAGCATAATACCCTCCAAGTCCATCCATGTTGCTGCAAATGGCAAAATTTCATTCTTTTTTATGGTTGAGCAGTATTCCATTTGGTGCCTGTACTTTAAACAACACGCCAAGAAAATGCCACTGAGCTCCAATGACCACTTTAGGTGGGCATGTGCTTAGCTCCTAATCCCTTACCCACGGACCCACTCTGTGTTCTCATCTCTAATGTTTGGAGGTTGACTGGACAGGACAAAGAAAGATAAGCCCCATCAGCCATAAAATGGTCTTGGAGTAGACCAAGTCTCAGAGAACTGCATCCCCTTGGGGACCCACAGACAGCTGGAAGCAGTTCTTCTTCTAATTCCTCCACCTCGTGCTGAGGTTCTCCAGGTGTGGTCCCCGAGTCCCAGCATCCCTTGGGAACTTGTTAAAAGTGCACATTTTCAGCCCCCGCCTTAGACCCACTGAATCAGCTCTCTAAATGATTCTGATTCCTGCTAAAGTTTGAGAACCACAACCTAAGGCATAGAATACGTGGTAGGTGTATAGAAACTAAGAAATAAACGAATGAGGATAATAATAAATAAATGAATAAATGAAAAGTCTTCATCTTTACTGAACCAATGCCCAGTATGACCTGCTCCCAGGTAATGGCTGAAAGACACTACAGTGCACCCCCTTCGTGTCTGATGGATGCTGGGGCATAAACTCTAATGATCTGGTTGTGGCCTTTGCCTCCTGAAATATCTTCCACACCTCCCTAGTTGATGACACTGCCCCATGCAACATCTATCTGTTAGCTGCCTGTGCCAGGCTCTTGCTGGCTTCCACGGCTTTGAACATGCAGTCTTCCGTGGCTGGGATCTTTCCCTTTGTTCTCTTCCCCAAACCCCTTCTCCTTTTTGTGCAGCTAAACCCTACATATGCTTCTGGTTTCAGCTTAGGAAGTCACTGTCTCCAGGAAGCCACCCCCCCTGGCAGGTTTCCATAGCATCCTGTACATCCTCTATCAAAACTGCATCCCTCCCTATTTACATTCCTGTTGACTTGTCTTTCTCACCCACTAGCCTACACTGCAAGCTCTGTGAGCCAGAGGACTCGTTTATCTTAACCACTGCCATACCTCCAGCACCTTGAACAGCGCCTGGTGAATTATTTAATCAATGAATCCTGACTACAAAATAATCTGTGTGTGTGTGTTTTTACAATAGGTAATATATACCTGTTTTAATTTATTATTGATTGATTTCATTGATTCCTAGACATGAATAATTGACTATTAGCCTAGAAAAGAGACCCATGGATATAAAAAAATAGTAATTCAGCATCTTCTTCCTTAACAAAAAAACTGCCCCTACACCCAGTCTTTTTTTTTTTTTTGCGGTACGTGGGCCTCTCACTGCTGTGGTCTCTCCCGTTGCCGAGCACAGGCTCCAGATGCGCAGGCTCAGTGGCCATGGCTCACGGGCCCAGCCGCTCTGCAGCATGTGGGATCCTCCCGGACCGGGGCACAAACCCGTGTCCCCTGCATTGGCAGGCAGACTACTAACCACTGCGCCACCAGGGAAGCCCCAGTCTTTTTTTTTTAAACACGTACACACTTCTGAATATTTGGTCTGTAGTTGAAACACCGGCCCCTGTGAAAGCCTGTGTGTACAAGCCTACTGCTCCTTTTCCTTGCCAGGTCAGAAGAAAATTGAGATTGACTATAAGATTTCCATGTGTAGGAGGATCCAGGATCACAAAAGCCTCCCTCCTATTTCATATTTGCACACTCTCCATCAGTTTTAATTTTTGCCAGCTTGATTGAGAGATAGTCAAAAAGTCCTGGATGGCCGTCCAGCACAGTACAACCCTGAGCTCCCAGCCCAGCACAGGGGCCAGCGAGCCACCTCTGAGAAACCCATGATGCTGCCAGGATGCCGGCTGATTTCACAAGGCGCTGCTCCTGTCCCTGTTGCCTCACTGAGTCACAGGGCTGTACTCACAGCACATCAAAGATTCAACCAATCTGTCTGTGGCCTGACGTAAGCCAGCCCACACACGGCCATCTCTGAGGACACCCATCCCCAGGTTTTCTCGGTTCTGAGGCATTCTGGCACCCAACTGCATACCTTACTTTTCTATAGAACAACCTGAAACCATGGGGCTCAAGGCGGAATGCCACTAGACCACACTGGTGATGTGGCCAAGGGAAGTAGATTCCTTGGTGTTTCCACCTGGGCGTTACAAGGGAAACCTCATACAGCCTCATGACCAATCTGTTGGTGATGATATCATCTCTATTTCACACAAAAAATAGAAGTTCGGAGGTGTTAGATCCTTTACCCGTGGCCACTGTCACTTATTCCTCAACTTGTTCCAGAAAGGATTTACACCAGCTTGCAAAACTACATGCAGAATGAAATAAAATGAAACTTAGTGAATGAGGAAAACAGGAAAGGCTTAACAATAAATGTAAACAATAAACACGATGCAGTTATTAGCTCTGTTTCTTTGGATCAGGAGTCCAGGCATGGACTCTGCTGAGGGTCTCACAAGATTGCACTCCAGATATTAATTGGGGCCACGATCTCATCTGAACCTTGACAGGGGAAGAATTTGCTTCCAAGCTCATGCAGTGATTGGTAGCATACCCAGCACTTTCTAAAGGCACCAGTACTGGCAGCCTCCTCTCTGGTCTGCAAACAGGCCACACCCTTCCCAGCATAGAGGCCTGCCCTTCCCCCACCCATGACAGACCTCCCCACCCCCGTCCTTCCCACACACGGTGGGCTCCACTCAAAGGAGCACACCTCCAGAAGGCTCTTCCTGTCTACCTTGTTCCAAGTTGGCCACCCCCAGCCCACCCTATCATATCACACTATTTCCCCCATTCCTCTTCTCACAATTGGCAATGACCTTGTTTCTTATTTATCGCTATCTGTCCACACTAGACAGTGAGCTGTCTGAAGGAAGAACTTTTGTCTCTCTTGTTCAGTCCCAAATCGCCACACCTACAGCAGTACCTGGCACACAGCAGGTGCACTCTCAAAAGTTGTAAAAGGAGTGAATTAAGTAATTGATGAAATCCTCCTCCAAAAGCTCATGGCAAAAGCAGGATATTTAAAAACCTGAATGATGGACTCTGAGAACAGCCCTAGCAGCTCTGGCCAAGTTCTCTGACAAAGACCCGAGACCAAGTATCCTGTCAGGCTGGCTGCTCAGGCCCCACGGGGGTCTTGGAATGAGTCCCCTCACCTCTCAGTGTCCCAGTTAGCTCAACAATGACATGAGGAAAACATTCCTCATGTCAGCCACCACCCCTGTCACTCTCATGGATAGAAAGGGCTTTATACCCATCGATAACGAAAATACAATAAAGCTACACTAGACAGTCTCCTCCTTACTAAGGAGTAATCTAAGTCCCCGAAGCAGCCAAGAGAGATGCTACAAAATAATTAGTGTTTTACCTGCTACAGTGACACTCATTCAAATCTGTGTTCAAAAGCCCCATCTAATTACAATCCAAAATATAATTTTCTGAGGAGAAACACTGCAGGTTTCCAGGAAGTTTATGCTGAAAATAAACTCAAAGCTAAAATTAAAATCAAATTGAAATTACATTTAACCTTGAGCCAGGCAGGCTGTGGAGTAAAGAATTAACCTGGCCCAAAGAGAGTCTGGCCTTGGCCTTTAGCTCCTGGGGAGTGATCTCTAGGCCCCTGGAATGCACTGCTTGACAGGATTGTCCTTTTTTGCCTGGGTGCTTTGGCCAGGAGACACTCTAACAGTGTGCTTTATGATGGGGGCTTTGGGCCATCTGATAACAGTTCCAACCTCCAGAGGAGCTGGAGACTAAAGGCATTAGCATGACCTCTGGGAGGGGCTACAGAAGGTCAGCCATGCAGGCAGCAGGTGATTGAGTCCCAATAAAAACTCTGGACACCAAAAGCTCAGGTGAACTTCCTTGAGGGGAAATACCCCATGAACAGTGTCATACATTGTGACCAGGAAGAGTCAGTGCCAGTCCATGACTCCATGGGACAGGATGGTGGAAGAGGCCAATGCAGAAATATCTATAGATCAAAATACCACACAAAAAATATGGCAAGGCCAAACACTAGCCATCTATAGATAGAAGGTATAGAAGAGGATCCAGGAGGTCCAAGTGGCTTACAAGAGAATTGTTAACAGTCAGAGGTGGATTCTGAGATTCAGAGGCCTGCCCCTGGCAGTCACAGTAGTAGACTCATGCATAAGAAGAGCCGATAGCTCCTGCAGCATCAAAGGTGGACCAGAGGCTCCGCTTGCTCTGACTAGTCTATTCCCTGAAAGGACAGAAATGTGTGCACATTCTGACTTTAAGTGTATAACGAGTGTGGGGATAAAGATCTAAGATGGACTTGGCATTGGGGGTAGAAGTCACAAGGTGATCAGAGAGGATGAAGATGACAGAAAGGCTAAGAAGGGAGCTAAGAAAACTTTCTCCAAAGCAGACCTTCCAGGGGTGATGCTGGGTGAAATACAAAAGGGTAGAAAAGACATTTCCCATTCCCGAGTGAACCTAAAATCCAATGCGGGCGAGAGACGACAGCAGTGCAATATAGTATATGCACTAAATAAGGATAAACACAATCAGCATCTCTAAGAAACCAAAGAAAAAACATTTACAGAGGTCTGGGATGAAACTTGAGCTGTGCTTTCAGCTTAAATCAATGTAGAAAATGAAGGCATCTCAGGCAGAGGAAAGACATGGACCCAGAGGCAGGAATGTGCATTGTATATTTAGATACAGTGAAGGAGTAGCCTAGGGCATAAGTTAAAAGAGAGAGAGAGAGAGAGAGAGAGAGAGAGAGCGCGAGAGAGCGAGAGTGAGCTACTGAGTAGGGAAAACATTTTGAACTTTAAGGTTGGACTTGTAAGGGCTGAAGTCTGATCGGTGGTACAACTGAGGTGTCTACTGCCACCTGGTGTCACCTTTATTACATATTCAGAGTGGCTGCTCATCCTAAAAGCTAAGTTTGCCAAAGGAAAAATAAAAAGGCAGGTTTAGAACATCACATTTTAAAATGAATATCTCATTTGATTTAGGACCCTAGTTCTAATGGCAATTTGAGGCAAATCATTAAAAGCTGTAAACAGAAATGTTCCAAGCACGTTCTCCTTTGAAGCGAGGGAAGATTGGCTTGATTTTAATTATAGAACAGCAGTTAGCTTTATATGATTTTCTCCTACAGACACACACACACATAAAGTCTGTATCGTTGCCTGCATCTCTCCCCTTGCCTTATAATAAATGATGAGTTTCCTTTATAGGAAAACCCAAAGTGGGTCATCCACAAAGGCTGTGATCTTCCTTTGGAAGGAAGCCACTGGCGGTCCCCAGGCGCCAGCATCTCCGACACCGTTGTGCTGTTGGAGTTCCAGCGTTCTCCTGCACAACCTCCCACCAACTACCTCCCAGGACCTCAGCGGGAAGGACACATCTGTGAATCCCCTGGCCTTCCTTCAATTCCTTACAGCTGTAAAAAACACTGCACGGAAAGAAAAGAACATTTCCTAGACTGGGAATCCCCAGACACTTACCCAAACCGAACAAGTGAACAGAGTTATTGCTCCGGTGAATTATACTGCATGAAGGGGAGTGGGGAGAGGAAAACAGTCCTGAGACGACGGTGGTCTGTAAAGGCCTGGGCTTTGCTGCAGTTCACATTAATCTTCCTGGCTTCTCTGAAATGTGGGCCTGCCTTGACTGGAGAGGCCCGCTTTGCTAGCAAGTTACACTCACTTGCAACTACTTCATCCAAGATTCAGGTCTGAGTTTGCTAGTGTTTCATACACCAGCCCAACGTACAGGTGGTCTTCTCTCTCCCCAGCGTGACCCACATAGCTCAACCCATCTCCTGGCTTCCTTGCGCCCCCGGGGGCTGCCGAGACTGGTCTCGTCAGCCTGCCCGAATTCAAGGTGGGGAGTGGATTCGATACTGGCTGCTGAGGACCACCAGGGAGGCTACGGGATGGGGGGCTGCTTATTCCTCCTGGATTTCCCAGTTGGCAGCCAAGACACAGATGGAGAAGGCAGCGTGAGGCTGGGGGAGGGAGGTGAAAACAAAGAAATGAGAAAAGAGACCCAAAGACAACATCTCCTCCTCAGGGAGGCCTATGTGTGAATCCAAGTATAATTGAAATGATTTCACATTCATGTTTCCACAGTATACTAACTACTTCCCTTGCTACAAGAAATGTCTCCGTGACATACCAGCGGCGGCCAATGCAGATTTGCAAAGGGGATTATCTAATTTGAGGACAAGTCAATTAGCAACTCTAGGACTTAAGACACATTATCAATGTAGCCAGTTAAAATTTTTATGTGATTCATAATTAAATTATTTTGCATCCAAACATATTCAATGAGTTAATGAAGCCAATATGCTGATCACAAAGCCTTTAATTTTTATAGCAAATGAGGCCATGATGGGTGGAACTGATGTGCGAAGAAAAAATGAGCAAATTTAAAAAGTTTCCCAAAAGAGAAGAAGAAAGTCTTGGCTAATATGGAGTCATTTCTTATTCATTTACAAAGTTTTTCAAGTTTTTAGACAATGGACAGTTTACTATTAAAATTTTTGAACTGGGTAAAAGACCAAAATAAAATAAGAGTTCTACGTCCTAGACATCTCAAAAGTAAACTCTAATTCAGAGAAATTAGAATTATTATTTTGATCTTATAAGAAGAGCTATCTCATATTTATAAAAGAATTTTCCCTCTGGAACTTGTCATATGATTAAGGAAACCCAAAAGAGGTAACATTTCCTGAGAGAAATACCTCCTTTATCCTCTCCCTTCTCTAAGTTACAAAAACAATGGTACTTGGAAGGTGGCATTTGTATATTACGCAACTTTATTCTTTGTCCTAAAGGTAAGTACAGATACTTCTTTGAAGGATAAGGGGAAGATGAAAGGAATCAAATTCATATATAATTTATATATATGACCTTCCATGATATCAAGGCAAATCCCTTTAGTCCTATATTGAGTCATAAAAAAGATCACAGCCCTTAAAACACAGGTCACGACTATGTTTTAAGCTTCATTTTAGAAATTCCGCCAATGACAAAATATACAGGCAAAAATTTACATGTGTGGAATGTGATGTGATGGCTATTTTCTTCTTTATTCTTTTTAATGTTACTTAATTGTCATACAATGAACATATATTATTCTTATAAGACAAAAAGAACAATTTTTTTAAAGGCTTGCAATGCAATCTTCACTTACTGTATTTTATTCAAGGTCACGAAAGAGAAACGGTTCATTTATAAATTGTTCCGTAGATTCATCAGTGAGACTCTATCTAATCTGTTCTCCACGATGAGCACAGGAGAAGATCTCGACAATCAGAAATGTAAGTGGCCAGGGGTGGGGCGGGCCAGATTCTCCATAGAGAGGAAGGGACACAGGACAACAGCACACTGTGCCAGGACGGCCTGTCTATCACGGACCAACGTGGCACCACCCGTTGACCTCAGTCCGTGGAGTAGCAATCCCACCAGGTAGTCGCTGTCATACCTATTCTAAAGGCAAAGAATCTGAAACCCAGCAAGCTACCAGGGCCACACAGCTAGAAAGTGGCAGGGTTGAGGTTACGTCCGGCTTGGCATTGCCCGATGCATTCTCTGTCCGTTGCTTCCTAAAGGCTCCCTAAGGTTTGTTCCTTGCTGGAGATCCCCTGAGAACAGAACTCCCTTTCCACGTTGACCTTGTTTCTTTTCTCTCTCCTGCCACATCCGTGCTTGGAGGAAAGAAAGAAATCCAGGATCTACCCAATATTGGCCACTCTCACTTGAAAGTACATGAAGGTGAACCTCTCGGTTGGGGAATGAGATTATCAGCAAAGTGCATGACAGTCAGGATTGTCCAGCTCTGCCCTCCTGAGCTCCCCTGCCTCTTCCAGGGAGTGGCTGGCCTGGAAGGGTGTTCTGTCCCTACACCACACACAGCAGAACACAAGCTCACCTCCCACCATGCTCCATCCTCCAAACCTCAGTGCACAAGGATCCCCAGAGCATTCTCATAAGCTCCCCAGACTCAGGCATCCAGCCCCTTACACAGTGACTCCCCCGCCGCCCCCCAACTGCGCCGCTGTAGCAACTTTCAAGAGCAGAAGGTTAGCATCTGTCTGGCCACCTAACAATTTCGATTCTCTCTGTCCATGTCAAAGTCATTTCTCACGACTTCTGCCAAGGTGCTCATCATATTCCTGCTAGCAGTCCAGGGATCATAATACAAAATAAATCACCAAAGAGCAAAGAAATCGAAATTTGCAAGAAGGGAAGAATCTCTGCAGGCCTGCTCTCCAATTTTTGCTTTCAACACGTTCCTTTGAAATGGGATGAAAACCAAAGGTGTAGGCTGCTAGGGTCCTGGGAGAAGTACAGCCTTTCCACTCTATTTCAGACAGAGAAGGGTCCAATTCAAATCCACAACTGGGGTAGGGGAGCTTCCAAAAGAAGACTTACCCTTGTTAATCATTTAATTAATGGTAGAAGCTACAATAGCAGCCAACAGTTACAGAGCACATTGCTCGGGGGCACCGGGTTGAGCACATGCATCTATGTTCACAGTCTCATTGAATCTGAATGACAGTTCTTCAAGATAGGCTCTTTATTATCCCCACTTCCCAGATAAGCAAACTAAAGTTTAGCGAGCTTAAATAACTGTTCAAGGTTGTAAAGCTGGACTGGATTTTTAGCTCTGGGAGACCACAAGTTTCTTAATTGCTGTGCTCTATTGCTTCCCATCAGACTTTCAAGTGATGGGTATTTAGATTCCAAATGAAGCCTGGTTTGTCTGTCCAGGTGCTTAGTTCACTCCAGAGTGCATTAAGATCTTTTGATTTGAATAGACAAGGGTGAGGTCAGTCTAGGGGGTGGTGCCGGGAGGAGAAAGAAGGGAACCCAGAGAATTCAAACTACAACCGGAAAATGGCTTGAAGGAACTAAACACGTGAGTTGGAGCCAAATGGTTTGGCAGATGCTGCCATGTTCAGGGATTTGTGATGACAGAGACAGTCCTTTTTCCACCCTACTTTGAGATGACTTTATAGAACTTTATCTTTTATATCCAAAGATCAAATAAATAAAAAAAGATCACATTTAACGAGAACTAGGAGAAATAAACTGGTGGCAGTTAAAGGGTAAAAATAACTTCTCTGTGGCTTCAGACCACAGGAGCTTTCTCATTTTAAGAGGCACAGGCAAATCACTTAAACAAGGCCTTTTTGGACTGTGTTCATCTCATGTTTCCTCCCACATCCACGGTGGTTAAAGTTATATACAGTCTTAGCTCTTGAACCTCATGGAATTGTGTAGTAAATGGAAGTACAACCAGGCCAAACTCAACAACTCACAAATGCAAGCTTGTAGCACAGAAGTCAAAGCCAGTTCTCCTTTGTAACCAGTTGCTTTGTATGGAAGGAGGTTAATCAGAATTAGAAAAGGTTATGGAACCCATGGTCTTTTTTTTTTTTCATATATCGTCGATACATAATATAAATATTGCACTAGACATACAAGTTTGCATACAGAAATGTATAGACACGTTTGCCAAATTGAAAGCAATGTTTAGCTCAGGGTTGTGAAACAGGGCATTTTTAAAAATCTTTAGCACATTATAATGGTTAATTTTATGTAAAAGTAGGTGTTGCCTTTATATTCACAAAACAGGTAACTTCGATGAATATGTATTGTTCATTTAAGACAATGATTAAAGTGGTTTGCTTAATACAAATGGAATCCATGGTCTTAACAAGAGACTTTCCTTCCTCCATCCTCAAGCCCTGTTTCTACTCTCCTCTGACTCTGGACACAAAGTCTCATAGTTGGCTAAAATCCAAGGAATCGTCACTTCACCACCTTGTTTTCCATGTGCAGATGTGTTCTGGGTGAGACGATGAGAAAGACCTGATGAACTCTTCCTCAGATCTAGAATAACCAAGCTCACTCAAATACCCAAAGGCAGCCAGAGTGATGTGAGATTCCTACCTCTGCCCTATACCACTGCATTAGAGGCCAGACTTTGGGAAGCACTCCTCAATCTTAAGAGTCAAGCTAACACCTGGAAAAATCCTAGAGTGTCACTAGCTTTCCAGTGCAACTGCAGACACAAAAACAGAATCACTTATAGGAGATATCTCTGAAATATGCCCTTCAATTTCCTAATTTGGGACATAATGTGGGACTGAGTCAAGATGAGATCAGTCTCAAGAGAAGAAAGAAGCAGGGGTGTTTACACTGCACTTTGGGGGCCCTTGTTTTGTACACCAAGGGATTTGATACCCTCTATTCCATGGTCAAGTCTACCCTTGGTCTGTAACCCAAGCCTATTTCCCAAGGCACTGTACTTACCGGTAGAAAGTAGCATAGTCCACAGTTGAGTGGCAGGTCTGAAACTCCCATGATTTGAGTTTCTGGCATTCCCGATGGGCTCGAAGCTTTACCTTCACTGTCCCTTGACACAGTTCAGGCACTGGTTTTCTCTGGGGTCTGTTGCAGAACTCATTGGACTCCACCCTCCAGGACTCGGCAAAGTCATCCACATCAAACTTGAAGTTTCCATCTCCACCAATTAAGTCATCACGCTTATGCCCATTGTAGTTGCCACAAAGACCACAGAGTTTGCCCTTGAGATGGGGTGCAGCCATGACTTCTACAAAACTGTCTCCATCCCATGATATTTCCAAACCTAGAGGAAAAGAGGATCAACCACTCTTGAATGCACCAATAGTTCCCAACTGTACAGACTCTTACATAGTACATATGACTATCTTCTAACAAGGAACACTAAGGATCTCACCAAATTCTTGATTACCTTTTAATTTCACCACATCAAACACTGTATGATATAACATGAATCAATTATTGGGGCTTAGAACTTTTTAAATGTATAAAGTTTGCCCTTATAATGATATCTTATGTACCCTAATTTGACTTGTAGATGACTATTCATTGACCATGATACTCTAGGGTTTATATTTTTGCCCTTTTCTAGAGTAATTGTCTTGGTCCAAATCATGTTTTCATTTATCCAACGACTATGACAATGCAGAAATGGAAAGATAACAAAGATGATAGTTTTTTTAATATCATTTTTCTTCATCCAATAATCCCCCCATATGATTATGCTAGGTGCCAAGTGAAAATTTCCAAATTATTTGCTATAGTGGAAGTATTAAAGTAATAAATATAAAGCTTCTGAATACATCCTCTTCAAAGGACAACACTCCTACAAATGAAAATGTTTGCCCCCTCGTTACTTTACAGTCATGTGTGAGACATGCCCAGCTGTTCAATCCATGCTTCCTAGGGTTGAGATGTTACGAGCCCTAGGTTGGGGCCTCCATGCCTGGGCTGATCATAAGCTTCAAAATTTGACTAGGCATTGGAGGCTACCAGCCCACAGGCCAAAGTTACTCATGCGCTGGACAGAATCAGCAGGACAGTACTGTCTTGTTCACCAAGGAAACAATCTTCACTCCACAAGGTAAAGAGTGTAATCTCCTCTTGATTTGCTGAACTGACCATCTAAACAATTGGAGAATATTTCTGAGAACATTCATATTTTTTCAGACCTGCTGGCCCAAAGCTTCTAGGATTTACTCCAGCCAATGGCCCCACTGAATAGTGGGATTTCTGTCACATGTCAGACAGCCAGGTTCCACTGTCACACATCACAGATCAGCCTGACCAGAAGGTCAAGAAGGAATGTTCTCATATCCATCCTGATATTGTATGTGAAGACACTGTCCATAAGACAAAGGGGAGGGTTTCGTGAAAAGTCTTTTGAGGCTCAACCCAGAGCAAATGATAGCTCTGGTCTTATCATTTTCTTTATGTCTCAGGTGTGCGTTGGAAGCTTCTCTTACTGTTCTCATGGTAATGTCCTGGCAGGGCCTGAGCCCCACAGTGAATGGTGAACTAGGTACCAGTTTGGTGGATGAGCACCAAGAGAACCTCTACAGTAGGTTGAGGTGCATTTCTGCCCTAGGACTCTTCCTTATTCAGTGTCACTGTCTCCTAAGAGGGACAGCCCACAAAGAAAGCTCTGTTTTAACAGAAAAATAGAAAGTGTCCCCGCTGTGTGTTTTCAGTCTTATCCTCTTGGATTTCTGACAAAACCTAGTCTTTGATTTAGTCTGTTCTGAGCCTCCGGAAAGATCAACATGACTCTTTTTAGAAGACTTTACCTTTGTTCCTGAAGGATCAATACTAGCCTGATGAGCAAGTAAGTGTTCAGAAGATACTCAGAAGCTGGGGAGATAAGGTGATGATGAAAAAGGAGAAAGGGGTACGGGGAGGGTGGAATGGATCTTGTCTGAATATAAAATTGGCATAAGGCAATGTCAGAGTGATATAAGATCAGCAAGAAGCACTCAGAAGTAAAATGCTAACACTAATATTCCTTAAGCCAATATTCTCTTGGACGTGGTCCAAAGGGAGAGAAGCCTGGCCAAACAGCATTCCTGTGAGTAGGACACACAACTGCCACAAGCAAGAGTTACAGATCCGCTTTTAGGGAAAGTTATTTGGTAGAATAAACCAGTGGTCCTAAAACTGGATTTCTCAAGAAATAAACAGAAAGACTCATATGGAAATCACTGTATGCTAAATGAAAGGAATGGAAGCATTCTCAGTCCAAAGCAAATGGTAGAGAAGATTTCTTGATCAGGAGAAGAAGCTCGGTTCCAAAAAGCAATTACATAGAATTGGGTAAAAAGCAGGAAAGAAGGTAATCAGAAAGTGTCTCTTGGGCTTTCGGGAATAATTGGGTGAAGAAAAGACAGTGATGGGGCATGGTGATCAGAGCAAGGACACACTGCTAGTCTGTCCCCACACTGGACTAATCTCCTGTGTGGATCTCAAAGATGGGGTCAATTCTGACAACCACAACTATTGTATAAAACGATGTCTCATTTCTTCATACCCCATCTTCCAACACATTATCTGACACATAGATATACACTCACTAAATGAATGAATTACCCTGTAAATTGATACTACGAGTCTGCAAAGCCAAAGAAATTTGTGAATTTCATGCTAGCTAAGACACTGAAATAACATTTTGAAAAAAAGACAAGCAAACTATAATATGATTTGTAATACACTCTCTAAGGTATAGAAGAAACTTGACCTCATTAAGCCTGTAACTAGGCAGCTGCCCAGCCAGAGAAATGAAGGGAGAGATCAATCCCATACAACACTCAAACTTTTAGAGCATAATTCTTAAAGATTTTCCACCTTGCAAAACTTTCCAAACTACAAATCTCTTTCCTAGACAGCAGGCAGATGCTATTTTCCAAGTGCCACACTGGTTGAGAATTTACATCCAAAGGAGCTCCAACAAAATTACTGGCAATGATATAATAAAACGTGAGACTTTGGGCAACTGAGTTCATGGGAATTCAACTCACAGTGAACAAGCCAATCATTCTTTCTTGCAATGGACTACTGGTCCATGCATGCTT